>NC_063341.1:44927968-44968846 GCF_021869965.1 Rhincodon typus
TCAGCTTTCCTGCTCCTCTGATGCTGCTTGGCCTGCTGTGTTCATCCAGCTCTACACCTTGTTATCTCAGATTCTCCGGCAACTGCAGTTCCTACTATCTCTGAAACATGTTCAATGAGACCTGGGTGTCATCATGCACCAGTCGCTAAAAGCAGGGCTGACATGAAGAGAAGTTGAATTGGTTAGGATTGTATTCATTGGAGTTAGAAAAATGAGGGGGCATCTCATAGAAACCTATAAAATTCTAACAGGACAAGACAGGTTAGATGCAAGAAGGATGTTACCAATGACTGGACAGTCCAGAACCAGAGATCACAGTCTAAGGACACAGCGTAGGCCATTTAGGACTGAGATGAGAAATTTCTTCACCCAGAGAATGGTGAACCTGTGGAATTCACTGCCATGAAAGTGATTAAGGCCAAAACATTATGTGTTTTGAAGAAGGAGATAGATATAGCTCTTGTGCTAAAGGGATCAAAAGATATGAGGGAAGGGCAGACTTAGGGTATTGAACTCAATGATCAGTCTTGATCATACTGAATGGCAAAGCAGGCTTGAGGGGTCCAATTGCCCATTCTTGTTCCTATCTTCTATTAAATCTTTTCCTGTTCCCTTGGCTGAACTGTGATACTGAAGCTTGTCCCTTCCATTTAAATCTTTTTGTATTTCAGGGTAAGATGGAATCCAGCTGAGTTTAATTAAACCAGGAACTGCAGATGTTGGAAATTTGAAACAAAGACAGAAATTTCTGGAGAATCTCAGCAGGGCTGGCAGCATCTGTGGAGAGAAAGCAGGGTTAATGTTTGGGTCAGTGACCCATTATCAGAGCTGAGTTGCCTGCCTTCCTGCATAGATGCTTTTAGACCTGCTGAGTTTGTCCAGCAATTTCTGTTTTCAAACCAGCTGAGTTTATTTAGTAACATTTCACCTGCATCTTTAAATTTATATTGTCTGGCTGAATTTTTCAATTTTTTTGTGAAATTGTCAACAGATTGACTTGATCATGCGTCAGGTCTTGAATTTTATTGATAGATTTGATGACAACTCTGGCTGGAGGTGTGTGCTGAGTTTTTTCAAAAAATTTAATCTGGGTTTCTAGTGTTGTCCACATTCAGCTATTAAACAAATTTAACCCTTTCTCTACTGCACACCAAAGAATTTAGCTGACTCTTTCTCTTCACAAGTGTATTTTACAAATTTACTCAATTTCAGTGCACACTTTGCTTAAACATCTCAAATGCAGCTATAATTTCATCAGCCTTCCAATTCATCATGGGCTGAAACTGTGGGCTCAATTTTACAATGAGGGAACTCTGCCAAAAATTCAATGGATATCCCATCCTGTGTAAGGGTGGCTGCCATGCTGTCATTTAGCCATCAATCAGATATTAATAGGCTAAGTGAGGGATTTCTATTCCTCAGAAAAAGGAAGTCTCACCTCAAGAGAGCTGCGGGCCAATTTGATGGCCAGCAGCCCCAAGAGGTAGTCCCCAGAGGACACTGTTTCTGGGACCAGACACCAAGGCTGACAGGGCCTAATATCATGGGTAAAGGAGCTGGAGGCTGGATTTGAAAGAATAGAGTGGGAGATAAATGGGAAGATAGGATCTTGGGAGCGGTTGCCTCCAATAGGCACAAAGGGCCGCAGAGGTTCTTTTGCCTGATAGCAGCCCTCACAGTTAAAGTTGTTGGGGTGCCACATATCACTAGCTTTCCTCATATCACAGGCAAAATAGCAGTGGGGCCTGGATGAGGCACTTAAGTGTCAATTCATTTGTTATTTAAGAATTCTTCCATTGTGCCTTGCAAAACATTGCACTGTTCAAAGGCAGGTGGATAGATGACAGGAACACCATGCACTGGACTTTATGAGGCTCTGTCTTCAAAATCACCTGCAAAGGAGCATAAGATTCAAACTTATGGGCAGAATCTTATTGGGGTCTGAACTATGTGGGCAATGGCAAGATTTGTAGCAGAATTGAATGAGTAGTCTGTGTTGATGTCCGGAGCAGTCCATATCATCTTTTATGCTTTTGACAAGTGGTGTGGTGAGTTTCTTGCTGGGTAGTGCTGAATTGCCACTTAATGGAGATCATCACTTGTTAAACATCTCAACTTGTCTTATTAATATTCAGCTTCCTATCATACCAAATGCTCCAAACAAGCTAGACATTGAGAAATCTTGACGTGGAAGTCAGAGCAGGCACCTAATGACTTCAGTGTGCGCTTGTTCCCTGCCTTGCCTCTTCATGCTTTTGCCCTCAGCCAGAGATACTGGGCTCATATTATTTCTGACTTGCCTCGTCATTGAAAGAAGCCACATTGGCAAGTCTCAGTCACATCAAAGGAGATAGCCTTCCCTCAGGGATTCCCAGTACAGCAAGTCAGGAGCAATCAATACCAGTCATGAGGCTTGGATACAGTCAACCAGCCACTCAGGGTGGTTAGAATCAAGATGGTCTCCACATAAAGGATGAAGAACTGAATGTCTGGCAGCCTATCACTCATCTTGACTCTTTCTGCCCTCTTGTGGGTTATTTTCATCCTGGAATGAGAGATTCAGCTATTTCAAGAAATGAAAGTGGGTGGCACATTTGCTCCTTTCTGTGTAGGCCGGAGGTGTCCCGAGTTAGTGTTAGGCAGCAGGGAGGACTTGCAGAGTTAGTGGTGCCAGAGGTTAGGGAAGATGCTGCAGGCAATAGTAGGAGTTGTAGAGTATGATCCTGAATGAAAGGTGGGTACAGTGGCAGAGACAGAATGTATGTGACGTATCAGAGAGAAGATGACAGCATATAAATTGGCAGAGTGGAGAAAGACATTGACCTTCTTCCTACAATGTTGGCTTTCCTTCAGATGGTAGAGACTGCTTTAACCCAGGTGGCAACCATAGATGAGGTTTCAACCAGATCATGTTTCCAATGCTGGTCTCGAGGAAAGAGGACGTGTCACCTCTGCATCAACACATCCAGCAGGATCTACAGTTCACTGCCTGCAAAGTGGGTGCCAATTTAACCCTGTCTGCCATGTTCCAGCAAAATGTCAGGAACTGTGCAAGGTTTGTCTGGACTGTCAGGGCTTGTTCAGGTACACAACAGGCTCTTAAAGGCAGTGCAGCACAAGGGATGCTAGTCCTTTGGCAGGTATCTTCTGATTGGTATGTTGTTCTGAGAATGGCATGTGGTAGGGTGGGGCTAGATTTGGATGTGAGGGAGGCCATAGAGGCAGGGTGGATATTTGATGATTCACATCTGGTAAGAAGCGATGAGAAATCCCACTGGGACTTGCACAGGAGTCCCACCAAAAATCTTAAACGTAATTTGCACTTAGTCAAAAATCACGTAACAACCAGCCCTATGCGCTTATTTCTGTGCAGGCAGCCATTTGCTTTGCACAATTTGGTTAAGTTTTGTTTTCTTTCTCTGGCATTTGAGTTAATTTTTAAAACTATTTCAACATTGAATTTGTTTCAAATTTTTGCCATTTTTAATCACAATCTTCTTCCACCTTGCTATGTGTTCTGGTTCCCAATAGTTAAAAATAATTATTGTAAGAATTGTCCATAGCTGGCACATGATTTGGCTAGGATCTTCTTTGGATGTATTTGCTGCCACCAACCCTTCTTGTAATACTAGTCTATGGGGCTTACTAGTAGTAAGCATGAAGGATTAACCACTAATAAGTCATTGGCAGAAGAGCCACATTCTTCAGTAATAAATAACAGTAAGATAAGAGGTTACATTAGCTTAAGGCTACTTAGCTATATTAACACTATTATGTCAATGACAATGGTCTAATAATAAATACTTACACAACTGTAGATTCAAAGTGCTGAAGTTTTATCAAGTGTGGTTTCTTGTTGCGCTCTATGTAACTGCTGAACCACAGTGCAACAGTTCATGTGACACCCTTTTATGTAAATGCATATGACAGTGAATTCCTAGCTCTTTATGAATAATATAATGATGTCAATATGTTGCAGTAGCTTTCAAAGAATTTTTTTTTCTTGATATTTCAGAATGATTCCCCAATCAGACCCTGGCAAGGAGTGCTAGCTGAGCAGAAAATTACAGTGGACCTGTGATCTCACCAGAAGACTCTAATCAGAGAATCTTTCTTTGATTTTCCCCTTATGTCTTCAGTTCTGAAATGGTACTGTTTTAATTTGAGTTACATAACGGATATACAATGGTAAACATTTAATGGCAAAGCCGGGACATTAAGGAAGTTTACTTTCCGAACAGAAAGTGAATACAAATGTAAAATCTTTTGGCTCTGACCATAATTTCCCAGAATGTTTTTAGTCATCTGCAGAATTCTCTAATCTCACTGTGCCTTTAATGTCATTGTTTAAGTATTCCCATTGGGATTGTGGTTAATTACAGTCTAATTGCTGTTAATTAACAATGCTTGCAAATTGTCAGGTGCTTATGAATTGGCCGGCTCCAGTCTAATCTGCAAAATCCTTCCACCAAAAAAAAATAACCTTCAGTACTTTTAACATAAAATATTGGTCTTCATTTATGTTTGTATATGTTTTGCATTTAAGGTGTGCAATCTGACAGGGATATTTTTATATTTTACATAAATGTGAACCTTCCACACTGCTGCTCACGGTAAGTTTGAAGATTCAATGCTTCACCAGAACAAGAGGGAGAAAAAAACGCACTTCATTGTAACACCATCAAAAGAATGGCTCATCAGTCTGCCATTGTAAGGTGTATAAATGAGCTTTATTAAATAATCATTTCCACAGACTGCCTCAGCAATCACATCATTAGAATGAAAAGGTTCTTTGTTATTGTTCACCCATTCTTCTACTTTGAATAAGTTCCTTTGAGTGTATCTTGCCCATTATGAAATTGTATTTTTCACACAACCTGTCCTTGTGATGTTACGTAAGGCATGTGTTAACATCTTTAGTAGAGAGTGTACTGAATTAAATGAAATTTCAAAAATAATTGCTTCTGAATAATAGTTAATACACTCAGCTTCTATAAGAGCAAACACTAAGCAAAGAACTAAAACATAAATATTTTCCAAAGGATTGAGTACAATTTGGAACCCTATGGTTGTACCTAACAATGCTTCCAAAACTTTTTCAAACAAATTTTTGTGAGCCGGTGTGGATGAAGTGGTTCCCTTGTCCTCCTTTGGTAGAATGGTGTCATCCTTTTGAGGTGTCAAAGTGATGCCCCTCCGTGGCTATTCATTCCTCCTGCATTCTCTGCTAATTTGTAAATTTACTTGCTGTATTGACAGCTCTATCAGGATTGCTTTAGAAACATAGAACCACAGAAAACTGGTGCAGGAGTAGGCCATTTAGTCTGCACCATCATTCAATATGATCGTAGCTGATCATGCAATTTCAGTACTCGACTCCCACTTTCTCTCCATACCCCTTGATCCCTTTAGCCACAAGGTCCACTTTTAGTTCCCTCTTGAATATATCTAACAAAGTGGCCCCAACAGCTTTCTGTGGTAGAGAATTCTACAGGTTCACAACTCAATGAGTGAAAAAATCTTCCTCATTTCAGTCCTGAATGGCTTACCCCTTATTCTTAGACTGTGATACCTTGTTCTTCCCACATCTCGCCTGTCCAGTCCCAACAAGATTTTACATGTATCTACGAGATCCTCCCTCATTCTTCTAAATTCCAGTGACTACAAGCCCAGTCAATCCAGTCTTTCTTATGTCAATCCTGACATCACAAGACTCTGGTGAACCTTCGCTGGACTCCCTCAATAGCAAGAATGTCCTTCCTCAGACTAGGCGACCATAACTGCACACAATACACAAGCTGTGGCCTCACTAAGGCCCTGTATAGCTGCAGCAAGACATACCTACTCTTATACTCAAATGCTCTCGCTATGAAGGCCAGCATGCCATTAGCTTTCCTCACTGCCTGCTACACCTGCATGCCATCTCACCTTTTCCTAAACTGCATACATTCAGAAAATTATCTGCCTTCCTATTTTTGCCACCAAAGTGGATAACTTCACACTTATCCACATTATATTGTAATTGCCAAATATTTGCTCACTCAGCCAGCCTGTGCAAGTCATCCTGCAGCCTCTTAGCATCCTCCTCATAGCACACACTATCACCCAGCTTAGTGTCATCTGCAGATCTGGAGAATTGCATTCAATTCCTTCGTCCAAATTGTTAATGTATATTGTGAACAGCTGGGGTCCCAGCACTGAACCCCGAAGTACTCCAATCGTCACTGCCTGCCACTCTGAAAAAATCCATTTATTCCAATTCTCTGCTTCCTGCCTGCCAACCAGTTCTCTATTCACTTCAGTACATTACCTCCAATACCATGAACTTTAATTTTGCTTACTAATCTCTTGTGTGGGACCTTGTTAAAAGACTTTTGAAAGTCCAGATACACAACATCTATTGATTCACCCTTGTCCACTCCACTTGTCAGATCCTCAAAAAATTCCATTACAATTACATTAGCTACCCTCCAGTCCATTAGAGCTCTTCCACAGTCTGTGGAATGCTAAAAAATGATCACAATGCATCCACTATTTCTCGGACCACTTCCTTAAGTACTCTAGGATGCAGAGCATCAGGCCCCGGGGACTTATCGAGTTTTAAACCTATCAATTTCCCCAATACCATTTCCTGACTAATAAGGATTTCCTTCAGTTCCTCCTTCATGTTTGACCCTATGTCCCCTAGTATTTCTGGAAGGTTATTTGTGTTCTCCTTAGTGATGACAGATTCAAAGTATTTGTTCAACTGGTCTGGATCTCTTTGTTGTCCATTATGAATTCACCTGATTCTAACTGTAAGGGGCCTACATTTGTCTTCACCAGTCTTTTTCTCTTCACATATCTATGCAAGTGTGATGCCAAGGAAGGCAGTTTAAAAACATAAGTGATATTGATCATGAATTTGAATCAATGTTTTAGAACTTTGTTTGATTAATTTTGGGTATGTGTTGGCACAAAGATTTATTTGTGGAACCTTTCTTTGAGAGATAAGGTGGGTTGAATTTGGTCATGAGAAAGTGATGTGTACAATGTGTGTGGAAAGAAAAGGTCTGATAGACTTTCAGTTTTCTAATTCAATGCTTTCTGTATTCTTTAAAGTAGTTAAATGTTTCTTATGGTTAGCTGTTCAGATGTGAAAAAAAAATGAGATTTCCCTCCCACTGTTAGCCTACTTAATGCATCAATATGTGGAAAGTAAGTCAGAAGGTGATGTTGCATCATTGACATGTCAACTCTTTGTATGAGATTATTATAATTTTTTTCAATTATCAACAGTTACGTGTTGTAAAGCAGCATATCCCACGTGGAAATCAATTATCCAGAAAGCTACACTTTGCCGACAGACATTATTAATCCAAATCATGTGACCTGTCCATCTTCTTCCCCACCAGTCTGCCCTACCCTTCCCTGCATCCAACCTATCCCCACCTACCATTCCCCAGCCCCACACATTCTCCCTCCAGCTTCCCTGACCCGACACAATCTGTCCATCTTCTCTCCTACCTATCCGCACCACCCATCCCACTGACCAATCCCCACCACTCCCTATCTGTATTCGCCTGTCACCATCCCATCTACCTTCCCCAGCCCCACCCCTCCTCTCTCTACTTATTTCCCAGCTCCCTTCCCCCTCCCCATTTCTGAAGAAGGGTCCCGACCTGAAATATCAACTTTCCAGCTCCTCTGATGCTGCCTGGCCTGCTGTGTTCCTCCAGCTCTACACTGTGTTGTCATCTGACAGTGGGACCTGTAAACAGTCACATCTTGCTGCAATTTATAGTCTAATCATATCCAGGCATTGGTGGCAGAATTACTATTAAAAGTTTAAACAATTACAGGTACTGTGACTCTGTGATCTGGAATCTATGATATCATACAATATACCATATATGGGAACAACACAATGCAACATTTCAATGCATTGTTATATTGCTAAGCTAAGGTGACAAAAATTATGTGCTGCTTTTCTGACTGTGCTTGTGTATAGGATGGGATGAAAGGTTAAACATGTTGATGATATTCAACAGCTGCATGACTTTGAATGTGTCCTGTGAACATTCCTGTATGTGCTGAAGCCAGCACAATCAACGTGTTTTTTCTGTCATTGTTCTTCTCTGTGGCTTGTTGTTTGTTACACTGTATAAGAAAGAGAATTTCATTCCAAGTTGTTGGACTTCACCTCAGACTGGGATTGCGAATGGTGCCAGGAACAACCTAAGCCTCCAGGCCAACTGTCAATTGAGAGCTCCCCGACTGGCAGAAGGACGTAAGGCTTATTGTTTTCTTTCTCCTTTCTTTCTTTTTCGTTCCTTTTACTTACTTATTAATTATCCTTTCCTTTTTCATCTTTTAATATTACTCAATAAATGTTCATTTTAAGCAAATTGCTATTGTTGAGTCTTCTCATAATTACATTTAACCAAATCTGAAAAGAACTGCTTGGATACACCCTGTGATCCAAGGCATTTTTGGCAACGAGGCTGGGATTCGGGAAAATATGTAAGAGAAGGGAAAAGCAACTTGATGCTCCAGAGACCTTCTGTATTCCAGGGTGGAACGTGGCATACTCTGGATTCGGGTCTATTGCTGTGTTAGCACAATTAGGACTCCCGAAAGGATGGGGGACGGTTATAACTGGAAAAAGAGAGATCTGGAGGCAAGGTTTCTGCACTGTGCAAGTGCACTCAACTGCGCAGAAATGTTAACTCTTTGTGGTCTGGTTTGAATGCAGTTTTGCTTATTGGTTGCTAAATATCATCTTGTACAATTTGTGTGTTTTTGTTCCCTGGAGCTTGACTTCTGGGGATACTTTGAAGTTAGTTTGCATTTTTGGAATGTATGGTGATTTGAAAGTGTGTTGCGTGCCTGTATCTGTGTGAAGCATGTATGGTTAATGTAATGTTCTTCTAAAAAACCGTCAGTGGTTGTGTTAAGGAAAAAATATGTAAAATGTTGATTCAAAAATTTGGTTCGTAAAGCTTGGTAAACATTTACCTTTTGGGATTCGCTCTATGTTGTGTTCAGACTGGGTAAATTTTAATTCTAGAAATTACCATGTTTGGAATTTCATTTTCTGGCCAGAGTGAATTTCTACATACTGGTTTAACACAAGTGAATCTTTAATTCTGGATAATAAGATTGACTCATTGTTAATATCCAAGTGATAGGGAAATTGGAATGTTGAAAATGCAACACTCTCTGGGTGAGGAGTTTAGGAAAGGCAAATTTAACAAAGGGTGAGCTTTTCCTCCCTTCAAGGAGAGTTGATTGCGTGAAGGGCTTATAAAATAATAAAAGAAGATTTTGAAGTCCAACTTTCAACTTAATTTATAAAAGCTGACAGTCACTTGATTGTTTGAACTTGAAGCAATATTGTAAAATACTCAAAATCAAAAGTGAAATAATTCACACAAAAAAGTTGAGTAATATTCTAGAATCACACAACACAGAAAGATGCATTTGATGTTGTTGTGCCTCTGCCAGCTTTTTGAAAGAGTTATTTAACTAATGCCACCCCCTTGCACTTTTCCCAAGCCCTGTAAATTTCTCAATTTCAGGTACCCAACAACTTTTCAAATGTTGCTGTTGAATCTCTTTTAGGTGACACAACACAAATTATTATAATACACTGCACCTAAAAATAAAATCACATCTTCTCTCCTCCATTTTTGCTAATTGTCTAAAACTGTGCCCTCTTAGTTACTGATCCTCCTTACAGTGGAAACAGTTACTAGCTAACTTGATCAAAAGTCCTCATAACTTTGACTACCCTTATTAAATATCCCCTTAGCCTGCTTTGCTCTAAGGAGAATATTTTAAATGAATGCAGCATGAAAATTGCATAAGGCAGGAGATTAGTCACTCCAGACAGATCTCAAAACTCTGTGACCTTGGTCTCGGCTCTGACCTCTGCAAATGGATCCACAGCTTTCTGACCCACAGACCGCAATCAGTGAAGATAGGTAATTACACCTCCTCCACAATAACACTCAACACTGGAGTCCCCTAAGGATGCATCTTCAGCCCCCTTCTATATTCCCTGTACGCCCACGACTGTGTTGTCAAATTCTGAATGAACGCTATCTACAAGTTCGCTGACAACACCACCATAGTAGGACAGATATCTAACAATCACGAGTCAAAATACAGGAGGGAGATAGAAGGCTTGGTGACATGGTGCAATGAGAACAACCCCTCTCTCAACGTCAGTAAAACTAAAGAACTGATTATTGACTTCAGAAACAAAGGAGGAGAACATGCCCCCATCTACATCATCAGAACTGAGGTTGAGAGGGTTGAGAGCTTCAAGTTCCTTGGAGTGACAATAATCAATAATCTGTCTTGGACTTCCCATGTAGATCTGACGGTCAAGAAGGCCTCTTCTTCCCCAGGCGGCTCAGGAAATTTGGCATGTCCATAAGGACCCTCATAAATTTCTACAGATGCACCATTGAAAGCATTCTGTCTGGGTGCATAATGGCCTGATATGGCAACTGCTTTGCCAAGGACTGTAAGAAACTACAGAAGGCTCGCTGCCGTGGAAAGGCTGCCAACATCATCAAAGACACATTGCACCCGATAATGAACTCCTACAACCTCTTCCGTCAGGTAGAACATACGGAAGACTGAACACATGCACCAACAGGTTCAGGAACAGATTCTTCTCGGCCATTATTAGACTGATGAACGGACTCTTTAGCCTGAAATAAAGCTGATCTTGTTAACATTGATCTCACCTCGTGTAAGCCCTATGCAATGTAACCTGTATGCCTCTAAGTCTTTTTATAACCTATGATCTCTTGTTTACTTTGATATGCCTTTACTGCTCCTAAACAAAGCTTTTCACTCTACTTTGGTACATGTGACAATAAATCAATCAATGAATCAGGTGTTTTTGGTCTAGCAACTGGATTGCATTTACATTTTCCCAGTCAGTTTGGACTCAGTGATTCAGGGCTATGCTGTTCTTTCATTTCAAGGCAATGCTTCTGTTGTGTTGAGCAACAGAGTCTCATATTCTAAATGTGCAGTTCTTTTAGGTTACGTTCCAACAGTTGGTTGTAAATGCAGTGGCCATATTGTGGACTCTTAGTAATGTGTATGACTAAGGTAAGCATAGAATCCCATTCTAAATAACTGGGAACCCACAGTTTAGATCCTTTATGATCTGATCCATTGGCAGATATTCCAGGATTTGACTTTGTCTTGTTTACTTGCCAGGAATTTTGTACTGTCAATATACTAGCAGCCTATCATGGAAATGTTGGCCATTTAAATATTTGCAGCATTTTCTGTTTGTCACTTACTGTACCTTTTTTGACAATGATTGACGCTGACACTGATGAAAGTTGAAACAGGGCATGATTCTTTCAGTAATAGTTTGTTTTGCTATTTGACCACAAAATCCACTTTCACATGTAAAACACTTAACACTTAAACACAAACTGCATATGCATTTACCAGCTGACTCCAACCAACTCTATAAATGTCTGTCTGCGTAAAAGTTTTCATAATAATGAAGGTAATGGAAGGAATTAGCCATAATTACTATAATAATTTCCGCTTAATTTCACTGTTATTAGGTGGAATTTTTCCAGGCCCTGAATGATGTAGGCTATGTTCACAGTATCTTTATGTTGCCTTGCCTTTGTGAGTGTTGCCCCCTCAGCCAGAGTTTAAAGGCTCACAGAACTTCTGTCTTGCCTTGGTTTTCAGATCAGACAAAGTCAAGCAGTTGATTGTAGATCTCAGCAGTCATTAGTTAAGTGGAGGACAGTTTGCTGGATGGCACCTTCCTAACACAATGTCACACTTATAGCCAGCCACCTACATGTCTGTCAGGGGTTCCATGCGGTCAGTCAAGGGCTTTGTCTGATTTCATTCCAGGGATGTGGACTAGGTCAGTCTGCCGCTCAGGGTGGTCACGGTCAGAATTTCCTCCTCACTGGGGGTCAGGAGCTGAATGCCAGCTTGGTCTTTCTAACCTACTGTATGCTAAATTCTCCTGTAATGAAACAATGGGAGGGACTGAATAAGATAAAAGTGCCTGGCACAGCTGTTAGTGTTGCTGCAGATGGGGGAAACATGGTGAGGTCTCCCAAGTGAGTGAGCAGGAGGCAGAGAAGCCATGCAGGGTTCATAGTCTGGGACTAAAATACTGTTAGAAATAGTATTAATCAGAGGTGCTGGTTCTAAAATGAATGCAATGCAACATAACAAGACTGTCAGTAAAGTTACAGCTCATAGAATAAAAGGGTTTTTAGCACCATGTACAGCAAATTGGCTGAGTCACAGTAAACAGAAAGTAGTCGTGAGCAGTTTCTTCTCAGAGAAAAGCATCATGTAGAGAGGCCAAAGATCAATATTAGCAACATTACTTTTTTGATATATATTGTCTTAGGTTTGGGTTGACAGGGCATAATTTCAAAATTCGCAACAGCAAAATTTTGAAGCATTATTAAAATTGAGGATAAATTTCAAGAGACGTTGCTGGAATGGATTAACATATGGATAATGAAATTTAATGCAGAGATGGGTGAAATTATTCATTTTGGTAGGAGGGATGAGGAGAGTCAATATAAAATAAAGTGTATAGTTCTAAAGGGGTTAAAGAGCAGAGGAAGCTGTGGGTATATATACACAAATCATTGAAGGTGCCAGGGTAGATTGAGAAAGCAGTGAATAAAGCATATGAAGTTAAGGTTTTTGATGACTCTTCTTGAGCTTTTCTCGAAGACTACTTTTTTGGTTTTCAAGGGCTCCTATTTCATTCTCACTGATCATTTCTTCTTGCAGTCACAAAGTAACAATACCTTTTGTATTTGTATTGACAGACAGAGTACAGACATAGAAGAATACATTAATATCCTCAATTTTGTCAAGACTTCATTAAATTTAATGTCACAAGGCACAAGGAAAGCATCACCTTTCTAGACACCACAGAATTTACATTGGTACAAATTAACGTGCATAAGTTAACAACAAATGCCTTTTTCTCAAAATAACTAAGATACACTTCTCACCCAAAAACACATCAATGTAAACACACCTTCCACAGACTGGTGAGGTCATAAGTAATGCATTATAATTACATGTGGACAAAACTGGAGCATTTTAATTTGGCATTTACCAACCTTCTTATTGCATTACAGAACTCAATCTCAACTTAAATCTGATAATTAACATAATGTTTATTGCAATAGCGTCCAGTATAATTTTCCCTGTATTTTAGCCCCTGAACTTATGCAGCCTTAAACTGGAGATTCCAAATTCCCTAACCAGGAATTCATTACATATCACATTCATAGAGTTTTCCTGGCCCTCAATTGGCTGAGTATTCATTTATTAAAACTGTTTAACTGTATAAAAACGTTGCCTGTCTTTTTCAACTTCTATCTCCTACCTTGCAGCCTTTCTCTTTCCCCAAGACATGGCACTATAGTTACAAGGACAGATTGGAGAAGCTGGGGCTGTTCTCTTTGGAGAAGAGAACATTTAGAGATAGATGGATAGATGGATAGTTGGATAGATGGATAGAAAGATAGATAGATACAAAGAAAGATGGATAGAAAGATAGTTGGATAGATAGATAGATAGATAGGTAGATGGATAGATAGATAGATAGATAAATAGAAAAATAGTTGGATAGATAAATAGATATGCAGATAGATAGGTAGATAGATAGATAGACAGACAGACAGACAGACACACAGACAGACAGAGAGACAGACAGATAGTGTAGGGGAGTAAGCTCCACAAGTATCGACACCCTCGGATGGGTGAGCCCAGCACATCAATGTAAAAGAAAAGGAAGAAGCATTCACGACAATCTTCAACCAGAAATTCTGAGGGGAAGATCCACCTTGGCCTCCTTCTGAAGTCCCCAGCCTCTGTGTCAGTGTTCAGATAGTTTGATTTATTCCATGTGATATCATCAATTAATGGAAGGCACTGAATACAACAAAGTCTATGTGCCCTGACAAGATTCCAGCAATAGTACTGAAGACCAATAATCCAGATCAAGCCAGCTCCTTGCCAAGCTGTTCCAGTACAACTACTACACTGCATCTATCCAATAATGTGCAAAACAAATCAAACTCAGCCAATTGCCAGTCCATAAGTCTACTCTCAATCAACAGTAAAGTAATGGAAGAGGTCATCAACAGTGCTATCAAACAGTATTTGCGAGGTAATAAACTGCTCATTAAAGCTCAGTTTTGGCTGTGCCAGGTCTACACGTCTCTGACCTCATTACAGCCTTAGTTCAAACATGTAGAAAAGAGTTTAACATAGCTGAAGTTTCTCTTGCTTCTAGTAAGTCCCTTCTGCACTCTACAGTACATTCTCAACTTTCCTAAAATGCGGTGCCCACTGAGGCTTAACAAGTCCACAGTCAGCTGGGAAGTTGGATGTAAAATTGGCTTGATCATATAAGACAGAAGATAGTTGTGGAAGGGTGTTTTTTTGATTGGGGGCCTGTGATTAGTGGTATTCTGCAAGGATCAGTTCTGGAACCTTTGTTGTTTGTAATTTATATAAATGATTTGGATGAAAATGTCGGTGGTCCGATTAGTAAGTTTGCAGATGATATGAAAACTACTGGAATTGTGGATAGTAAGGAAGATTGTCAAAGGATATAGCATGACATAGATAAGTTGGAAAGTTGGGTGGCGAAATGATAAATTGAGTTTAACCCAGACAAATGTGAGGTTATTCATTTTTTGAGGTTAAATGAAAGAAGAAAGTGCACAGTTAATGGCAGCGTCCTCAGGAGCATTGATATACAGAAGGACCTCATATGTAAGTCTGTAGCTCCCTGAAAGTGGCAATGCAAGTCAATAAGGTGGTAAAGAAGGTGTACAGCATGCTTGCCTTCAACAGTTGAGGCAGTGGACATTAAAGTTGGCAAGTCATGTTGCAGCTGTATAAGACTTTAGTTAGATCACATTTGGAGTATTGTGTATACTTGTGATTGTGACACTATAGGCAGGATGTGGAGGCTTTAGAGAGAGTGCAAAAGAGGCTTACCAAGAATTTGCCTGGATTGGAGTGTATTAGCTATAAGGAGAGGTTGGACAAACTTGGATTGTTTTCTCTAGAGCATCAGAGGCTGAAGGTCGACCTGACAGAAGTATATAAAATTACTAGAGTCATGGATAGGTTGAATAGTCAGAATCTTTTGCCGAGATTGGAACTATCAAATACTAGGGAGCATAGGTTTAAAGTGAGAGGGGAAAAACTTAAAGGAGATGTGCGAAGGAGGTGGTAGGTGCCTGGAACACACTGCCAGGGTAGAAGCAGATACAATAGCAATGTTTAAGAGACATTTAGACTGACACATGAACAGGCAGGGATTAGAGTGATATGGACCATGTGCAGACAGATGGGATTAGTTTACAATAGCATCATGGTTGGGATAGGCAGGGCCTGTTCCTCTGCTGCACCGTTCTATGTTCTAACAGAAGGGGGATGAGAGTGACTGCTCTTGACAACAAGGCTGCATTTGGCCCCAAGTATGGCATCAAGCAACTAGAGCCAGTGGAAATCACAGGAATTAGCACTTTGGCCACAATTATTTAGAACGTATATTAATTACATAGACAAGGAAACTAAATGTGCTCCAGCCAAGTTTGTGAATGACATGAAAGTAGGTGGGCAGGCAAGTGGTAAGGATGACACAAAGAGTCTGCAGAGGGCTAAAGACAGATTAAGTGATTGCGCAAAACCTTGGCAGATAGAATATAATGTGAGATCCTGCCTACACCAAATGGACATCAGTTGTTCAAGAAGGCAGCTCACTAGCACCTTCTCAACGGTGATAAGGAATGAGCAATAAATGCTGGCATAGCGAGCAATGCCCACAAGCCACAAGTAAATAGGAAAGCATTATTTCTGAGACAGGATAATTAGCAGAAATGTAGAAGCTGTACAATAATTAATTAGTATCATTATTGTTAGTTTTTTGTGTTTTTATTCATAGTTCCAAATCAATCATAAGACCATGATTTGCTATAATTTGATGGGCAGCTTTTTTCAATTCTTCCAGTAGCATAATGTAGTTCTGCCACCTACTGGGAGATGGGCATTATAGAACTAAATGTAATAACAGAAATTGCAACTAAGATAATATTCCGTTTATCCAATGCACTATCAAGAAAGAGAAAAGGCCATTTCCAATTATTTTAATACATCACTGTAATTTCCAACAATAACAGGAACTCAATAATGCAGCTCTATAGATAATTTTGGTAATGAGTGTTTGGTCAGCTACACTGAGGCATCCTTCCTGTCTTGTTGTAAACCATGTTAGCCAGGTGACAAAGATCAGCAGTGCACTATTTCTACCAGACTATACCTTTGACAAAAATAAGTGGATGAAAAAAATGGGATATTAGGAGAAAAGATCAGAATCCTGAACTTGTCGGCCAAGTGTCAATAGCAAAGATGACAGCAGAAATGTACAACCTCATGTATAAAATAAGTAAAATGTAGCCCCTTCGTATCTGACTCTATGCTTATTCCCATGAGATTCTAGAGGCCACCATGAAGGCCATCAATAAACACGAAGAATTAGACCCTATATACACACCACTGCAAAGAAAAACTGGAAATGAGGTAATCAACTCCAACGGACCCCAGAGTTTAAATACCAGGCTGGAAAACATAACAACGCTTCATCGGAGGCTGCACTGATGATGTTACCCACCAGGGTAATGAAACATCTGCAAACTAATGAACCAGTTCGACAAACGAACCAACCACAGCATCCACAACCTGAGCTACAAATCTACTCAAGAACCTTAAATAGCGATGTAAGATAGGTGTAAATTAAGGGTCCTCCTGGAGACCATGGAGAGGGGGTGGGGATTGTAAGAAAAATGGAGGACAAATGTCATGAAGTCAGGCTGTGAAGTTGTGGTATTCAATATTGAGCCCTAGAGGCTGTAAATTATCTCAGTGGAAAATGAGGTTTTGTTCCTTGAGTTTGTGTTGTGCTTCATTGGAACACTGCAGCAGACTCAGGACTGAAATGTTAGCATCAGAACAAGGGGGTTTGTTGAAATGCAAGCTACTGGAAGGTTGGGGTCATTCCTACGGACAGAGCAGAAGTGTTCTACAGAGCAGTCTCCAATCTACATTTAGTCTCACCAATGTAAAGGCAACTGCATTGTCAGCAGCAAATATAGTAGACTAGACTGAACAAAGTACAAGTAAAATACAACTTCAGCTGGAAGGTATATTAGGGGCCTTGGACAGTGAGGAGTAGGTGATTGGGCAAGAGCAATTGCATGGGAAGTTGCCATGGAGGAGTGGGAAGTGTTAGGAGTGATGGAGGAAGGGACCAGGGTGTCACAGAGGGAATGGACCTTGTGGAATGCTGACAGTGGAGGGGAGGAGGAGATATGTTTGGTGGTGGCATCCTGCTGGAGGTGGCAGAAATGGTGGACCTTGGCGTTGAGAACTGTCTGGGATCACAGCATGTATCCAAGTGGTTCTTTTTTCAGATTCAGGTAAATATAACTAAGACGGGGTTCAACAACAGCAATTTGCTTAAATGTGAATGTTTATTAAGTAATAATAAATGATTATAGTGATAATAATGAATGGAAAAGAGGAAAAAAAAGCAACAAGTCTCATGTTCTTCTGCCTGTCGGGGACCCCTCAATTGATGGCTGTTCTGGAGGTTTAGGTTCGTTCCTGGCACTGTTCGCGATTCCGAGCCGAAGCAAAGTGCAGCAGCTTGGAACAAAACTTTCTCTCTCTTATACGGTGTGACAAACTGCCAGCACAAAGAAAGCAGAAAGACAAAGCTGTTGGCTGGTACAGAAAACACAAGATGGGAAAACCAGTGCAGGTGTTATCTTTGGCTCATAGAGGAATGTTGACACGACTCATTCAAGGTCATGCAGCATGTCAAGTATCGTCAACAATTTTAGCCATTCAGCCCATCCTACACAATCTATCTTCTCTTGCAGCTGTCGAATATCATCACTAACTTTTAGGCCTTCAGACCATCCTATACAGGACCTGACTGCAGACTGATATATGTCTGTATTGGCCTGGGCTAGCCATCTGTGAAATCAACAAAGGTACTGGGTAAGAGACTGGCAAGATAGCAAATGTGCAATCCTCCTGAGAGACAAGAGCATAAATCTCTCTAATGAGGCAAATGCTACTTAAATGGCGCTGGTCTCCACGCCGTCTCTGCTCTATGTGAGAACAGCGTGTGCGTGCATATTGATACATTAAAGGCCCCTGTCCCTGAACTCATGTTACTAGACATGCTCACTTTAATGGATTGAAAAATTGAGATGCTGAATCCCAGAGCATCAGTGGAAGCTGACCAGATTCCCAGTGACTCTGTCATCAGAGGCTCCAGTGCCAAGTTCAGAGCTGAGTACTTGTTCCATGATTAATTCCATGGACCTCACGTAACTACCCCATACTTAATGTAATTAAGATATTATACTGTGTGAGGTCATTGGCTGGCTACCAGTCCACTTAAAAGGTCTGGGTGTACAGGAATTTGAAGAAGGGCCACTGGACCTGAAACATTAACTCTGCTTTCTCTCCACAGATGCTGCCAGACCTGCTGAGTTTCTCCAGAAATTTCTGTTTTTGTTACAGGAATCAATGTAGACAGTGTTTTCATCTGTGTTGTCTGCAGCACACCCAAGATGCGAGTTTCTGAATGCGAGAAGACTTCAAGAGAGTTCCAGTTTTTTTTTTGTATTGTTTATACAGTCTCTACAATTATAAATGTGACTGTCTTCTCAAAGGCAGATCTTCCAAGTGAATAATTGCTCATCAAACATATAGGTTGCTTTAAAGGCTCAGGTACTTCTGTAATTTGGTCACATACAAAAGGACCCTGTGTGTGATGTGCTGGCTCCAGCCAATCTGTTGGGTGCTCAGAGCTCTGCTTTGGGGATACTTGCAAATGTGACTTGGAGGCCCAAAACAGTGATTATCACACCTGGAAACCACCAGATGATGACAAAGGAAAATTGCTGACCTTCTGCTGATGGGCATATACTATCACAAGGATGAGTGGCTACATGGCTTAGCAACAGGTGCCAACACCAGAAACAACAACCCATGAAGACCCATGGGAGCTTCATATGCAGTACTTGTGGCAGAACCTATCTCTCAAGTATTGATTTCTTCAGTCATCAGAAAATGTGTGCCATAGAAAATGCCAGTCCTATTCCAACCCCCACCCACAACTCTTTCTCCGATATATTGATGATATCATTGGTGCTGCTTCCCTCTCTCGTCCGGAATTGGAAAAGCTCATTGATTTTACTTCCAATTTCCACCCTCCCTTCACTTTCATCTGGTCTATCTCTGACTCCTCCCTTCCCTTCCTTGACATCTCTGTTTCCATTTCTGGGAATAGACTGTCCACTAATATCCACTACTAACCCACTGACTCCCACAGCTACCTGGACTATACATCCTCATACCCCACTTCCTGTAATGACTGCATCCCATTCTCTCAGTTCCTCCATCTTCGTTGAATATGTTCAGATTAGGCCAACTTCAACAAGGGAGCCTCCGAAATGTCCAGCTTCTTCCTTAACCGAGGATTCCCTAGCACCATTGTCGACAGGGCCCTCAACCGGGTCCGACCCACCTCCTGTGCTTCCGCCCTCACCCCTTCTCTTCCCTCCCACAACAACGATAGTGTTCCCCTTGTCCTCACCTACCATCCCAACAGCATCCACATCCAGAAGATCATCAGATGCCATTTCCACCACCTCCAGCGAGATGCCACCACCAGACACATATTTGCCTCCTCTCCCTTGTCCGCCTTCCGCAGGGACCATTCCCTCTGGGACACCTTGGCCCACACTTCCTTCACCCCCAACACCCCTCCACCACAGCCCTACAGCACCTTCCCCTGTAACCGGTGGAGGTGCAACACCTGCCCATTTATCTCCTCTCCCCCCAGTATCCAAGGGCCCAAACATACCTTCCCAGTGAAGCAACACTTCACCTGCACTTCCAAGAATCTAGTCTACTGCATTCGCTGCTCACAGTGTGGTCTCCTCTACATTGGGGAAACAAAGTGTAGACTGGGTGACCGCTTCACAGAACATCTACGTGCTGCTCCCAAAAAAGACCCTGAACTACCTGTTGTATGCCACTTTAACAAACCACCCTGTTCCCTGACCAAAATGTCTGTCTCTGGCTTGCTGCAGTGTTCCAGCGAAGCTCAACGCAAGCTGGAAGAACAACATCTCATTTTCCGCTTGGGAACCTTACAGCCCTCCGGACTCAATATTGATTTCAATAATTTTAGGGCCTAAACTCTCCCATGTCCCAGCCCCCCACCCCACACACCAGGCCTAATTACCAAATAGCCTGCCACTACACACCCCCTGTTGTTGGTCACCAATAGTCCCCATTAACAACTATTCACCCTCCCAACCAGATCGTTATCAACTCCTTTGTCTGTCCATCTGTTCTTCTTTCTCTTTAGGCTCTATCCTATCGTACACTCCCTAACCCACACCCCTCCCTATTTTCTGCATATAAATTGACATTTTCCGAGCTACCATCAATTCTGAGGGAGGATCACCAGACCTGCTGAGCTTTTCCAGCAACTTCTGTTTTTGAATCTGCTGTCTTTACCTGGTCTGGCCTACATGTGATTCCAGACCCACTGCAATGTGTTTGACTCTCAACTGCTCTTTGGACAATAAATGCTGGCCTACAGTGATTCCTACATCTGATGACTGAATAAAATGAACTATCTGACATGGATTGTTTGCTGCATATCCAACACTGTTCATAGATGGATGGATGACAAATAATGAATAGAGGATATTGACCTCTCTAGATCGATATTGCTGATAGTTGTTGTTGCTATCTACAACTTTACAACTTTTAGCAGCTACCCACTCTAGTTCAGTAGTATCAATTGCTCTCTTAAGCAATTAATTTTTTTAAAATCATCCGTATGCAGATTGAAAAGTTGGGATAGAAATTTATAAAGATAATAGGCTAATGGGCAGGATTTAATCCCGCACATTTTGGTGGGAGTCATGGTGGCCAGGCCGACTTAGTCATGAAGAGGCCCTGTGTCTGTCACCCAGCCGGAGTAAAGACGACCCTGATGAATTGGAGGATAGAAGGAGCTGAAGCAGGATTCTTGGCATCTGGTGGCAGAATGTTGACTCAGCTCTTTGATCAGGCCAAATGAACAGCCATTATCCGGAGCTCAAGGGAATTCAGTGGTGACTCAGGCGTTACTTGTAGCCACATGATTTTTCCATGCTTCCTGTAGGCCATGCAAAATACCTTGTGCCTGATTGAGACTCCCTGCATCAGGAGGGGTGGGTTGCCAACAATCATCCTTCTGCCTATGCCTTTGACACAGCTGCCACCTTCCCCCCGCCACGCTCATCTTCTGGACACACATCCTGCCTTGGCCCACTTTTAGCTGGGATCCCTCAGTGATGCTGGGTCTCTAATGGTGAACTGCCAGCAGCTGCCACCATTGCCAATGGCTGTGGCAGCAATATGGAGCTGTGGCCTCTGATTGCCTTGCAGCTCTGTGGGTAGGCAAACTGTAGTCTGTCTCTGAGTCCTGAATCCTTCCTGGCTGAAGGGTGCAATATCATCAGACCTGTCACTGTGGAACTGACTGGCTATTCTTACTGGTTCTCCCACCAGTTGGTGAAATCCCCATTATGCCAATTCAACCCAAAACACATGAAAAGTGAGAAACGAAAGGTGGCATGACTGGGCAAGAGATAGGTCAGACCCAAATCAACAGAGGAAAAATATTGACAAATTATGGCCATGAGTGCAGAGAACAGTCAAAATGCACATATGAATGGGAGAATTCATGAGAGGAAAGAATACAAGGATAACTCTGTAACAGGCTGGAAGATGAGAGACTTTATATATCTGACCTGTTCAGTATTTGCAGTATTCTGTGCTTTTATTTCAGATTTGCAACATCTGCATTATTTTATTTTGCACCTCCCTCCCCCCCATGACTTAGCTCACTTCTCGAAATATAATATATTCAAACAGTGTCATTATGACTAATTAGTCATTTAACCAATCAAATTTCTGCTGCCAAGATATTGTGATGTCACATAGTTAGCAAGTTTATTGACTAAAGTCAAACAGCAAATGCTTGTAACACACGTTAGCTGGAGTTTCGAGGTTGGAACTGATGACATAGCTTACTCAGGTACTGCTGTGATACAAGATCATAATGTGGTTTAGAGTGTCGCTCAGAGTGTGGCAGAATTTGATCGGTTAAGTGATATATGATGCTGGCAAATAAAATGAAGTAATTAGATTTGATTTTAATTGGCTGATCTCAAACACAGCGGTTACACCTGGCAATCTAACTCCAGTTTAACTAATTGATGGATTTACTTCTAAACAATTTGACATATCTCATGGACACAAAAAAGTTGTCCATGAAATTAAGGTTAAAATATCTCAAAAACCAATGATAAATCTTAGGCATATAGGGCAGAATTAAACCAGCCCCTAGGAATTGGTGAGGAAGATTATGGGGCCAGTAAGATTGTAGGGAACAATTTTGGATTAGTTTCCAGTCCTTTTTCCACTGTTGGGGAATTTTACTGCCTTCCTAAGAGGCTAGTAGTTAACTTGCATACATAAAGATATGCCCTTGTCAGAACCTTTTAATTCATTAGTGGCAGATTGAAGAGACAGCCTCCCAGTGTCAGACCTGGAGGTTCTTTTTAGGGAGGATGCGGGCACAGGGCAGGGAAGTGGTAGAAGTTATTAAATCAAATGAGGGGGTTTGTTAAATCAGAGAGGGGCCTGTGGACAGGTTAGGCAACCCATCACAGCCCTGATTGTAACCCAAGAAGAGTTTCACCTCCAGAACTCAAACCGTGCAATTTTTAAGATTATCTTTGGCCTTACCTACTGTAGGCGGCAAATCCTGCCTGCCTCAGAAATGGCCACTGCTCCTAGTGGCACTGCTGAGCTGACAGCTCTCTAATTGGGTCTCAAATAGGACGGCAACCTATTGACTGTTGTCTGTAAAATTTAGACGGAAGGTCTGCCACTGCATATGTGTGTCGGTTTCCGTGAATGAAGGACCACTCACCAGATTGGCAAAATTTGGCCGCAGTATATTTCTCCTCCCAATTTTTAAAAATTCCTGTCCTAAAGTTACTGATTTTATCTTAGATATGTTTTTACAATGTATGAATGAAGACAGGGAGAATTGGCAAATATTTTACTCTATAGACCATCCCAGCCAAGAGTGATACTGTGCTCAACTGACATTCACACAGAGACAGTTTCCAACAGGGGTCATTGCTCAACAATTCTGTAAAGGAACTGTGGATAACTCCTCTCACTTATGTAGGAGTCCTGTAAATCATCTCCAAAGTCCCCATGAATATTTTTTTCTAATTCAGCACAAATTAGGGATTGACTGTGGAACATTTGACACCTGTTGTATAAATCTATAGTGTGTAATGTTTAACTAAATACCAAGTATGAGTGTTTATTATGTAACTTTACTTGAGCATTAGGGTTTTCAGGAAGAAAAAAGTCACTTTCTAATACTATGAAAAAACAAAAAAAATTACTTGAGAATTTTTTGTAAGTAATTGTGAAAATAAGTTTTCAAGAACATATTTTATAAAGAATGATCCAAACTGATCTAAATACCGTGACTGCACTGTATATTTAAGAAATATACCCTATGGTGCATAAACTATAAAATAGGATTATTTTAAAGTTTTTCATTAGTTATATGACGTTATGTATTGCCCTATTCTGATGATAGAATGTAATTTAATGTTTGTACACCAGAATTTTCATCTTCAAGAACCTATGATTTTAGCCATTCATGTTGCTGAATCTTTGACATGCTTATAATTATTTCAAAATGTAAAGCACTGTGTGGTTAGATGTTAAAATCTGTTTGGTCTTTCAGGTTCTGTTACGGAACCTTGTCTCATCCACATTCTCAAGTGTTCCAGATTGCATGGAAATTACCGGCTTTGTGGATTTTTTTTAAAAAATGGTCATCCTTCCTGCCATTTGGTACTAGGGATTATCTTGGATTTAGGTATGAGATGATGCATCTTTAAATATTTAGCATAAAATGTTCACTATTTGCTCTGTTATCTCATGTGATTACATAGGGGTAGCAAGTTGTTATTTTGTAATATAACTGAAAGAGCTTATTTTCACTACGTGTGGATATGATGTTAGCTTCCATCATTTGAACGCATGTCCTTGACTTTGCATTGGCATGCCAGGTGGATTGGATGAGAAATAGGGAGGTCATCATGGGGGCCAGGCAAAATTCAACCAACGCAATAAAACTAAATCTGTTTGAAATAAAGATTACACCAGAAGACTAAATTGGGAAAGTAAACAGGGTAAACAGAAACCAAAACAGTAACACAGAAACTGAATCAAGGAAATGAGATACAAAGAAACTAACAAACAAGTTAATAAACTATAAAGTAACAATAAAAATGTCAAAACAGAATTTAAAAATCTAGGAGGTACAATAATTTAAAATAATATGAGTTGCAGAAAGAAAGAATGTAGAAAATAGTAAATCACCACAACTTCAGATGATACAATTCAAAATTAGGTGTCTGATACTTGTCAGCTATTGGTCATTGGCTACTTCAGACATCTGATGATGTAACAGTGTCGTTGATTTTAAGACGACATATATATACTTGGTAAAATTCCATGAAACTATTACTTGGCCACAATTCATCAATTGTTCAACAGAGGTAGCATTATATGAATGATGGTAATGGGGATACCTCAAGGAAACAAGTTTTTACTTTAAGATCCTATACTTTAATTTTTGTAACAAAATAATTAATTATTTATTGCTGGAAAAATACATATTTTGTCAAAGCTTTTCATTTTGCACTCATCAGGGCAACTCACTGTCATACAGTACAAACATTGTATTCCCTTTACATTGGTATTTCTTGCAAATTGTTCTGATGAGAGCAAAATGAAAAGCTTTAACAAAATGTGTTTTCATTCAGAAATACTCAAGATTTGTACTACTAAACAACATTCATTTCTGTGGGGATTTAACAATATGATTAGTGCTGTATTAGGCCCGACATGATATGACATGCTGGACTCTTCCAGGAAAACAACTAGTCAGTGGCAGTTAATTCCAGCTTTTGTGGTAAACTGAAAAATAACAAAATTCACAATTCAGCTTCTTAGTGCTATGTGTGAGCTGATCTTTGCATCTCTTGTTCTGTATTGATTTTTCTGCTAGACTGCTATTCTTTTCAATTCCATTATTTGTACTAAAGATGTGCATTTCCTATTAATGATTAATTTTTTTTGTTACAGTTCGAGTATTACTTTTCTGTTTAAAATCTAACAGTAGACAAACTAATGGTGACTCAATGATCCACTGTGGTTTTCGAAAGCATGTGTCATAGACTGAGAAGAAACAGGTTCCCCTAAATAACAAGGTCCCAGTGATGTCCTAAATGACAATGGCCAGTATAAGAGGTAACATAAGCTGTGGCTTGGAAATACATTGACTGTATGGAATGAGGAATGGTATTTGATGAGGAAAATAATGGAGGAGAAAATCAGGTATGTCTTAACAAGTTTTTTTTTCCAAAGAAGTATGCAAAACATGATAGAATAATTTCTAGCAGAATCGTGGTGAACTTGCTCTGCTTTCTTCTTTATATGAGAGCACCAACAGAACAAGAAGCTGTCTGAAAACCAGTAAGGTTAACTTTGGAAAAGAGAAACTCAACTGAGGGAAAAGTGGGCAACTTTTAAGGAGGGAACTCTTCAAAATGGGCTTTCTGGGTAACCAAAGCAACTACAGGCTGAGAAACCAATCATACTACTTTAAGGTAGGGCCAACACCACTCCAATCTGTTCTTTGCATTCAATAAGTTGGATCAGAACTGAGTTATGCAAAGGTCCTGCCTCTCTTTGGCATACAGAACTGGCCAATTTGTACATGGACATTCCAAGAAAACAGGTTTGATAAAGGCCTCAACATTGAGAACTTTTTAGTGGCTGTATTGATTAAAACATTTATAAAGATGGAACAGCTATAATATGTTGTAGAATTTCACAATAAACCAAGAATATAAGGCAGGTAAGTACAGAAAACTGTTAAGTAATGATTTATGATGTTGAATTCTTCATCAGTGTTATCCTGTTTGATGGGCAGTCTACTGCTGTCTACATCTGAACACTGGCTTCAGAACTTTCTTGTACCCCACCATCATCTTCACATTAGAAGATTCTTGTGATTTCAGTGAATGTAGAAGTAGATTGTTAGAGTTCTTTGATGAAGTGACCAGGAAGGTTGATAAGGGCAGGGCGGTAGACATAGTCCATACGGATTTCATAAAGGCCTTTGATAAGGTTTCAATGGTAGGCTGTTCTGGAAGGTTAGATTGCATGGAATCCAAGGAGAGCTGGCAAATTGGATACATAATTGTCTTGATGGTAGGAAGCAGAGGGTAATAGTGGAAGGATGCTTGTCAGACTGGATGTCTGTGACTAGTGGTGTGCCTCAAGAGTCAGTGCTCGGCACATTGCTGTTTGTTATCGATACCAATGATTTGAATGAGAATGTACAAGGCATGTTAGTGAGTTTGCAGATGACACTAAAAAAGGCAGTATCATGGACAGTGAGGAAGGTTATCAGAAATTGTAACAGGATCTTGATCAGTTGGGGAAGTGGGCTGAGAAATGGCAAATGGAGTTTAATATAGATAACTGTGAGGAGTTGCATTTTGGAAAGTCAAATCAAGGTAGGAGTTTCATGGTGAATGGTAGGGCCTTAAGGAGTGTAGTGGAACAGAGGGACTTTGGAGTTCAGGTGCCCAGTTCTCTGAAAATGGAGTCACAGGTAGACTGGGCAGTGAAGAAGGCTTTCAGCCCACTGGCCTTCTTCAGTCAGGGCACTGAGTATAGAAGTTGGAAAGATATGTTGCAGTTGTACAGGATGTTGTTGAGGCCACACTCGGAGTATTATGTTCGGTTTTGGTCACCTTGTTATAGGAAGGATGTTATTAAACTGGAAAGAATGCAAAAGAAATTTACAAGGATGTTGCCAGGACTCAAGGGACTGAGTAATAGGGTGAGGTTGAACAAGCTAGGGCTTTTTTTTCTTTAAAGCATAGGAGACCGAGGCAGGATCTTATAGAAGTATATAAGATCATGAGAGGGATGGATAGGGTGAATGCACTCAGTCTTTTTCCCAGGGTTGGGGAATCAAGGACTAGAGGGCATCAGTTTGAAGTCAGAGGGGAAAGAATACATGGGAAAAATTAGAACTTGAGGGGCAAATTTTTTACACAGAACTTGGTACAATATGGAATGAGCTGCCAGCAGAAGCAGTTAAGGCAGATTCATTAACAATACCTAAAAGACATTGAGACAAATACATGGATAGGGATGGTTTAGAAGGATATGGGCCAAGTGCAGGGAAATGGGGTTAGCGTGGATGGACATTTTGGTCGGCATGGACCAGTTTGGGCCTAAGGGCCTGTGTCCGTGCTGTAGGACTCTATGACTCTATGATATTGAGAAAAGGAGTAGAGAGTCCTTTTGTCAGAACACAAATTGTCTTGCAGAGGCTGTGATGGTGACCTTAAAATCAATAGATTCATTATCCTGGATTTAACAACACCAATAATCGAGAGGTTATCAGCATTCACAATTATTAAAATGTAAATTTGACACTAATTCCAATTAACACATGTACATTATTAAATGTGGAAATTAGAAAGTTGTGTGAGGTTTTCTGCTCCCCAAATGCTGCACTTCTTGTTGGTTATGTCATTGAGAAACTTGGCAATGGAATACATTGTATGTCATGATGCTGCTGTACTTACAATCTCAACTCAACTACAGCATTCACATTCATGTGTAAATTAACTTTTGGGAGTTTGATATGTCTTAATTGTTGCCAAGATCTCTGTCACTGAAAAATTAACCTTTTTGGTTCACAAATTTCAATTATTGTTGAAAAATTAAAGCAGCATTTCAAAACTTTTTC
The DNA here is from genome assembly GCF_021869965.1 of Rhincodon typus. Lineage (NCBI taxonomy): Eukaryota > Metazoa > Chordata > Chondrichthyes > Orectolobiformes > Rhincodontidae > Rhincodon > Rhincodon typus. The sequence goes on from NC_063341.1 coordinate 44,956,020, forward strand.
CATCTCGCTCAATCCTACTTTTCTGTGCACGATTTTACATTGAGTTTAATATCTTAACTGTTGCTTCCAGGTCAGCCTTTTATTAGCTACGTACAAATACATTAAAGTGATTAATTAAGATATACAGTTTGCATGTCCTGTTCTCACAGAACCAAGGTCCTCTGTGGAGTGTGTCCCACTGTTCTAGGTTTCTAATCACTGAAAATTCCAATGCAAAATCTGTGAGAAAGCATCAATGCAGTTAATGAACAGCAAGAACTATTCAGATAAGTTACACACAGAAGGATGCCAATTGCCTTATAGTGTCAGTGCCTGCTATCTGCAAGTTCAATTCAACTATTAACACGCCCAGACCCTTTTCAATTCGATCCACCTGCTCTACACCAACATCAGTAGTGCAGTCTCAATCAACGGCTGGGAATCAGAAAGTTCCCCGATCAGATCCGGAGTCAGGCAGGGCTTCCCACTCTCTCCTGCCTTGTTTGTGTATTGTATAGGGCCTTTTGCTGTGTCCATCAGGAAGAACGCAAGACTGAGGGGGGTGACTATTCTAGGCAGCAGAGGCCTGCAAATCAAAGCCTTCCTGTTCATGGATGACATCACTGTTTTCTGCTCGGATCCGCTGTCAGTGAACAGTTCAAACTAGCTTAAATTGAGACAAGAGCGAGGCTATGCTCTTTAGGAACTGGGCCAAACGATCCTTTGTCCCTTCTCTGTGAGGACAGATTACATCAAAGTGCTAGGAATATGGTTCGGAGAGGCTGGGGCGTGCACGTAAACTTGGGAGGAGTGTATTGCCAAGGTGAGGCAGAAACTGGCTTTTTTAGGAACACAGCTCCCTCTCCACTGCGGGCTAAAATCTGGTCACCAGGTGGGAGGTATTCCCCCTGTTGTTGTACAGGGCGCAGGTCTGGCCCGTTCCCAGAAGCTGCACTGTTGCAGTTACCCGAGCCATCTTCCACTTCATCTGCAGGTCTAAGATTGACCATGTCCACAAGGATACCATGTACAAAGTTCTGGATAAGGGGAGGGAAGAGCATACCCAATGCCACCTTCATCCTGATAGCCACTTTCACGTGTGACTGCATCAAGCTATGCAAACCAAGCGTCGCTATGCACAGAGGTTCTACCTGTCTCTGGTGTTGCGAAGGATGGGCCTGGCCTCATTGCCGTGGAACACTCCAAGTAGTTGCGTACCACCTATCCTTAGTGGAGAAATTTGCAAAGAAAAACACCTTTGACCACAAGTCCATCAGGCAACGGTCAGAACCTAGCATCCTCAAAACCTGCGGGAAAGGGAGAGAGTGGATCCTGTCATGTGGTTCCCGAAGCAGACTGTCAAAGTCATTTGGCAGAATGCCTCATCACCAGAACTTTCCAACAACTACCAAGATATCGCATGGCTGGTGGTGAGAAGAGCGCTGCCTGTGAGTTCCTTCATGTATGCACAGTCGAGGTCTGCACCACCACATGCTTACCCTTGAAGCAGCTGCGGGGTGGTAGGGACCACCACACATCTCCTTCCAGAATGTGGCTTTGCAAAGGAAGTCTGGAGAGAGATGCAGTGGTTTTTGTCAAAGTTTATCCCAAGCAGCTCCATGACGTAGAACGCTGTACTCTATGATCTGTTCGCTGGGATGCACATTGAGACAAACATAGGCTGTGCCTCAAGGACCATCAATTCATTGAGGCAGAGTAAACAGCACAGAAACAGACCCTTCAGTCCAACCAGTCTGTACCGATTATAATCCCAAACTGAACCAGTCCTACCTGCAAGCGCTTGGCCCACATTTCTTTTTAAGTACTTATTTAAGTGTCTTTTAAATGTTGTAACTCTACCTGCACCCACCACTTCCTCTGGAAGCTCATGCCATACATGAACCACTCGCAGTGTAAAAAGATTGCCCCTCACGTGTTTTTAAAATCTTTCTCCTCTCATCTTAAAAATATGCCCCCTGGTCTTGAAATCCCCCACGTTAGGGAAAAGACATCTGCCATTCACCTTATCCATAACTCTCATGAATTTATAAACCTCTATAAGGTCACCCATTAAGCTCTTACGATCCAGTTAAAAAAAGTCCCAGCCTATCCAGCCTCCCCTTATAACGCCAAACTTATATTCCCAGCAACATCCTGGTCAATCAGCTTAATAATATCCTTCCTATAACACAGTGAGCAAAACTGGACACAGTACTCCAGAAGGGGCCTCACCAATGTCTTGGACAATCTCAACATAACGTCCCAATTCTTATACTCAAAGGTCCGAGCAATGAAGGCAAGCATGCTAAATGCCTTTTTAACCACCTTATCTATATGTGATGCAAACCTCAAAGAATTATATACCTGAACTCCTGGGGTAGGTCTCTCTGTTCTAAAACAATACCCAAGGCCCTATCTTTATGTGTATAAGTCCTGCCCTTGTTTGTTTTTACCACAATGTAATATCTTGCATTTGTCCGACTTAAAATCCATCCACCACTCTTCAGCCCATTGATCCAATTGATCAAGATGTCTCTGTAATCTTAGATAACCTTCTTCACTATCCACTACACCACCAATTTTGGTATCATCTGCAAACTTACTAAGCATGTCTTCTATATTACCATCTAAATCATTTATATAAATGACAAACAAAAGTGGGCCCAACACTGATCCCAGCGGAACACCACTGGTCACAGGTCTCCAGTCCAAAAAACAACCCTGCGCCACTACCCTCTGTCTCCTACTGTCAAACCAATTTTATATCTCTCTGCCTCAATTGATTGGATTATAGGTCATCTGCTTCACTTACTATTCAGCGGTTGACACTTTACTCACACTGCCTGACACTTTTGATCACCTACAGAGACTTATTATTCAGCCCATCAACGTTCCACTCACACTTTTTGTATGATCTTTTGATCTCACTGCCCATTAATCTCTCTGCCTATAAATTCTGTACCTATATGTTTTTCTTCACTTCACCTGATGAAGGGACAGCGTTCCGAAAGCTTCTGATTTCAAATAAACCTGTTGGTCAATAACCTAGTGTCATATGACTTCTGACCTTGTCCATCCCAGTCCAACACCAGCACCTCCACAGAAAAAAGAGACAAAGAACTGTGAATAAAAACAGAAGTTGCTGGAAAAGCTCAGCAGGTCTGGCAGCATCTGTGAAGAAAAAAAAAGTTAATGTTTCAGGACCTAACAGATGCTGCCAGACCTGCTGAGCTTTTCTAGCAACTTCTGTTTTTTTCCCTGATTTACAGCATCCGCAGTTCTTTCGGTTTTTATAAAGAACTGTGAATGCTGGAAATCAGAAACATAAATTGCTGGAAAAACTTTACTCGTTATATTCTCTCAAGATTTCAATAGAATTGTCAAGCATGATTTTCCTTTTGTAAATCCATGCTGACTCTGTCTAATCCTCACTGTTTGCCAAGTGCTGTCATGTTAAGTCTTTAATTATGGACTCTAGCACTTTCCCAACTACTGATGTCAGGCTGACTGGTCTCTAATTCCCTACATTATCATCACTCATCCCTTAGGAGCCTCACACGGCTGGAGTGCCAATTATCTCTTTCTGATTACATAATACCCAATCTAGGATTGCCTGTTCTCTAGTTGGTTCTTCAATGTATTCATTCAGAAAACATCATGTACAAACTCCAGATACTGTTCCAGATTTGATTTGCCCACTCTTTAGGCAGATTAAAGTCACCCATATTTACAGTTGTACCTTAATTGCTTGCATCTCTAATTTCCTGTTAAATGTCTTCACCAACATTACAACGTTAGTTTGGCAATCAATGCACAACTGGCATTATCATTTTCTAAATTCTACAGATATAGATTCCACTTCACCGGAGGTAATATCCTTCGTCGCTGTTGTGTTAATTTAATCTTTACCCAGCAATGCTACCCCATCTCTCTTTCCTCTTCGTTTGTCCTTACTAAAAAGTGAATACCCCTCAATATTCAGTTGACATCCGGGTCACCCTGCAGCCACATCTCCATAATCCCCACTATATTGTACATGTTTATACCTATTTGCACGACTAATTCATCTACTTTTTTGCAAATGCTCAATATATTAAGCCTTAAGTCCTGCATTCTGAACATTTTTAGTCCTATTCACATAATTTTGCAATATGGCTTCAATTCTCTGCCTATCACTTATTTCCAATTCAGTCTTTCGTTTTTGCCTTCGTTTCCCTTTCTTCTATCTCCGGGTATAGGTTCCCAACCCCCTGCCATTTTAGTTTAAATCCTCTCAACTGCACTAGCAAATACTCTCCCTTGGACATCAGTTTGACACCTGCCCAGAGTGGATCAAAAAAATGGTGTTTTCTGTTCTTTAACCAACTTCCAATCCATGTTGCATAGTACGCTTAACATAATTTGTTTCAGTTTCTCTGCTGCAATTTATCATTTTTTGAAACTCCATTAATAAACATATTAATAAACATGGATAAATATATGGATGATAATGGAATAGTTTAGGTTAGATGGGCTTCAGATTGGTTTCACAGGTCGGCGCAACATCGAGGGCCGAAGGGCCTGTACTGCGCTGTAATGTTCTATGTTCTATGTCCATTAAAGGTATCATTACTTCAACAAAGAATTATTGTAAATTCACAAAATAGAATTCGCCCTTTAAAGATTTGTGCTAATTGTTCTTAACTGACTCATGTCTTTCTTAGTTAGTCTTGATATGATTCTATATAGAGTTATAGAGGTCTATAGCACAGATGAAGACCCTTCAGCCCATCGAAAAACAACCACCTAACTATTCTAACCCCATTTTCCAGCATGTGGCCCATTTCCTTGTTTGCCTTGGGATCGCAAGTATACATCTAAATGCTTTTGAAGTGTAATGAGGATTTCTGCCTGTATCACACTTACAGGTAGTGAATTCCAGATTCCCACCACCCTCTGGGTGAAAATAAATTTCCTTACATTCCCTCTAACACTCCTCCCCTTAGTTTAAATCTATGCTCTCTGTTACTGATCCCTCCACCAAGGGGAAAACGTTTCTTCCAATCTACCCTGTCTATGACCTTCATAATTTTATACATTTTAGTCATGTACTCCCTCAGTTTCCTCTGCTCCAAGGAAAACTAATCCAGTCAATTGAACCTTTCTTCACAACTAGAACTGTCCACCTCAGGCAACATTTTGGTAAATCTCTGCACCTTCTCCAGTGCTATTACATCCCTCTTATAATGTGGAATCCAGAACTGCACACAATAGTCTAGCTGTGGCTTAACCAACATTTAATGCAGTTCCAGTATCATTTCCCTGTTCTTAAACACTATACCTCAGCTAATAAAGGCTAATATCCCATATACCTTCTTAACCACTTTATCTACCTGTTTTGCGACCTTAATGAACGTACACCCCAAAGTCCACCTGATCCTTGGTGCTTCCCAGGATCCTGCCGTTCATCATGTATCCCCTTGCCATGTCTATCCAGGCACAGTGCATCACCTCACACTTATCTCGATTGAATTCCTATTGCTACTGATCAGCCCATCTGACCAATCTATATTCTCCTGTAATGTAATGTTGTCCTCCTTACTATTTACTATCCCACTAATTTTTGTAAAATCCACAAACCTACTGATCAACCGTCACACATTCAATTCTAAATTGTTTGTATATACCACGAACAGCAAGGACCCCAACTTTGAACCCTGCAGAACCCCACTGGACACAGGCTTCCAGTCACAAAAACACCTCCCAACCATCACCCATTGTTTCCTGCCACTCAACTAATTCTGGATCCAATTAGTCAATATTCTTTGGATTTCATGGGCTGTTACTTCTGCTATCAGTCTCCCACACGGAATCTTATCAAAAGCCTTGCTGATATCCAAGTAGACTAAGTCAAATGCATTGCCCTCTTTGAAAAATTCAATCAAGTTGGTCAGAAATGACCTCCCCTTAACAAAACCATGCTGACTGTTCTTGATTAATCCCTACCTCTCCAAGTGTAAATTAATTGTCCCTCAAAATTGCTTCAATAGTTTTCCCACCACTGAGCTTAACCTGACTGGCCTGTAGGTTCCTGTTCTATCCCTTGCTTCCTTCTTGAATAATGGTACCACATTGGGCTATACTCCAGTCACCTGACACCTCTGCTGTAGTTGACAGGAACGAAAACATTACTGTCACTGCCCTGCTAATTCCTCCCTTGCCTCACTCAACAGCCTGGGATACATTTCATCAGGTCCTGCATATCTGTGTACTTTAAAGCCTGCCAGACCACTCACAACTTTTCAGAATTCTGCTCCCTCTAAACACTATGACTACCCAAGTTAACGTTAGGGAAGTTGAAATTCCCTATTACCCTTTTACTTTTACCCTTAAACCTAAATTTGGTTACATATCTGCTCTTCCATTTCTCTCAGACTGTTATGAGGCCTGTAGTACACTCCCAGCAACGCGATTGCTCTTTTTTGATTTTGAAGCTCTATCCATGTGCTTTCATTTGAGAAACCTTCTAAGATGTCACCTCTCCTTACTGCTGTAGTTGAATTCCTGATCAATATTGTGACACCCCTCATCTTTTACCTCCTTTCTTGTCTGGTCTGAAAACTCAAAACCTTGGAATATTTAGCTACCATTGCTGCCCATTTCTCAACTATGTCTCCGTGATAGCAATTACATCATACCCCCCATGTTTTAATTTGTGCCCTAAAGGCATCTGCTTTATTCATCAGACTCCTTGCAATCAAAGTAAATACCGCCCAACCTTGCCAACTCCCATGCTCCTTAATTGGCCTATAATTTCTATACCTTCTCGACTCCCTTGCTATCTCTTCTGGTTTTGGCTGTTCATGTCCCCTGCTGAACTTTCTCTCTGGATCCCATCTTGCTGTTCAGTTAGCTTAAACTCTCCGCAACAGCTCTGGTAAACTGCTAGAATCATTCCAATTCAGGTGCAACCTATCCACCTTGTAAAGGTCCTACCACCCTCAAAAACGGTCCCAGAAATCTACTGCCCTCCTGCCTGCACCATCTCTCCAGCCACGCATTCATCTAGATCAAATTCCTATGTCCATATTCACCAGCATGTGACACCAGAAGTAATCCAGAGATTACTACCCTTTGGGTCCTGTGTTTTAATCTACTTCCTTGGGCCCTAAATTCTGCTTGCAGGACCTCAGCCCTTTTTCTATGTCATGGTACCAACATTTACCATGATCCCCTCCCCCCCACCCCACCCTTTCAGAATGCCTTGCAGCCATTCAGTGGCATCCCTGACCCTAGCACGAGGAAGGCTATGTACCATCCTGGAGTCTCTTTTGCAGCTACTTGTCTATTCTCTTCTCAAGTGTATCCCCTACCACTATATATAGCCGTGCCATTACCTTCCTTCCCTTCTTGTGCAGTAGACCAACCCATGGTGCCATGAAGTTTCCCCAGCACTTTCCAAAACAGAATCTCTATTAGAAAGTGGGGACTCCTGAACTACTTGCCTTCCTCTACTCTGCCTACTGGTCACTCATGCCTTTTCTGTCTGTTTAGTCCTCACCACTGGTGTGACCACCTCATTGAATGTGCTATCCACAACATGCTCAGCACTGCAGCTGCTCCACAGTGAATTCACCCACAGCCCCAGCTTCAAAATACAGCTAGACACAGTTCATGCACACATTGCCAATTGCCCAATGAGCATTTCTAAATACTTAGAACTTGATTCACAAATATGCATTTTACAAACTTCAAAATCTTTAGCTTATTGGAAAGAATACTCTTTCTCTTCGACTTGTATTTTCTTCTCCCATTGCTCTTTGGAATGAGTTTGCTACTGAAAGCCTATTCCAAAGGTACGAATCACAAATTGATTTCTCTTCCATGTGACAACCATTCATGTGCTTGTTCAGCATTGTATATGGTCACAGAAAATCACTGCTAAACCCAATTCTGTCCTCACCCACCATGTGCACAGTGCAGTATGATTTTATTGAGCAGACACATCAATAAGAAAAATAATTAAACAAAAACTTGATTTCACTGTCCAAACTTTAATTGTTGTGAAAATTCCTTTTGCTCCTTATGCAATTCCTTTGCTCTGTTTTTGAAAAGTTCAGCCTTTTCATTATTTTTTGCTGTACCCTCTCCTAATTTGTACATTCGACTTGTATTTGCACATGCCCAGATATGTCCTAGATCACATGCTTTAAGAGAATATTTCAGGGCCTTGGCCATATCCTTGGTCACTCCTGGAGCACCCTGGATGTAGAGGGTACTTAGATTGAAACAGCTGGGTGCAAAATTCCCATTGCAAGCTTTGGTGTAGTAATCTCTGGCTTTCACAGAGTCTGGTTTAGTATCGAATACTTGTCCATCATGAGCTAACAAACCAGCGTTATGGCAGGCATCAACAGACTTCTTCCCATCTTTTTCACATGATTTAACAAAGTATTCATAGGCAGTCTTCAGATTTTGTTGTAAGCCACCTGTGGTAAAGACAAATATCCAGATTTATTCTTAAGATATGTCACTCTTCATTACTACATAGAAAAAAAATTAGTTGATGTTTTATCCAATTCCCCACTAATGTAGTTACCAAACTTAATGCTCGTCAATAAGATTAAAAGATTATTAAACAAGATAGTGATACAGTGATTGTGTGCATTTATCTTTTGTTAGATTAAGTGTTAATAGGACTTTAGCAAAATGGGATTAATTTCATCATGAATTTTTATCTTATTTCAAATTGAATTGTGAAAAGCACAGCAGTAGAATTACCACATAGACTTTATGTTTCATCTGGATTTAAATCAGCATCTTCAGCCATAATACACCAATGATGACGTATGTTACTGGCGAAGATTATAATTTTCGATTACAACGAATGGTGGTACAGTATTTTGCCTTAAATGTGCTTTTTATTTTTTACAATGGCATGTATGTACTACTGAGGCTTTATAAAGCCCTGGTCAGGCCACATTTGGAGTATTGCACGCAGTTTTGGGCCCCATATCTCAGGAAGGATGTACTGGCCCTGGAGCGGGTTCAGAGCAGGTCCCAGGAATGGAAAGCTTAACATATGAGGAATGTTTCAGGACTCTGGGACTATACTCATTGGAGTTTAGAAGGATGAGGGAGGATCTAATTGAAACTTTCAAAATACTGAATGGCCTGGACAAAGTGGATGTTGGGAAGATGCTTCCATTGGTAGGAGAGTCTAGGAACCGAGGGCACAGCCTTAGAGTAAAGGGAAGACCTTTTAGAACGGGGATAAGGAGAAACTTCTTCAGCTAGAGAATGGTGAATCTATGGAATTCACTGCCACAGAAAGCTGCAGAGGCCAGGTCATTGCATACATTTAAGACTGAGATAGATAGGTTCTTGATTATCAAGGGGATCAAGGGTTATGGGCAGAAAGCAGGAGAATGGGGTTGAGGAACTTATCAGCCGTGATTGAATGGCAGAGCAGACTCAATGGGCCTAATGGCCTAATTTCTGCTCCTGTGTCTTATGGTCTTATGGATGCCAATATTAGACAGGTTTGGTGGCAACGATGAACACCAAGCTAATATGAATCAATGAAAGGTCAATTTGGTCCCTGTATCAGTGCAGGGATGTGTTCTTGTAACTGATGCTGCAGTTTCACAGCATTAGTGCAGTGAGGTCAAATGTAACCCCAGCTGTTCACAATATACATTAACAATTTGGATGAAGCAATTGAATGCAATATCTCCAAATCTGCAGATGACATGAAGCTGGGTGGCAGGGTGTTCTGTAAGGAGGACGCTAAGGGGCTTCAGGGTGACTTGGCCGAGCGGGCAAATACTTGATAAATGCAATATAATGTAGATAAATGTGAGGTTATCCACTTTGGTCGCAAAAACAGGAAGGCAGATTATTATGTGATTGGTGGCAGTTTAGGAAAAGTTGAGGTGCAACGAAACCTGGGTGTCATGGTGGAACAGTCGCTGAAGGCTGGCATGCAGGTGCAGCAGGAGGTGAGAAAAGTTAATGGCATGCTGGTCTTCTTTGTGAGAGGATTTGAGTATCGGAGTAAAGATGTCTTACTACAGTTATGCAGGGCCTTGGTGAGGCCATGCCTCAAGTATTGTGTGCAGTTTTGGTCTCCTAGTCTGAGGAAGGACATTCCAGCAAAGCTTCACCAGGCTGATTCCTGGATGGCAGGACTGACATATGAAGAAAGACTAGATCGACTGGGCTTGTCCTCACTGGAATTTCAAAGAATAAGGGGGAAATCGCATAGAAACATAAAATCCTGATGGGACTGGACAGGCTAGATGTGGGAAGAATGTTTCCGATGTCGAGGAAGTCCAGAACTGGGAGTCACAGTCTAAGAATAAGCAGTAAGCCATTGGGATGAGGAAGAATTTCTTCACTCAAGAGTTGTGAACCTGTGGAATTCTCTCCTACAGAAAGCTATTGGGACTAGTTCATTAGATATATTCAAGGAGGAGCTGGCGTGGCTCTTGCGGCTAAAGGGATCAAGAGGTATGGAGAGAAAGTGCGAATGGGATACTGAAATTGCATGATCAGCCATGACCATATTGAACAGTGGTGCAGGCTCGAAGAGCTGAATGACCTACTCTTGTACCTATTTTCTACGTTTCTATGTAAAGTACACCTTGCTAGTTTTTTGCTAACTGGCAGTATTATTACCAAGCATGTTTTCAAAAAAAAAAAAGTGACTGTAGCTGTCTACTTCAGCCAGCTTTTCACATTTTTACAAAGAAAACTCAGTATTATAGAGCTATAGCAAGCTATCATCTGATTTCCAATGGCTAAAGACAACTGTACTCTCAGCTCCCGTACGTCGTTTAAAATATTCTGTAACTGATAGCCTGTCAACAATGTTGATGCAAGCAAGTATAATAAAATAAAGATAGAAGAAGCGTGAAACAAGATACACTGTACCTTTTCCAACTATATAATAAGAGCCAAGTTTATAGCAGCTTTCTCCATGCTGGTTTTCCTCACAGTTGTGTTTCAAGACTTGAGCAGCTGCTTCATAATTTTTTTTAATTCCTTCCAAGTAATCAGCAAGCCTTTGACACCCTGACAAGAGTTAAGTGTTAAACTTTATGAAAAAAGTTAATTAAACAAAAACCACACTACATACTCCAGCTGGTCTGGTAAGTAACTTTAATAGATTTACTTAAAAATGTTTTCAATTAAAAGTGGTTAAATTATGTAACAATATACTATGATAACCACAAGTAGGTTTATTTCATTGTAAAACCATAGAAAAATAAGAATCAATTTTAACTGGTTCAACTCGGAATATGCACTTCATCTCTTTTTGTACCAGTTTTGAGAAAATGCCCTCCCAGTGCCACTTTTTCCCAGGTAGGTGTGTCTTCCTCAAATCACTCTCCCTGTGTAATATGGAAAACAGAATTCAATTGTGTAACAATTGATGGCCAATTAGGAGCTTACCTTCTGGCAGGTACTCTGTTTACATTTGCCATTAGAAACTCTCAAATCTAATGATAGTTTGAAAACCCATCTCAGGAAATGGGTCTGTCTACATCTGGAGGCATAAATGCCACCCAAATTACTTCATGTCTATATACTTCAGAAACTCTGTGAAAACAGTTACAGGAAAGGCTTGCACACAGTCATGCTTGTACCATGGCAATACACTGGACATAACAACAAGAGTGGGCCAAACAACCCTTTGAGCGTGTTCATCACTCATTTACTAGGTGGAAAGATGAGTTCTTTCCGTTTGTTTTTTAAAAGTGAGAGAAATTTAACCGTAAGTACAAGTGAGGAAAGACATGACAGAAAAGGCACATATGCTATTTAAGGAACAAAAACAGCAATTATTGGAAAAGCTCAGCAGGTCTGGCAGCATCTACGGAGAGAAATCAGAGTTGAAGTTTCATGTCGAGTGAAACTTCCTCCGAACGAATGGACCTCCATCAGTTCGGAGGAAGGATCACTCAACCCGAAACGTTAACTGATTTCTCTCCACAAATGCTGTCAGACCTGCTGAGCTTTTCCAGGAATTTCGACTTTTGTTTCTGATTTACAGCATCCGCAGATCTTTAGGTCTTTATTTTGTATCACACTATTTTAAGGTTTGAATTTAGACTCAGGCACGACACACAGAATCAAGGCAAAGCATATCCATCAAGTGGGATAAGCTTAGACACAAGAGGTTAAAGTCCACACATAAAACATTTCCCATTTTAAATCTATATACTTGTCATTTTTATGTTTTTTCAATGTAAATTCCAAAGTTCACATTCTTAATTAAAATTGCCAAAGTAAATCTAATGTTCTAACTGCTCTCTCCTGTCAGGAGTGACTCGGCAGCACCGCCACTGCGGTGTATCACAGCATAAAGAGTTTACGTGGAATTTCTAACGTAAGATCTATGTCGTAGTTGTAAAGAGTTCATAGGACCCGAATATAAACGAAAGTTTTAAAATAACTGATTGGCTTAAAATTTTTCATTTAACTTGTTACTATGACGACATATATTCCATGCCTTGTACTTATTATCGAAAAAAGAGCTAAAGGCAATACTTTTAAAGAGCCAAGACAGGACAAAGATGGATTGTTTTAAAAATGGAAGACGCCACCTGTCTTGAAACACACCAGAAACAGAATCAAAAGTAAGTCGCAAAGAAGAATTACATATTATTCTTATAGGGCTATAGCACAAGAACTCGTACATAAATGGTGTAAGCAGGATGGGTCAATTGGTCTCCTCCGGTACTAAATAATCTTACATATCACCAAGTACATTTTTACAAGCGGCTAATTTATTTCATTACCTTCCGGATCTTTCTCTCTGTGACACTGGTAACTGTACTCGGTGGCTAGATTATCTAGAAACT
>NC_063341.1:44969346-44988949 GCF_021869965.1 Rhincodon typus
TCCCTGTCAAGTGGGTGCTCTGTCCTGGATGTTATTGAGCTTCTTGAGTATTGTTGGAATGGCATGCATCCGGGCAAGTGGGGAGTATTCCATCACTCTCCTGACTCATGCCTCATAGATGGTGGACAGGTTTTAGGGAGTCAGGAGGTAAGTTACTCGCATTATTCCTACTCTCTGACTTGCTGCTGTATTTGGAACGTGAGTGCAGTTGTGTTTCTTCCTCATGATGTTGATAGTAGGGGATTCTGTGATGGTACAGCCATTGAATTCAAGGGATGGTGGTTAGATTGACCATTTCCAATAAGAGATGTTGCCTACCATTTGCACGTCATGAACATTACCTGCCAGTCATCAGCCCGAGTGAATAGAGTCACTTGAAGAAAAGGCAATGTACTCCATGAATAATGATGAAATAGCAAGGTGAAATTGCAATACCTAAGAATCCTTGTGGCGTTAATGTTCAATATGTTCTTCCTCATTTTCATGCATGTGCTTGCCTTTTTTTTCCCTCCTTGTTTACTTTTTCTCAGTGATATTGTATTAAAAAGATTTTTAAAAAAAGTGCTGCATGGCAGATCTTTGTTTCAAATTTCAATACTCCAGTGTTGTAGTTATGAAACTGCCTGTTCTTATCCACTTGCATACTGTGATTTTAAATAGTTCATGTCTCTCAGTATTCAGGGTACATGTTAAAGAGCAGTTAGTCATTACCATTTGTTTCTTTAACTTTAGCGTCATCTGCCAAAATGGGCCTTATCGAAGTTACCAGAGGGCTTCTTCCAGGTGCTGGTGAGTTACTTTGTGCACTACATAAAATGAAAGACTTAAAATAAAGTGGATGGTGTTTGAAAACTGGGTGTACTTTTGTATCTCAAGTAATAAACATGGCAATGACTTCCACTCCATTGGTTGCATTTTGTAAAAGCAGGCCTCAGTTGTTTATAACTGACCAGGTAATAGTTTCACGTTTTATTTACCTGAGCACGGGCGAATCTTGGTTAATTCTGAGGTGGATGGTGTCATATTGAATCATATAATTACAGTGCTTTGCTTTGGGCTTCACCATTTGGGTGCAAAGCCCCCCTCCCTTCCCCATCACCAATCACGTCCAAATATTGAGACAACCAAATTTCAAGATCCATGACTATAATTTCCACCTAAAGCTAATTAGAAATCCTTGCAACAACAGAGCATAAATATAGTTAAGCCCTACCACCACCCAATTTACTGCACTGTTGGGATTCTAAGGCAGTATTCTGTCATTTTAACACTTTGGCATTGGTGAGGGGGGAGATAATGTTTCTGTAGAGTCTAATCCTAATTCTTCAGAAAAATTTTGAAGACTATACCATCGAATGCAGTTGCAATGGCAGGAAGTGGTCTACGCAGATACACGTCAACACAGAGTGGTGTTGTGAAGGCAGAGAGATTGATGTATTATTTGGTGATTAGCCATTATAGCAAATCATTTTCAATCATTTTTTTTAACTTGAGAGTGGTTGGGAGATGAATGGAATTGGTGGCACAGGTATATCTTTTATATGGATGTTTCAATTATAGAGTAAAAGTTAGATTCTGACTTAGAACTAACAACCTTCAAGTAAAGTAGCCTAATTAAGATGCAGCTGCCTGATAGATAACCACTACTATCAGCCACCCTGGAAGCCTTTGCTTGACTAAGGTGTTGATTACTTTCGCAAGTTAAAGCAGGTCACTGTGAAGAGGAACTTTGCCTGAGTGAGACAAAGACCAAGTGTATACATCTGGGAATTTGATTCAAAGTGGAAATTTGGTAGAGGAGAGGGAAAGAGGTGCTTTAAGTAAGGTCTGCTGCAAAAGGTAACGTGAGCTGGGTGGGACAAAATGTTGTCTTCTATCTCAGTAAGTTCATTGTTTGGTAAGAGACTGTTAGTTTAATTTGCTGTAAATTAGTAAAGCATACTATTTCTAAAAAAAGTAGCTATGCTTGGAAAGTAGGTTGAGCGTGTACTCATTGGGATCTAGAAAAATGAGGCAACCTTATTGAAAAAAGCTTCTTGGGAAACTTAACAGGATGGATGCAGAGATATTGTTTCCCATTGTAAGAGTCTTGGGGCAGAGGGCATAAACTCCGTGTGAGGGTTACTTCATCAAGACAGAGATGAGGAGGAATTTCTTCTCCCAGAAGGTGGTGAGTTTGAGGAGCTTATTCCACAGAGGGCTGTCAAAGCTGGGTTGTTAAGTGTGTTATGGCTGACATAGACTGATGTTTAATCAGTTAGAGCATACAGTTTTGTGGAGAAAAGGCAAAAGGTGGAGTTGAATACTATCAAATAACCATGATCTCATTGAATAGCAAAACAGACTTGATTAGCCGAATGGCTTTCTTCTGCTCCTGTATCTTACGGCCTTATGGAATAAGGGAAAGCTAGGGCCAATATAAGTAATTCCAAGCAGAATAAAGTTAATCCTAGAGAAGTAAAGATATGGCAGGGAATCTTTGAGTGAAATGTTTGGCCTATGATGTGTAGGATGTCATGGACCCCGCTGCAATTGTTAATGACCACATGCAGGAAGGATGCAGAAATGGCTGGAGCCACTGCATATCTGTGAGGCTGAGTATCAAGTGGGTAGTATGTTCAGAGAACTGGTCATACTGTAGTTTAAGAATCTGGTGGCAGAATGGAATGGGTGACCACTAGGCAGATACAGCAGGAATCATATTCCATTTTGTAAGCTGGTTAGGATGCTTGATTCCACAAAGGAATGCAGTCAGAGCCACGTTTGGGAAACGTGAATGGCTCAGCCTTGGAGGAGAAGAGGATGAAGAAAGGAAGAGTGATAGGGCTAAGGATTTTATTAGTTGAGAAAACAGACAGGTAGTTCTGTGGCAGTAGACGTGAGTCCAGGATGGTTTGTTGCCTCCCAGCGGCGGTGGTCAAGGACGTCATAGAGTGGCTGCAGGCCATTCTTGGACTATATGACATAGGAGCAGAATTGGGCAATTCGGCTCAGAGTCTGCTCCACTTTAATCATGGATGATATGTTTCTCAACCCCATTCACTGCCTTCTCCCCATAAACCTTGACCCCTTTATAAATCAAGAACCTAGCTTTCTCTATCTTTTAGGAGAGGGTGAACAACCTAAGGTTATACCAACGACTTGGGCAGAAAGGGGAATGTGGTCCTAAAATCAGAATTTCAGAAGCTAAGTATAAATGAGAAAAACAGGACCTCAAACATAGTTAAAGCAAAATATTGTGGATGCTTGAAATTAGAAGAAATTTCGTATTGGACTCAAAGCGTAAATTCTGTTTCTCCACAGATACTGCCAGATCAGCTGAGTTTCTGCAGCATTTTCTGTGCTTGTCTCAAATGTAGTCATCTCCAGATTACTCCTCCCAGTGCCATGTGCAAGAGAGTACAGAGATAGGAGGATAATTAGGAGGAATGTGGGGCTGGGAAGATGGTGCAGGAAGACATGCTTTAGATTCCTGGGACACCAGGACTGGCTCTGGTTCTGACACTTGTACAAGACTGACACATTGTACTGGAACAGAGCTAGGACTGAGTTCCTTGAGCTCATGCTACTGGGAAGGCTTTAATCCAACTTGGCAGGGGTTTTAGAACTAAAGGAAAATGGTAGCGAAGACTACCGGGGTTCACAAAATGCTTGGAGAGAGACTGCTAGTACTGGCATACAGAAAATTAATAGTTAAATTGGAGTAAGGGAGGAAGTAATTAAGTCTAAGTCAGAGTTATTATGTATGCATGTATGTGAATGCACAGATTGTGGAGTTACAGGAGTGGTTTGCCATGTGGAAAGATGATGTGGTGATCAGAAATCTGGCTGAAGGTAGGGCAAGACTGTGTTCAATATTCCTGGGTACAAATTCTTTCCTATCTTTTCTGAAAGGAGGAGAGGTAGCAGTATTGGTAGACAAGGATATTGTAGTGCTGGAGAATGTCTTGGAGGTTTCAAAGGCAGAAGGGGAGGTGATAGCCTAGGGGTATTATCGCTGGACTGTTAATCCAAAGACTCGGATAATGTTCTGGGGAGCAGGGTTCGAATCCCTCCACGGTAGATGGTGGAATTTGAATTCACTAAATATCTGGAATTAAGAGTGTAATGATGACCATGAATCCATTGTCAGTTTTTGGAAAAACCCATCTGGTTCACTAATGCCCTTTAGGGAAGGAAACTGCCATCCTTACTTGGTCTGGTCTGCATGCGACTCCAGACCCATAGCAATGTAGTTGGCTCTTAACTGCCTTCTGGGCAATTAGGGATGGGCAATAAATGCTGCCTAGCCAGCGATGCCCTCTTCCTGTGAATGAATAAAGGAATTTGTCTGGAACTAAGGATCAGAAAGGGTGTGATTACATTGCTCAGTGTAGTCTATAGACCACCATCAAGTGGGAAGAATGTGGAAGAATAAATCTGCAGGGAAGTTGAGATGTCAATATTATAGAGTAGTTTAATGGAGGACTTTACTGGAAAAAAACACTACAGATAGTTCAGTCCAGGGGACAGAGTGGAGCAAATGTACCTAGAATATGTCCAGAAGAATTTCCAGCAGTATACATCCAGTCCAATAAGAGGCACCGTTGGACCTGGTTCTTGGAAGTAAGGTTGGTTAAATGGGTCAAGAGACAGTAGGGTAACATTTAGGAGACAATGATCATTGTATCATAAAGTTTAGGGTGATGGTAGAAAATGATTGGTCAGTAAGAAAAATCGGTTGGCGGAGAGCTGATTTCAATGGGGCAAGAACAGATTTAGGTTGGATGGACTGAAACAAGATCGGCAGGAAAATATGTAAATTAGCAATCTTCAAAGAGGAGATGGTTTGTATACTGTTAAAGTATGTTCCCTCAAAAGGAAAAGGTAGGAGCAACAAATCAAGAGTGCTCTGGATGACAAAGAAGATAGAAATTAAGATGAAAAAGTATGCTTATGACAGATGTTAGATTGAAAATACAAGTAGTGAAGCAAGAACACAGAAGTTTCAACCGGGAGGTGAAAAAGCATATTGGAAAAGCAAAGAGGAATTATGAGAAAAGACACACAGCCAGCATGAAAGGAAATCCTGAAGACTTTCTTGGCATACAGGTAGTTCTGCTGTAACGTGTTTTTCATTAACCTGAATTGGCTGTAATGTGATTGATGAATAGTGGACGCTGTTTGGATAACACGAACTTTCCTCTGTACTAGTATAGCAATTTTTCTGTAGCGATTTCCCTATAATGTGATTTTCTATAGCTTGAAGTCACGCAAGAACACAACTATTGCATTATAGGAGAACTACCCGTACAAATAGTGAGAGTGGTAAAAGGCAGCTTAGGACTGATTGGGGCCAGAAAGAAGATTCATATATGGAGGTAGATGCCATGGCTGAGGCATTAAGTACTTTACATCAGTGATTACTAAAGAAGTAAATGCCACCCAGGTTAGATCATAGTGACAGGGTAGGAAACTAGTGCCGGTTTTAAATGTGATAAGGAGGAAGTGTTAGAGTGTTGATTCTTAAAGTTGACACAGCACCAGGCCTAGATGAGATGCAACCAAGAATACTGAAAGAAGCAAGAGTGGAAATTGCAGAGTCATTGGCCATAATCACCGTGGTGCCAGAAGACTGGATAATTGTTGTGCTCAAAAATAGTTGTAAACAATTGCAGACCAGTCAGTTCAGCTTCAATGGTGTACAAACTTCTGGAAACAATTATTTGGGACCAAATTAATAGTTACATGGGAAAAGATATGCTAATTAGGAAGAGCAGCATGGATTTCTAAAAGGGAAATCATATTGAACTAACTTGCTGGACTTTTTTTTTTTGAAGAAGTAACAGAAATGGTCAATGAAAGAAACACTGATATTGTGCACATGTCCAGAGGGCCCTTGATATTAACCCATACACAGATTTGAGAAAAATTATAACTCATGGAATAAAAAGAAAAGTAGTAATTTTGGATACAAAATTGGCTGAATGTGAAGGAATAGTAAAATGAGTCACACTCCAGATCTGATCCCTTGATTCTGATGCCAGATCCAGAATTTTCACTCCACTTTAGCTAATGCTTTCAGGTACGTAACTCTCTGAAATTTGCATCACAGGTAGACCAGCTAGTTAGCAAGGCATTTAGCATCCTTGCTTTCACAACTCGGACCTTTTGAGTATAGGAATTGGGATGTGATGTTGCGCTTGTACGACATTTGGGTTTCTTCTGGAGTACTGCACAATTCTGATCACCCTGTTGTAGAAAGGATATTACTGAACTGGAGAGGGTTCAAAAAGATTTGCCAGTATGTTGTCGGATTGAGTTATAAAAATAGGCTGTGACTTTTTTCCGCTGGAGCATGGGAGGTTGAGGGGTGACCTTTATAGAAGTTTATAAAATCATGAGGGGCATAAATAAGGTAAATAGAAAAGTTTTTTTTTTCCTAAGGTGAGGCGGGCGGGGGGTTCAAAACTAAAGGGCATATCTTTAAGGTGAAAGGAGAAAGATTTTAAAAAAGACATGAGGCAGCTTTTTTAGATAGTGATTTGTGTATGGAATGAACAGCCACAGGAAGTGGTGGATGCAGGTACAGTTACAACATTCAAAAGACATTTGGATAAGAACATGAATAGGAAAGGTTTGGAGGGATATGGGCCAAACACAGGCAGGTGGGACTAATTCAGGTTTGGGAACTAGTTGGAAGAGACGAAAACAGAAATTGCTGGAAGAGATCAGCAGTTGGACAGCATCTTTGGAGAGAAATCAGAGCTAATAGTTTGGGTTAAGTGACCCTTCCTCAGAGTTCTGATGCTGCCAGACCTGCTGAACTGTTCCAGCAATTTCTGTTTTTGTCTGTATGGCGACATTGTACATTTTTCACGTGTACTCAAGTACAGGAGTACAATGACAATAAAACCTAAATCTTCTCTAATTTCAGTTACTTTCTTCCCCCTTTTGAGTCTGCTTTGCCCTGTTCACTGAGAGACGTTTTACCTGGGAGCTTGAGCTTCCTGCAGTTAATCAACTGGAGGGAGGGTTATTAATTAACTAAATTTAAATAAAGTACTAAGTTATAGAAACAGTCCTCCAAAGCAGTGGGCGAATTAGAGGTCACAGACTAAAAACATTAACTTTGTTTCCCTCTCCACACTTGCAGCCTTTCCTGCTAAGCATTTCCAGCATTTTTGTTTTACTTTATTTTTTCTT
This sequence comes from Rhincodon typus, assembly GCF_021869965.1. Classification (NCBI taxonomy): domain Eukaryota; kingdom Metazoa; phylum Chordata; class Chondrichthyes; order Orectolobiformes; family Rhincodontidae; genus Rhincodon; species Rhincodon typus. The sequence goes on from NC_063341.1 coordinate 44,976,532, forward strand.
TATTCATTCATGGGATGAGGGCATCGCTGGCCAGGCAGCATTTATTGCCCATCCCTAATTGCCAAGAGGGCAGTTCAGACTCAACCACATTGCTGTGGATCTGGAGTCACATGTAGGCCAGACAAGGTAAGGATGGCAGTTTCCTTCCCTAAAGGACATTAGTGAACCAGATGGGTTTTTCCAACAATCGACCAATGGGTTCATGGTTATCATTAGATTCTTAATGCCAGATATTTTATTGAATTCAAATTCCACCATCTGCCCTGGCAGGATTCGAACCTGGCTCCCCAGAGCATTATCTGGGTCTCTGGATTAACAGTCCAGCGATACCACTAGGCCATTGCCTCCCCTTTGGAAGCATAATAGTGTTGACCGAATTGAGAAGTAATATGGTATATTTAAAATTCTTGCGAACATTTATAGCTCGGATTGTGGGTGAGATTGTTGGTTTGCTCACCAAGCTGGCTGGTTATCGTACAGACGTTTTGTCACCATACTAGATCACATCATCAGTGCGGCCTCCGATTAAAGCAATGTTGTTCTACTCCACTTCGTGTTTATAATGATCTGGTCTGTTAAGTTCCAGTTCTGTTCTGCAGGGGTTTGAATATGGGGTCTAATTCCACGTATTTGTTGATTCTGTAACGGGTTGACAAGCAGGCCTGTTGGAATTCCCATGCGTGTCTGCAGTATATTTAAAAGTAATACCTGAATGCTGTACAAAGGCATGACTGTTTAGTGGTGTAGGAAATACATGCCGGACATGTTTTATTCTATAAGTAGACAGAAATAAGTTACATATTGCACAAGTCAGCCATGTGGATAAACTAAAATTGTAATTATTAACAAATGAAATTTTAGTATAACCAAACTTGGCCTAAAATGTGATAACTACTCGACTTTTTAATTCCCATTTTCAAGGTGGTAGTCAACGGCTGCCTCGAACTGTAGGAATCGGCCTGGCAAAGGAACTTATTTTCACTGGTCGACAGATAGATGGCGAACAAGCAATGTCAATCGGCCTGGTGAATAATGCTGTGCGTCAAAATGATTTGGGGGATGCAGCTTATCAAAAAGCACTGGATCTGGCCAAAGAGATACTGCCACAGGTTTGTAAATAACAGTTTGAGGACTTTGTCACCAAAAAATTAAATATCTGTTAAACACACATGGGAAACTTGACTAAACAGTGGATGATTCAGAGAAATTGATTATTGAAATGTATAATTGTTAAGAGGGTGAGGTGTTGTTGGTAATAAATAATTGGAATACAGCCCATTTTTTGTCTATAAATATTTGAGCATTATGACTCGCACACTTTTTTCTTTCTGCTTAATCTTAAAGGGTCCAGTAGCTCTCAGGATGGCAAAGCAGGCAATGAACAGAGGCATTGAGGTAATGTGCTAGATGTGTTATTGACGTACTTGTATAAGATCGATATATAGTGTAACTGTGATCAGTAAGAATTAATCACTGTGATGGAACCTGCCAACTGACACCTGCCACTTTACCTTCTGCCTGAAATGGGCAAACAGCTGACTAGCAGTTTTTAAGAAAGCCCCAATAGTTTTAAAAGCCATTAGGCCTCCAAAGAGGGTTCACAATTACCAGCTGCCCTCACAGATAATGAGGATTGGCCCTTTATCACTGATTTTTTTTTTCTCCTAGTTGAAGATTCTATACTTAAAAACATCTACAAGCTTCTTTGTTGCTTCAGCACAGTGCAAAGGCATAAGAAACAGGGTTCTAAATTTGATCCTTGTTTCATATATTAGCTGATCTCAGTTGGTGCAAGTTTTAAGTGGAGGGCAAATTTAAAAGAATGAATTGTACTTTGCAACAGGAGCAAGAACCAGTCCAAGATTAGGCCTAGTTATAAAATTAAAAAGAGTTGTTTCTTCTAATTCAAACAATGCAAATAACCTTTTGAGCACTTGAAAGGCTGAAGGAAAGAATAGTTGAAGTTTTCTTGGTGGAATAGTTAAGTGAAGCTGTTTTTCCCGAGTTTGTGACAGTGTTAACTAATTTACAGGATGGTTTAGTGACAGGCCAATTATTGCTGATCTTTGATGTGCTCATAAAGGATGAAATTAAATGAGCACAATGAAGCCTAATAAAAGAACAAGCCAAGTTGACAGAAACCAATCAATTCCTTTATTCATTCACGGGAAGAGGGCAGCGCTGGCTAGGCAGTATTTATTGCCCGTCCTTAATTGCCCAGAGGGCAGTTAAGAGCCAACCACATTGCTGTGCGTTTGGAGTCATATGTAGGCCAGGTAAGGATGGCAGTTTCCTTCCCTAAAAGGACATTAGTGAACCAGATGGGTTTTTCCAACATTCAACAACGGATTCTTGGTCATTTAGACTTTTAATTGCAGATATTTATTGAATTCAAATTGCACCATCTGCCATGGCAGGATTCGAACCCAGGTCCCCAGAACATTATCTGGGTCTCTGGAGTAACAGTCATGCAATAATACCAGTAGGTCATCACTTCCATCAATGTTGAGAAGCTTTGATCATTGAACAAGCCTGAATGCCTGTCGACTCTTCATGACTAAGAAAAAAATTTCAGTTACTTGATCATCATCACCTAGTATTAGTCTTAAAGTAACAAGTCTGTTTTGTACAATGCTTTTTATAGTCTTCAAATAAGTAAATTAGTTAAAATGCTTTAAGTTTAGTCACAAGCATGGCAGTTTCCATTAAAGTGAAGCAATCCCACAATCAACAGACTGGTTTTAAGCTTTCTAGCCTTGCCAGTCAGTTGTGAATGGAGGTCAGCAATTAAACAACCTGCCGGAGGAGTTTCTGCAAATATTCTCCCTATCCTGCCTTCCCCCAATAATTAGGGAACTGAGGGCAACAGTGCAAAAGACAAGGCTGAACCATTTGCGTCCCCATCTTCAGCCACAGGGTGGAATAGATAATCCATCTCCTCTTCCTCCAGAGGTCCCCAGCATCAGATGCTAGCTTTCAGAAGATTTGATTCTTCTACTCAATGAAGAAATGGCTGCAAGCATTATGAACAGCATACCAGCAATAGTTCTGAAAACCTATGCTTCAGAATTAGCTGCACCCCTAGCCAAGCTATTCCATTTAGATGCCAGCATGGTAACTAATACGGAATATTTCCTAGGTACATCCTGTCAACAAAAGAGGACAAATTAAATATTGATGATTACTACCTGATCAGTCAATCCTCAATAATCCATAAAATGAAGGAAGGTGTTGCTGACAGTACTATCAAGCACTACTTAAAATTTTTTAAGATTTGTAGCTGGTGTTGTGGATGAGGTTGTAGACTTGCTCGCTGAGCCGGTGTGTTTGATTGCAGACATTTTGTCACCCTGCTCGGTAACGTAGTCAGTTCCTCTCCGGTGAAGCATTGGTATTCTGTCTTGTTCTGTTCTTTATTTATATGCCTCAGTTTGTTGGGGTGGTTGGCATCACTTCCACTTGTTTTCCAGTGGTTTGTTGATGGAATTCCAGGCCTCCAGGAATCCTCTGGCATGTCTATTTGGCTTGTGCTATTATGGATGTGTTTTCCCAGTCAAATTAGTGTTCTTTGTTTGTATTGAGACCAGTGCGAATTGGTCCTGTCTCTTGGGGGCTAGATGATGTTAGTGTATCCATATTATCAGTTTTGTTCCACTTTGGGCCATGTAATGTTTCTCACTGTCCTTGCATGGTATTTTGTATATTATTGGTTGTGGGCATGCGATCCTTTACATCGTAATCTTACGGGCAAATAAAAGACACATGACAGTAATCCTTACAGCCCAATACATTCAAAGCTAATGCACTACTAGCAGATACTGATACCTACCAACAGATGGCAATAGACCCAACACCACTGTAAGAGAACAGGATGACGACAACCCTGAAGAAATTACACAACCCAGGAGATATCAGCAAGACAGACTACCAAAACATGAAGCTAGAGGATCCAACATACCCTGCTTCCATGGACTCCCTAAAAGAGGTACACAAGCCAGTAGTCCCCTCAGACCCATTGTCTGTCTACCAGGCACACCGACATAGACCAGCTGAAATACTGAGTTGACAACACTACCCACTTCATCCACTCCTCCCAAGAATTCCTCAACATAGAGAACACCAGAAAAGAAGAGGATGAGATAATGATATCCTTTGACACAACAGCACTATTTACATCCATAAAACAATTGACCTAGCCAAAGGGACAGTTGCCACACTGCTGGACAAAATCAGGAAGGTAGGCACCCCACGACACCAATTGCATCAACAAGGACAACATCCTGAAACTGCTCGATCTGTACCTCACAACCCATTTCACCTTGAACAACCGTATATTCAAAAGGATCAACGGAACACCCAGTGGGATCCCTAATATCAGGGCTGATTGCAGAAGCGGTAATACAAAGGTTAGAACGAACAGCACTCCCCACTATACAGTCCAAACTCTGGGTCCGCTACGTAGATGACACCTTTTGGTGATTATCAAATCCATAAGACTGGAAGAAACCCACCAACATATAAACATCCTCACTGGAATAAAATTCACTAAAGAAGAGAATAACAACTGACTACCTGTCCCAGACATAAAATTGTAGAATGTAGGAACAATGGGGAACTCCAGACTAGCATTTACAGAAAAGACACACATACAGACCAGATATGTAATTACACCAGCATCCACCTGAACAACCATAAACGGAGCTGCATTAGGACATTATTCAAAACGAGCCTCAACACACTGCAGCAACCTAGAATTGCACAAAGCAGAACAGGAGCACTTATACGGAGCTTTTAAAAGGAATGGATACCCAAAAAGCACAATCTGCTGTTAAGTCTGCACAGACCACAACAAGAAGATACAACAGTCACCCTATTGTACATCAGAGGCATCTCAGATGACCACAAGACTACTCTGACCCCTAGGTATCAGGGTAGCCCACAAACTAACAACCATCCTGCGACAGCTACTGATGAACATAAAGAATGCAATATCCACAACTAATAGAACTAATGTAATATACAAAATACCATGCAACAACTGTGAGGAACATTACATTGGCTAAAATGGAAGAAAACTGGCCCTGAGGATACGCGAACAATGACTAGCCACCAAGAAAGACAACCAATTCTCACTGGTCTCAATACACACTGACAAAGACACTAATTTGACTGGACAGAGACATGCCAGGGAATTCCTGGAGGCCTGCCATTCCACCCAGAACTCCATCAACAAACACACTGAACTGGACCCAATATACAATCCACTGAAAAACAGAAATGGAAGTGATACCAGCAAACCAAAGTGTATAAGTAACAAGCAGGACAGAACACCAACACTTCACTGGTGGCACACTGATGATATTACCTAGCAGTGTGACAAAATGTCTGCAATCAAACACACACCCTGGCCAGCAAGTCTATAACGTCAGCAATACCTAACAGTAACCTGCTCACAGACTGTAGGCCTGGAGAAACTCCAACTCAGCTCCTGCCCTATTTCAGCTTTGGGCGAAACATGGATAAAAGAGCTGAACTCCAGACATGAAGGGTGACTGCTCTTAACAACAAAGTAGTATTTGAACAAGTGTGGCATCAAGGTAACCTAACAAAACTAGAATCAATAGGATGAGTGCAGTTGAAACAGCAAGGGGTTACCTCATACAAGATACAAAGGAAGATGGGTTGTGGTGGTTTAGGCCATGGGACATCACTACAGACACTCCTCAGGTTGTCTCCTATTCCCAGCTACTTCAATGACTTTCCCTTCATCATAAGGTCAGATCTGGGGTCGGTGGTGTAATCAGCAGTGTTCAGCAGCATTTGAGATTTTTGTATACCAGCAATCAGAGTCTAAATGCAGCATGACCTGTATAACTTTCAGGCTTATCCTAATATGGGACAAATAACACTTATGCCATTCGTGAGCCAAAGAATAACTAACTATCTCCAATGAGAGAGACATTCAATGACATTATTGTTGCTATATTCCCCACTATCCATGTCCTTGAGGGTTAAATGACTACAAATTGAGCTGGACTATGCAGGAGTACTATGGCAAAAGTGTAAGCCAGATGCTGGCAATTCTGTCTATCATCCACAAAGCCTGGATGAGTAAAGCTCCAGCACCGCTTAAAGCCCACTTTTTTTGACATCCCATTCACCACCTTCAGTATTCACTATTTACTAGATGCACTGCAACAATTACCAAGACTCCTTAGGCAGCACCTACTTCTACAGCCTCTACCACCTAGATAAACAACTTCCCCTCCAAGCCTTACACCACACAGACTTAGAATTATATTCCTGCTCCTTCAGTGTCAATGAGTCAAAACCTCAGAATTCCATTCCTAACAGTGCTGTTGGTGTAGCTATCTTTGACTTGTACAACTTATTTATTTGCTGGCTGAAAACTGAAATAGCTACTCTATTGTATTTTTAAACTTGTATACAATTGTCTTGGAGGGACAAATTTGTTTTTAAATTAACAATAATTCCCATACAAGCTGTACAGAATACCAATAACTCATACAAGAGGTTACAAAGGTCACAATTCAAACTGAGTACTAAAATTTATTTGTATCTATTTTAGAAAATGTCTGAGACACAAACATGAAAAATAAGCCACTAGATGAGAAAGTGAAGCCACCATTTGGGGAAATTTAGATTGGACAAGTTAGAATTCAAATAAGTTGAAATACTACAGAGGAGATGAGCTTGATGTGCCAAATATTTTCCTTGAAATGATAATGCCAGTATTTAGTCAAAAATTGAAAGTAAAATCAGTGAAAATAAAGGTAGGATTATAATTTTAAATAAGTCAGTTGTTCAAAAGTAAAGAACAAGAATTTTAAGGTTAGTTTTATTTTCTACTTCTAATTTAAAGCAATATTACCCTTCCCATTTTAAAGATTATTTCTAAACCCCTGCAGGTAGATATTGCATCAGGAATGGCAATTGAAGGAATGTGTTATGCTCAGGTATGTTGATCTTGCTACTTTTTAAAAAATGGTTACTACTATATTAAATAAATGCTTTAGAAACTGAAATATTTTGATAAGACAATTGCACATTTTGCAAATACAGGTTATTCCTACAAAAGACCGTTTGGAGGGGATGGCAGCATTTAAAGAAAAACGACTACCACGTTTTATTGGAGAATAATGAAATGACCAGTCTGACATCTGAGATGCACATCATATCCTCTACGTGCAAACAACAGTTACAGAATTGCTTAAGTACTGAACTTTTACAAACCATATGAAGGATACTGAATTTTTCACATGGTTTCACATCATTTGTAGTCCCAGTTGCATCTCGACTAATGTTTTCACTGTCATTTAAGAGGGAATTATAGTTTAAAAATGAATGCTGTTAGTAATTTGAATTGTCCCAGTGACGAATACATCAGAAGGTAGTAATCCTGTATACTGCACTATTTGAATCGTACTTCCACATGACCCTGATTAAATATTTGGTCTGCTGCTGCTTTTTGCTGTGTTGATTTTTCCATATTGCTTGTTAATTTGTTTTACTTATTATCCTGTAAATAAAACAGCTATTTTGACTCAGAAATTACTTCATTTGAAGCAGAGTGCTTAACAGCAGTGCAATGTTTCAAACTCTTGTATTTAAGAATAAATCCATTAAAAACAATTAGCAGTTCCTTAGTAAATTCTAAGTCAGTATTAAAACAAACTAATTATCTTTCAAAATCAGAAAACTGACAGCATTATCACAAACATTACACGAGTTATGGTTTTGGAAAATACTTTGATCATGTGAAATCACTGATTACTATAGATGACTCCAGCATTGATTTCAACTGCTTACTATATTAGTAAAGTTTGCTTTTTTCAGTCATTGTATTAAAATCTAAAGTTGTCTGTTAAATCAGATTAGCAAATCTTTAATATTTGTATACTGACAACTGTCCTGTGTTTTCACATAGGATGCTGCCTCATACAATTACAATTACAGTACAAAATGAGCCTTTCTACACAGTGCTCCTATCAACAATATGTCCACTAACCCATAAGATACTGTAAATACCTATGTGGCAACAGCAGTGTGTAAAAAGTTGTAGAACTGGATTGAAGGATAGCTGGTATAATCTGTAATTTGTACTGCTAGCACATCATGTCTGGTAATTCCTGCTGTAAAAGTAATACATACAAATTGTAAAATGAGCACACTAAGCTGCATTTTAAAGATGCTGTTCATGCTTAAGCTGCCAGTATTTGGTCCTAGGCTCATATCAACAGAAGCACAGACAATGGACATCATCATCTACCAAGACCAGAAGAGAACTAGTGAGAACAGGAACAAAATCAATTTCTGTATGGTTGTAAATCATTGCAGAAAACTAACATTATAAAATCTCACCATGCTATGCTACGTGGAAAGAACAACTTACATTTCTGTCAGTGTGGATAAATGTCGAGGAAACACCCAGATGTGGTAGGCAGCATAGAGAAAAGAATGAAAAAAAAAAAAAACATGGCAATATGGTGAATAAAAAATATCCCAGATGTTTAGCAAGGGAATTTTAACAGCTGGGGCCGAAGTGGTTAACAGTTGTAACAAGAGAGTGGTTTCTGGGAATAGTCATATTGGGAAGAATGTGGCCAAAGGTGAGATTTAACCACAAAAGCTAACTTCAAAATTTGGTACATTGGAAGTTAGTGAAATCAGGGGTCATATTCTTGCATGCCCAAAACAGCATCAGTGCAGCGGAGATTTGGATGAGCAAGTTTCAGTCGAGTTAAGACACAAGAACTGATGCAGTGTGTCCTTCTGATGAAGATACGGAGAATGGAAATTCAGTTCAGCATTGAGAAAAAGAGGCACAATGTGAACATTATGGTTCAGACAAAGAGGAGGAGTCAGATGCAGTCAGTCAGTGACAAGCATATAGAATGCTAGAGTATATTAGGCGGTTTCTGAATGTTGATTAAGCAGACTGACAAGACCAAGGCAAATGGAGTCAAGACAACTATACCATCATCCATGTGAAATAGAATCCCTACAGTGTGGAAACAGGCCCTTCGGCCCAACAAGTCCACACTGACCCTCAGAGCATCCCACCCAGACCTATTCCCCAAACCCACCTAATCTACACATCCCTGAACACTATGGACAATTTAGCACAGCCAATCCACCGAGCCTGCACATCTTTGGACTGTGGGAGGAAACCGGAGCACCCGGAGGAAACCCACACAGACAGTTGCCCAAGGGGGAATGGAACCCAGGCCCTGGCGCTGTGAGGCAGCAGTGCTAACCACTGAGCTGCCATGCCTTTTCCAACTGTTGCAAACAAATTTCTTAAGGAGCATGCTTTTCTCTTGTCACCACTGAAATAACATGAGGAGGCGAGTATCCCATCACCTGGTCACCCTTCACTTACACATGGAGTGTCCTTGACACTAACCCAGCTTCCCCAGAGCCAGCTCTTGGAGTGAACAGGGTGTCTGACACTCCTGTTCTTAGCTGTCAGCCAGGGCTCCCTGATTGGACCAGGTTAACAGCCCTAATCAGGGAACTCATTCTGAGGTTCACCTGACTGATCTTGTTACAATCACTACAATTAGAATGCCGATTTTCCAAATCTTAGTAGACAGGGGCAACAGGCAGAAATAAGAGAAAGCCACTGCTGGAGATCCTCCACCTTCAAATATTGAAATAAATTGAAGGCTGTTGAGACAAGCTGAACAGAGAGTGGTGGGGTCAACCATATTAAGGACAGTAGTGCTTGAAGGCATAAATAAATCAGGGAATATTGTTTAAGATTTTCATTGCTTTGTTCCCCACCTCTAGGTGGTGACAAAAGCTCTCAAACTGGACAGGAAATATTTTCTGAGATAGTAGGAACTGCAGAAATAGTAGGAACTGCAGTTTCTGATGAAGGGTCTAGGCCCGAAACGTCAGCCTCTCTGCTCCTATGATGCTGCTTGGCCTGCTGTGTTCATCCAGCCCTGCACCTTGTTGTCTAGGAAATATTTTCTGCCTGAAATTCTCCCTTGTAAAAGGTGGTGAAAGAATATTTTGATATGAGAGTAGTGTTTTGAAGAAAACGGTAATCATGAAGAGGAATGGGACAGTGAGGAAATGTTACCATTTACACATACTGCAAACTTGAGAGCCAGAACCTGTAATAGAGTTCAGGCTCCCTTCTCTGAATACCTGGTCAAATTTACAAGCTAGCAGTTAATAGAATTGTGATGAGCTTGAACATTTTAAAAAACTAACATGTATGTTTCGGAATATTTTTGGTATTAATTAGGAATATATGACTTACCAGAGCTAGATGTGAGAAACTGACTCCAAAAGAATACTGGAGGAAAGAGTCAAATATCATGGAATCATAGAAGTGTTACAGTACAAGTGTTGGCCAATCGGCCATTTGTGGCAGCAGTAGATGTAGCTCCTTCAGTGACCTGGTCATTTCAATAGAATTTTAGACAGCCTACTCCCTTGCAGGTGGTGTGTTCAATGTGTTTTTCTTGGCTACAATGTAAGACATATGTCTATGTGCAGAACATTACAATTTATTGACACGGAATGACTATGACCCAATATGCCCATGAAAATTTAGCAGTCTCCCAAAAACGATCTGTAAAAGGGAGAGCTAGAAATTTTCATTTAGCCTTAGCCTATGTTATAAAACTCTTTACATTTAGAAGCAGATCCCACCCAAGCATAAGCCATAACAAACAATGAGGGCTCAATGGAATTCAAGACAGGTTGTGTGCATTCACTGGGGTAAGTGTGAGACATTTGTCACGGTAACAACAAAATAACAGTTCCCATAAAAATTAAATTTTAAAAATAGAACAGTGCAAAATCATAATTCTTTTAATAGAATGGTTTTTAAAATGAGGTATTGATGGCAAGAGTCCCTCTGAACAGAAAATCATCTTAAAACCAATGATACATTTATCTGTACAAGCAATAAGACAAACAAAACAAGCATTGATACAAATTGACAATTTCAAATGCCAGTTTGCCCTGAAGGAGTCATCAACATTTCATACAAAATATTTTTAAAAGGAAGTGGAGATCAAATACATTTAAGCTAATCACAGTTCAGCTGTTCTAAACATGGATTTATTCTTTGTAAAGATGATGTAAGAGTGACATCCAGATTAAGTAAACATTTCATCAGCAGCATTTATTCAAGCATCGGCTGCTTCTGGTAGAACGAGACATCTGCAAAGACAAGACCACAAACCACACCAACACTCCCACTGTGATATATTCTTCCTGCACTTAGAATAGCTTATAGAAATGTTTAACAGCAGACAGTTTCAATCAAGGAAATTCTCTTCAGAGTCTTCAGAAAATAAAACAGGTTACACGTTGAAAATCCTCCACCTGTTTGAAAAGTAAATACATATTAATTTGACACTTGTATAAATTTCACTACAGTATTCACTTCCACGTATTGCACAACACTAATGTTGGATCCCAGAATTGGAAGGGTACGTTCTCCCTAGTCCTCACTGCCATCATTGACTAATTTTACAAAATCAATCAACAGAAAGTTGCAAGAATCAGTTATGACGTATTTACTGAAATTTCACCTCAAATATATTGATTTATTTTGCCAATGATACAGTGAACCCCAGTTATCAAACCACAAACAGCAAGGAAATCTACACTAGTACCATCCCAATGTTAAAGTGAAGGGATCTAAACTCAAATCATACTATCACAAGTGTAGTATTCAGTTGGAACATAGCAAGAATCCAAATCGATAGCTACAAAAGTACCAGAGTACATACACTATGTACTGTTCATTTGGAATGCAGCATGCAGCTCCTAGCAACTGCCAAACCAGCAAGATAGAAACACCTGAACACATGAATTACATATCTAGTTTGTTCTTTCTACGAGACTTGGTCCAACTCAGCATTCTAATGCAGGTAACAAGCATTTAACAAGGTAAATAGACAGTTTCCACTTCGATATTCACCTGAGAAGCAGCATTGTTTGCGAGGTGATACAGAGTAACTCGGAGGGGGATAAGAGTATTAGGAAAAGTCTTCCATAAAGTAACACTAAAAGCTTTAAAATCCTAAGTGAATACTTCTCAAGTCTGCTGCAGACAGAACTAAAAACTTTAAAACTTGCCTCCAACTGAAGACCATTCTTAAATACACCCCTGACATGAGGGAGAAGACGACAAAAGGATCAGAAATTAAATTTCAATTGTTTAAATGGAAGCCAAAATGAAAAAAAAAAAGTATAATTGAGAAGTTGAAAAAATGTGAACTTCTAAATAATCGGTGATAACAAGGTGTAGAGCTGGATGAACACAGCAGGCCAAGCAGCATCAGAGGAGCAGGAAAGCTGATGTTTCGGGACGAGACCCTTCTTCAGACCCTTTTTCTGAAGAAGGGTCTAGGCCCGAAACGTCAGC
>NC_063341.1:44989349-45019346 GCF_021869965.1 Rhincodon typus
CAGAGGAGCAGGAAAGCTGACGTTTCGGGCCTAGACCCTTCTTCAGAAAAAGGGTCTGAAGAAGGGTCTCGTCCCGAAACATCAGCTTTCCTGCTCCTCTGATGCTGCTTGGCCTGCTGTGTTCATCCAGCTCTACACCTTGTTATCTCAGATTCTCCAGCATCTGCAGTTCCTACTATCTCTGAAACAACTTCTAAATATAATTGCCTGAAAGACTGCACTTAAATAAAGCAACACGGTTAAGGGTTAATGGTACATATAAATTGGGAAAGAGAGCACAAGAGTTAAGGGATAAATTTGTGGTAGTCTGAGGTACTCCCATTACAGAATGGAAACTGGAACCATAGAGAACACAAATAAAAAAAAGAGTTTAAAAAAATTGCTGAGGAAAATTAAGAAAGGGTGATTAAAAAAAAAATGTTGAGTAGGATTGGTTTGTCACAGACTTTCACACCACTATCTTAAGAGAAAATACTGAAGCAGAAAAGAAAGACAGGTTAACATCAGAAGGGAACTCAGTTTGTTTCCAATTGTAGCAAAGAACCAGCATGTACACAATGGACGACCTTGTGTGCTGTAAAATGGTGTGATGCTATTTGTAAAATTTATTGTCTTTATAACATGTTACTTATATTTTGAAGTCTTTACAAATGGCATTGCTTATTTTCAGACATACTGTACATTCAGAAGGGTTTCTTATGTCTAATGCTACCTATTTATTCAAAGATCCTTCAAAATCCAGGTTACAAATCTCTTTTCCCTTCCCATTACAAGTTAGATAATAAGATAATATTATTGTAGAGAATAAGCAGTTTAAAAGCTACCAAACCTGAGTATTGCTAAAAAATACATGGAAGCTTTTTGTGTTGCACTCATTAGAATAGGTGCAGGATTAACAAAGTTCAAAAAGAGCAACAATTTGGAGTAAAGGATGTTGTTTAGCTGGCAAGGTGAATCTGAACTGTTGAGGTACTGCCAGAAAGGATGCTCCAGGAAACTGCCAACCAGTCTGTGTTTGCAAAACTCTCAATAGTTAGACGGGAATCAATAATGGAACAGCAGTTGCTGAATAATCAAGTACATTGAGAGTGGAGGGGATGGAGTGGTGTAGTGGTCATGTCACTAGCCTAGTAATCCAGAGACCCAGGTTAATGCCATCAGGGCTCATAAGTTCAAATCTCACCACAATAGCTGGTGGAATTGGAAGCTAGTTTCAGGAACAGAGAACATGAAACGATGGTAGAAAAAAAAAAATCTATTGGTTTCACTAGTCTTTTGTTTAGAAAAAGGTACTCTCTCACCTGAACACTATATGTGACTCCAGCCTACAGCTACGTGGTTGACTCCCAATTGACCATGCAAGCCATTCAATTCAATTGGTAAATAGAAAGATGGCTCAGGCACAAGGGATGCAGATAGATATCGGGGGAGTGTCGAGTTGCTCCTGGAATGACATGTGGTAACATGAAGGCAGAAATGGACACAAGGGATACCATAGAGGCAAGGCAAGTAGTTAGTGAGAAGAGTTTAGCAAGACACTCACTAGACTATGCAGCAAGAGTCCTTCAAAAAAAAAAAAAGCTTCTATTTCAGACATATCAGCCAGACTCACACAATGTGGCTCATGTATGCTTGCTAGATACATATACCTACATATTCATAGACAGGGTCCGTTCCTCTGCAAGCAAACCAGTCATCACACCTTTGAAACAAATGCATGAAGGATATTAATTCCCCAGTGCATTCTGCCAAGTAATGTTTTCTCCAGTAATTCAGGGGAAGACGGCAAAAATTCATCCCTAGGAAAAAGGAGCATACTAAAAGGGAGGATGAGGCAACCACAGCTGACAAAGGAGTCAGGGACAGCATAAAAGCAAAAGAGAAAGCATATGATCTGGTGAAGAGCAGTGGGAAGCCAGGCAATTGGGAAGCATACCAAGACCAACAGAGGACAACTAAAAAAAGAAATAAGGACGGAGAAAATTAAGCATGAGGGTAAACTAGCCACCAAAATAAAAGAAGATTGCAAGAGTTTCTTTAGATGTATAAAAGGCAAAAGTGAACACTGGGCCACTGGAAGACAAAAGGAAAGTGGGCAAAGAAGTGGCAGATGGAATACAATGTGGGAAAATGTGAGGTCATGCACTTCGGTAGGAAGAATGGAGGCAAAGACTATTTTCTAAATGGGGAGAAAATTCAGAACTCTGAAGTGCAAAATTGGGAGTACTGCTTCCGGGCTTTTCTGAATGTTAACTTGCAAGTTGAGTCGGTAGTTAGGAAGGCCAATACACAATGTTGGCATTTATTTCGAGAGGACTGGAATTTAAAGCAGGGATATACTTCTGAGCCTTTATAAGTCTCTAGTCAGACCATATCTAGAATATTCTAAGCAATTTTGCACCCCATACCAGAGGAAGGATGTACTGGCCCTGGAGTGGGTCCAGAGGAGGTTCATGAGAATGATCCCAGAAATGAAAGGCTTAACACATGACGAACATTTGAGGACTCTGGGTCTATACTTGGTGTTTAGAAGGATGGAGGGGAGATCTAATTGAAACTTACAGAATACTAAACGGCCTGGATAGAGTAGACATTGGGAAGATGTTTCCATTAGCAGAAGAGACTAGGACTCGAGGGCACAGCCTTAAAGTACATGGAAGACCCTTTAGAACAGAGATAAGGAGAAACTTCTTCAGCCAGAAAGTGGCTAATCTTTGGAATTCATTGCCACAGAAGGCTGTGGAGGCCAGGTCATTGAGTATATTTATGACAGAGATACAAAGGATCTTGATTGTCAAGAGGATCAAAGGTTACGGGGAGAAGGCAGGAGAATGGGGTTGAGAAACTTATCAGCCACGACTGAACGACGGAGCTGACTCGATGAGCCAAATGGCTTAACTTCTGCTCCTCTGCCTTATGGTCACCACAGTCAAGTTGCAAACCAATCAGCACCCCTTTCTTGTGAGATATAAACTGCCAACATTCAAAAGATAGTAACATTCTTGCAACTGTCCTGATGAGCAAGACTTTAAAAAAAAAAAAAAAAAAAAAAAACTTTTATTCGTCAACACCCAAGTTACCAAATCATTTTCAAAAAAAACAACTTACTGGTACAATCTGTCCAAACCATGTGCTTAGACCATACTGTGCTTAGTTTGTGGCTTTTTCTGGCTGGACACCACTTTCCCGTGGCGCATAATATACTTTTCTAAAGTTTCAATAATGCTGTTAACAATACGCAGAACATCTGGTGAAACTTGAGGATGTTCCTTAATGCTGTACAATTTTTGCATTCCACTCTCTTCAATTAGCATGCTACAGTACCTGGAAGCTGTAGGACAGAGCAAAAAAAAAAAAAATTGGATGTCACTCTTACATCATATTTGATGAAACAAAAACAATATATTCTGGCAGAGATTATGAGAGACAATTAACAGACCTAGGGTAGACTCAAAATTCAACAGCACAATTTTAACTGCACAAAACCTCTGGGAAACTGATGGAGTCAGACTGGTTGCACACTTGATTCATCATTAGCCACTTCAGTCAGTTTCCTATGTAATTAGCACTATTAAAATCGTGCTTGAGCTTCCACAGCTCTCAGGAGTCGACAATTCCAAGGGCTTTCAACATGGAGTAAAATAATTTCTTCTCATCCAAGTCTGAAGTGCCTTCCCACTTATTTCAAAATTGTGTCTCATTTCCAGACTTGCCAAAAAAGTGTAACATCTTGACTGCATCAACCCTGTATATCCCTTCAAGTATTTTTAAAGTTTCAAATGAGACCACCTCTCATTCCTTGAACTCTGGAGAATACAACCCTAGTCGGTCTTTAGAGGTCAGACTCACTGCTCAGGAATGAGCCGGTGAACCTTTGTTGCATTCTATTGCAAAAATATCTTAAGGTAAGAGGACCAAAACAATACACAGTAATCTGGGTGCAATACAACAAAGGTCCGATCCCTGAAGAATCCTACCTGATTGCAGCCTGCCAATGTCAGAATGACCTGTTTATTTCTACTGTTTCTGCCTGTTAGTCAACTGTTAATCCATGCCAGTACATTGTATCATATCCAGTGTGCTTTAAATTTTGCTAATCAACCTACTGTTGGGAACTTCATCAAAAGCTTTGAAAATCTACATCCATTGACTCCCTTACATCAATTCAGTTTGGAAGATCCTCAGAAACAACCAACACATTCACTGAACAGGACCTCCATGCCGACCATGCCCAAGAAAATTGGTACCCAAAATTTCCACATTTTTGTAATGGATTCTACCATTTTGCCTGCTGCTAATGCAAGGCCAACAGATCTGCAGCCCCCTGTTGCGTATTTCACCCACTCCTTAAAATAGTGGGGTGACATTTACTACCTTCCAATCTTCGGAAACATTCGAGAATCTATAGAATTTTGGAAGAAGATCACCAATACATCCACTAATGTTGTTATGAACTGTGGCGAGAGAAAAATGGAGCATCTCATTAACTAACGAAGAAGAACAAAAAGTCAATTAATAATTGTTACTCCAATTAAACTTCTTCATAAAAAGAATTTCTGAAAAATACAAAAGAAGCCAGGAAAGAAAAAAAAAGAGAATGGTTCACTTCACAATCTAAATTAAGTTCAAAATCTAAATTTTAAATAGGAAAAAAACACACTAATCAATTCTGCTCAAGTGTGTGAAAAGCAGCAATACTACACTTTGTCCATCATTAACACCTACCATTTTTGCTACAGACATGTTGCATTGCCCAGACAGCCCAAATCTGTACTCCAGGTGTATCAGAGCATTCCAACAATGGAAAAAAGGGACTGAATGACCTGGAAATAAATATTCACTCCATGTTAGCAGAAAGGAAAGAGAACATTTGTAATGAGCTAAAATCCATGATATTCACAAAACCGAGGCAAATTAAATTTAAATTAACTGTTGGATTTGGTCACTTTCATAAAACCTTCCCTTTCCACTCTCCATCCTAATGGATGTTAAATATGCATAATGCTACATCTTGGTTCACACTTGGATTTTCCACTTTTGAATCTGATTTACAAATAAAATAATTTAATACAATACAACTTTTCCAGCAATAGTAAAAAGGAATAAATTATTTATACAATGCCTTTCATAACTTTAGCATGCACAAAATGCTGCACTATACATAGTTACTTCACTTTCTCACAAACATATAGAGAAACGTAGCAACCAATGTTTATACAGAAAGGGTCCCTAAACAATGAGCTAAATGAATAGGCTAATTTGGTTTTTTCTTCAAATATCACATGGGATTTTTAATCTCCGTTAGAGGTGATATGTCTCATTCAAGATATGGCACTGTTGACGCTGTAGAATGTGCCAAAGTTTCTTGAGAGTGAGGCTTAAAACTACAATTTTCTAATGCAAGGGACAAGATTGCTAAGAAAGGCTAACATATAATCTCAATATAAAAGTTATTGAAATAAGTGACAAAAGGTAATTGATTACAATAAAAGATTTTGAAACACAGAACACTTCATAAATTATCTTCAAATCTCACAGCTGCATCCACTATGGGGTGGGGACAGGAAACCATCACAAAGTGCACTTTAAAAAACATGAACATACCTATAAGCTACCATTTCACAATCTGGAGTTGGCCAATTTAGAATGACAGAATGCTGAAAAGAAGAGGAGAAAGTTAGTCAACTGCCTTTGACTAAATAAAGCAAAATAATGGTTCCTCAGAAATTAGTATGCTTCAAAGAAAGAAAAACTAAGGTTAGCCAACTGCCTTTGAATAAATAAAGCAAAAATGAAAAAACAGGTCTTTGGAAATTATTGGAGGATAGAGGCATTAGTGGATTTATTATTTTTAAAAACTTCTGTTCAGACGTAGAACAACAGATGACTGGGGCAGGAGGAACTCGAACCCAGACCTTCTGGCTCAAAGGTGGGGACATAGACATTGCACCACATGAGCCCACCCAAAAGGAGTTTGTACACTATGTAGAATGGGTAACTACAGAATAATCATTTCAGTAAATATGCTGGAGTTCAAGTTGTCTGAATTATTTATCTGAATTGAAACTTAAAAGCTTAAATCTTAAACACATATGTATACCACGTTAAGAAAAGTGAGCCACCAGTGGAATTATTAAAAATCAACGTGTGTTAAAATGTCCCTCATGCTGTAAATATGCAATTTAAAGCCATCAGTGGGATACTTATGAGATCACCCAATTAAGGGATTAAGTCATTTTCATATTCCATCAACAGCAGTTCAAACTCGACTTTATGACTTCCATTTTCAATGAGATTAACACAATGGGTTGCCTTTGTACAGGTTAAGCTATTTAAACAGTCTGCTCTTTGATCAGTTGAAATCCAATTAGTGAAGTTGGAAACAAGCATCTTTCTATACATAAAAACAACATTATGGTGTTCACTCATTCCTTGCCTCCAGTGACAGAAATGTACCATACAGTTACTATCGCTGTCATCACAATTCATGTGCTGCTACTGCTATAACATTAAAGGAAATTTTCACACTAAAGCTGTTTTATTTCAGAGTTCACCCAACACTTGTGCTGATCCTAATTGGAAAGGAAACAATAAAATGGACATTAGAATTAATCTCTCCACCTAGTTTAGTGTTAAATGCAACAGTTTGTCTACTGTATTTAATAAACTCTAGACCTCAATCATGACGATTTCCTGCTCTTCCCTCTCCAAGTCCAGATTGAAGTGCACTTTTAGTTGACCATCATTCATGGAAAGTGCAATCCACAGCAGATTTAAAAGTCCAAGAGACTGGATACATGTATTTAATAGTTTCCCACAATTAAAATTATTTCTTATTTTAAAACATAAGAAATCAAGTGACTATATTAGTACCAGAAGATCACTAGAAATCGTACATTTCACAACAAATACTCATGGGCCGGATTTCACAGTCAACTCTGAAACAGATATGCTCACCACTGAGCTAGAAGGAAAGTCCCACAAAGGTCCAGCGATACACAGGAGATTAAGGGAGAAAACATACATACATAAATAAATAAGTTTGTTTGGTATTTTAGTTTTCAAACCTTAAAACAACAGAATCTGGTTTACCAATGGATTTTTTTTAAAATTTAAAATGTAACAAATTTAAAACTATGCTCAGTGAGGATGTTTAGCAATAACTACAAATATATTATTCAAACTCATTAACATCTCATTCAACAAGGTGTAACATTTTCCAAGGAAATGTACAGCATAACTAATAACATAAACTAAAAACTTCTTTTGGAGGTGCGGGTACTAGCAACGTACCCTTTAGCTGGCCATAACATCTCAAACAGCAAATCCTGGATTTCTGTTTAACTGTGAACGTATAGCATCCAGAAGCTGCTGTCAGTTTTTAGAACTAGAATGCTATCAAAAATTTAATTTTCATTTCCATTTCCATGACATAATACAGCCTATTAAGTTTATTAAGTTTACATTAAGAAAGCAAAAGGCACAAAGTCAACAGAGGAAGCAGAAATTACAAATTCCAAACAAACTAATGAATCATGCCTCTTTGTCATCACAATGCAAGGGTCCATTTAAACGCAAGAGGAGATGAACTGGAAGCAACATTGAAACCGATCAGGATAGAGGAAGTACATTTAAAACACTACCGCAAAGTATCTGAAAGTACTGCAGCAAGGCAATAAGGTTTTAAAAGGCAAAAAAGGTTCGGGTCTGTTAAAAGGAGCAAATAAGAGATATTCTTTTTAAAAGAATAAGCAACCAATGGAACAGATTGCTAGAAAAGGACACTAAGTTCATTCACGAAACATCTTGGCACTGTCATGCAAAAACAGTACGGTTGTTATTCTCAAAGAATGAAACAAAACGCATTTGTTCTCCAAACTTATTTTGTGGTTGGGCTGCAGAGCAGTGATTTGTAGTTCAGATTGCTAAAATTGTGGAGGAAAAGAAATTAGATTTTTTAAAAAAAATTCAAATGTCCAGGCATTTTATTAAAATTAAACATTAAGCTCAAAGACGCAAATATTTCTTACCCTTAGGAGGAAACTATTTCCAATGTTTTCTATTTATAAATAGCAACAACTTAGATTCATAAAGCAATTTCTAGATGCAGTAAAATATCCCAGATGCATTAAAACTGCTTTATTAGCAGACATTAGTGAAGGTTGTGAAAAGCTCGATTAAAAGAGAGTCTTTAAGAGAGGAGAGGGAGGTAGAGGGGTGTAGAAGGCAATGTCAGGGCTTAGGGCAAGGCATGATGAAGATTACAGCATGATATTGGAATGATTAAAATCAGAGGTGAACAGTATTGAAGAACGCAGCACTCTCAGATGTGTGTAGGGCTGGAGGAAGTCACACAGAGAAAAGAAGGGCATGGTTATGCAGCCAGTTGAAAATAGTACAAGAATTTTAAAACAGAGGAGTTATGGTAATAGTGACCAAGTTTCCCAAACTGAACTCGTCCCACATGTCTGCGATTGGTCCATATCCGTCTAAACTGTTCCTATTCATGTACCTGTCCAGTTGTCTTTTAAGTGTTGTAACCATACCTGCATCTACCACTTCCTATGACAGTCCATTCCACATACGAAACACCCTGTGTTAAAATGTTATTCCTTGGGTCCTTTGTAAATCTTCCTCCTATCTCCTTAAAAATACACCATTGGTTTTGAACTGCCCTATCCTAGGGAAAGGGCCTTTGCTATTCACCTTATCCGTGGCCCTCAAGATGTTATAAATCTCTATAAAGGTCACCCCGCAACCACCTACGCTTCAGCAAAAAAGGTCCCAGCCTAACCAGCCTCTCCTTATAACTCAGACTCTGAGTTTGCAACATCATTATAAATCTTTTCTGAACTTCCTCTAAATTTAATAATATTCTTCCTATTGAAGGCAACTAGAACTGCACACAGCACTCCAAAAGCAGCCTCAGTGTCCTGTACAATCTCAGCATGATGTCCCAACTGCTATACTCAATGGCCTGAGCAATGAAGGCAAATGTGCTAAATGCCTTCTTAACATCCTGTCTACCTGTGACAACTTTCAAAGAACTATGTACCTAACCCCTAGGTCCCTGGTCAATAACACTACCCAGGGCCTTACGAGTAGACCAAGAGCCAATACTGGATCAACAAGCATAAGGATGATGGGCAATGTGACATCAACAGCATAAAATTAAGGCTTTCAAGTTTAGTGTGTAGAAGATGGTAGGCTAGCCAGAAGGCTATTGGCAGAGTTAGTTATTTACAGATCACAAAGATATAGTGAGGGTTTCAGCAATAAATTAGCTGTGTAAGTGGGGAAGGTGAGGACTTAGGTGATGTTACATTGATTAAAGTACAGATTCTTGGCAGCAGAGTGAATATGCGGTCGAAAGCTCAGATGTGGTTTGAACAGGAAGTAAAGTTACAAATGATCTGATTCAGCCTCAGATAGTGGCCCGGAAGAGGGACAGAATCAGTGACTAAAGAATAAAGTTTGTAGTGGGGACTGTAGTCAATTGCTTTGGTCTTCTCAATAAGTAGTTGGAAGAAAGTTCAGTAAAACACTGGACATCAGACAGGCTCTGACAAATCAGGCTGTGGAAAAGTTGAATATTAAATAGCCTTTATTGAGAGAGGTAATGGGTAGAGCTAGACTTCATGTCAAGGGTAGCATGTAGATAAGAAATAGAAAAGAGGGTCAAGGACAGATCAATAGTTATGATTTCATTCTAAATAGTAAACCAGTAAGTCTTCCCCTGTGATTTCAACTCAAAAAAACAAAAAAAAAGGTCTAATCATTTGTTCAAAAAACAAAAGTACCTTAGAATTGAAAATATGTTTTACAAAATACAATTATCAATGTATTTAAACATACCAGCTGCTCCAGAAGAGAAGCTCGAAGGTCAAGATCTAGTGTCCAGATATGCAGCCCACGGGATATCAAGTGAGCAATTATTCCAGCAGCAAAGTAACTGACTTCCACTTCTTTATTGTGCAGTAGAACACTAAAAACAGGGAAAAAAAATGAATTACATAGGGTTTTCCTCCCATCCCAGAATTTACTAACAGGAGGCACATGTCCCCTCAACCTTTTCTCCAATTAGGAAAAAAAAAGGTTAATTTCAGTAAACCTCCTTCATAATAAAATTTCTAAGACCTGGAATCATCCTTGATAAGTTAGAACTTTACTGACCTAAAATGCTTTTCATTGCCTACATCACCTCACCCCAAACCAATATAATTTCCTCCTCTAAATCCCTGCATGATTTCTCTGGCACTCTGCAAAGTCTTCAAGTTCTGTATTCCCCCGAAATGGCAAAAACATTCATTTCTCTGTTACTAGCCTTTTACGCACTTCTCCCTCCTTTTGTCCTTTCAGTCACACCAGTGCGGCAACTATACGTCTTATATTTTTGCATTCTTCACAAAATCTCTCCCTCTCCTTCACAAATCTCGAGCCCCACATATTTAACCATGCCTTCAGTCACTCACCTAATCTTCTTTATGCCTGAAGCATCAGAGGCTGTTGTTTTTAATGAGTACTATATAAATGCAAATTGATGGAATTTTACAAAATCTTCAAAAGAAAAACTGGCAGTATGTGATAAAAATAAATCACATGAAACATTCAAAATACCAAATTACCCATTGGATTATTCAAGATTAATCAGCTTCATCTTTTAACCACATCTGTACAAAATAATTCTCATAACTGACACGGTTGTAAAGGCTCACACTCTTGCTTAGTTATGGTCTCAGAGACCAGCAGGTCTCCACCATCACACCCAAGTTACCAGCATCCCCGCCGTACTACAGTTGACTGCAGGGCATCAGAGTTTTAACTGACAAACACCCATACACAAACACTCCTGCAGATATCACTGACTAGTAATCAGGTAGGAGGAACAACTGGCTACTTTCCATCTCCCCAACATAGTTGGTAAGCATAACTGGAGTGCTGCACAAAGATTAGCTAATTTCTAAATCTCACATGAACATTTCACCTCCACTTTAATTAAATCCAGAATACATATGCCACAATGTCTGTCTATAAGTAAGGCCATATTTAAAACAAAAATCCATCTTTAGTTGTAGAACAAATACACAAGGAATTATTGGTCCATCAGATAGTGCAGTATATCAAGCTACACACACACACACACACACACACACACACACACACACACACACACAATAATGGAACGTTTATTTTTCTAAATTCAAGAACATTACTTTTAAGTAGCAAAACTTTACTGCCACCACCACATTCCTCAACACAGCCTGGTTTTGTTTATTACACTGAAACAAAAAAAAAAAAATTGAATATCAGCAAAACACAAATTTGTAAAATCTTTCCAATCTCAGAGTACCCTAACAAAAAAAAAAAAAAACTGGTGTAATAACAACCATGCAACCAGTGTCTGTTATCAAAATCCCAACTGGCTCACAATCATCCTGCAAGGAAGAATATCTGCCACGTCTACCTGGTCTAGCCTACATGGGACTCCAAACTCACAGCAATGTGATTGACTCAACTGTCTTCTGTGCAATTAGGGATGTGCAATAAACACTGGCTAGGCCAGCAATACTCACATTCCATGAAATAAGTGCAAAAGAAAAAAAGTTGGATATTATAGTCAGTTAGTGAACTTAAGCCTCAATAACCAACATGTGACAGCATAACCAAAATGTGT
This sequence comes from Rhincodon typus, assembly GCF_021869965.1. NCBI lineage: Eukaryota > Metazoa > Chordata > Chondrichthyes > Orectolobiformes > Rhincodontidae > Rhincodon > Rhincodon typus. Next base: position 45,001,024 of record NC_063341.1, read on the forward strand.
ATATTTCCAATTACTTGTCCCCAACAATAAATCCTCACATCCCTACAACGAATTTCAATCCTAACATATTCAAAACATATATAATATTTTATAACCTCTTACTTTGTTACTTAACTGTATGTTCACTAAATTAGAAGTGTTTTCAAAACTGTCTAATCACCCTATACTAAACAAGCTCAAAAGTTATTATTGATTTCATGAGGGGAAATGCAAATGCTCAAATTTTAAAGGAGATATGCAATTTAATGTTTTTTTTTTTAAAAAAGAATGTGTTCATACTTCCTAGTTTAAATGTCATCAGATTCGCAGCCTTTAAAAAAGCTGTGAAGAATATTACAGAATTACTTATTTTGAACATTTCTGGACAGGAACAATGCATTCTTCAGGGTGCCCATCATTTCTGAAACCAGTTATCTGCTTGGGTGACAAGACAAATCTACCACTACTGATTAGAATTAAGAATTTTAAAACCAAGTAGCAGTAAAATAACTATTACCTGATATGCTCAATAAAGTTCTTCTTCATCAGCTGAGGGTGGAGTTCTTTCACTTCTGCTATGTTGTTCTAAAATAAAAATAAATTGTTTGATCAATTATTAGAGACTCACCCTCTGAACAGATTTTATTCCACCAACTAAGGGCAAGGTTTCCATTCTCACCTCCATACCAAGACCCGGCCCCACAAAAATAATTTCTACCCTCCCTCATTTTAAGACAATGAGGGAACACTTGGCTGAGGCCAAAATGCAACCACCTCTCCAGCAATATCTTCAGAGTAATTGTGTTTCAAATCTTTCTACACTTTTCTGGGTAAATACAAGCCTCTGCATAATTGCCCACAATTGCCAAAATAAACAACAAATAGTGTAAACATCTTTGTTTTAAACTAATACTTTGTCACTCTAATGTGCAGGTTTACATGTTTCATTGGGAAGCACACAACAGTATTTCCTGACCATTCATTCCCAACTAAAACAGACATAGCAAAATCATGGAATTGTTATGTACAAGAGGAGGTCATTCAGCCCATCACATCTGCCTCCAAGTATTTTAACCAAGCCCCTGCCTTTCCCACATAACCTTGCATGTTGGATGATTATTTAAATAGAAACTTTTGAATGCTTCAAATTATACCTGCCTCCACTACACTTCCAGGCAATGCATTCAGATTGTAACTACTCACCAAGGGAAAAAAAAAAGTTTCTCACCTAGCATTTGCTTCTTTTGCAGATCACATTAAAACTGTGCCCTCTGGTTCTTGATCAGTTTACTCCTATCCACTCTGCCTAGACCCTTCATAATTTTTAAAAACTATCAAATCTCCTCTTAGCTTTCTCCTCTCCAAGGAAAAACAGTCTTAGTTTCTCCAATATTTTGTCATAACTGAAGCTTCTCATCTTTGGAACCATTCTTGAAAGCCTCTTCTGCATTTTATTTAATACATTCATTTCCAATCAGTAGTACGACACCCAGAACTGCAGACAACACTCCAGCCATGGTGTAACCACTGTCTTTCACAAGTTAATCATTACCCACCTGCTCTGTACTCTATGCCACTATTTATGAAGCCTAGAATACTATACGGTTTTAAAATTCATTCATGGGACGAAGGCGTCGCTGGCTAGGCAGTGCTTATTGCCCATCCCGAATTGCCCAGGAGGGCAGTTAAGAGTCAACCACATTGCTGTGGGTCTGGAGTCACATGTAGGCTAAGAAGTTTCCTTCTCCAAAGGACATTAGTGAACCAGATGGGTTTTTATGACAATTGACAAGGGATTCGTGATCATTCATTAGATGTTTATTGAATTCAAATCCCACCATGGTGGATGATGGAATTTGAATTAAATAAACCTGGCTCCCCAGAATGTTATCTGGATCTCTGGATTAACAGTCCAGCGATAATACCACTGGGCCATTGGCTCCCCCTGGAGTGACAGATGGAGTTTAAATTTAGATAAATGTGAGGTGCTGCATTTTGGAAAGGCAAAAAAACCAAAGAAGATCAGCCAGTATCTTTGCAATTTCCACTCTCAATTCTTTCAATATCCTCAGATGCATTCCACCTGGTTCCAAAAATTTGTCAACTCATTTATCCAATACCACCCCCTCATCAATTTTAAAATAATTCTAAATGACACTTTCATTCTCAATTATCAAGCCCTCAGCAGCATCTGCCTTGTAGGTATAGACTTATACAAAATATTCATTCAACACTTCAGCCAGGCCTTTTGCCTCTTACATGCAAATCCTCTTTTTGGTTCTGAAATGGTCTACACCTCCTTTTACTGTTGATAAGCTTACAGAAAACTTTGGGATTTCCTTTATTGTTAGTGGTCAGTCTTTTTTTTTTCCAAAATCCCAATTTATTTCATTTATTTGCTTTTCTTAACCTCCTTTATAAACTTTCTATACTCAGCTTGGTTCTCAACTGTTTGTGCTACCTGATAACTTAGTAGTAGAAGCACAAGCAAAGCCCTGAAAAACAGATTTGATTCTGAATTCTTCACGTAAATCAGACATGGATATTGAACACACACAGATTACAGAAACATCCTCGTTTTACAATCTGTTTTTGTGAAACAAAATTATAGAAGATTCTTTCAATGTTTCATAACAAATTTTTAACAAAGTGTTCAGTGCATGATGGGCAAACTGCTCCTTTCACTCAATGCCTTCCAACGAACATGAATTACCCTCATGGGAAGCTCTACCATGCTGTATCATAGCATATCACTCGTTTTCTTTTTCTAAACAGGTATAACACACCAAAAACTTACTCACCAACAAACCCAGAACTTTCTGCTGGATGGATGGCTCACCTGGAAAGGACTGGAAATACAAAAGCAAATCATTAACATATTGCAAGTACATAAATTGGTTTAAAACAAAGTATATAATGTTTCAGCAGAGAGTCAGGAAATTCAGTCCATTTCAATTGACGCTTCGTGTCTGATAGAACAGCTGAAAGCTACTGTTGTAATTTACACAATCCTGTAAAAATGCACCCACCTGTCTTTTTTATAGACCTTGTCTCTACTGCTGTGAAATGATGATGTTCTTTTAAAGACTGAGCTTTCTCCTTTAGTGATTATCCTAAATAGATGGTCTTTAATTATTGCCTCACTGATTTGCCACTATTTACTTCAAATCTAATTATTTCCAAAATCCTTCATTTGGAGCACTTGCGAGTCTCTAATCTTATGCAATAAGTATGTAATTTCCGTTGTCACATTTGCAGAAATCTAATGAATTGTAGTGGTTTCTATACATTTAGGGGTTTTAAACATTTGAGCCACTTACTAGAAACAAATTAAAAAGACATTTTCTTTAAACATAACTGATGACTGCCACATCAGAATTTTATTTCATTCTAGCCTTTAATATGCTTGCAACAATAATTTCTAAATAGTATCACTTTGGTTTAGTTATCAGCACTCTCGAGGTACAGGTAGTTATGGTCTCAAGCCCCAAACCGACAGGTCACTGACACAGTCAAGCAATTCTACAACCAGTGAATCAAATCTAAGCTCTGCAGTTCTGTCACAAATGGCGGATGATGATTAAACAACACACTGGAGGAGATGGCTCCACAAATATCCCCATTATCAATAGTGGGGGGGTCTAACACATCAATGCAAATGAAAAGACTGAAGTATTTGCAGCAATCTTCAGCTAGAAGTGCCAAATTGATGATCCATCTTGACTCCTCTGTACATCCTAGCATCAGAGATAGCAGTCTTCAGCCAATTTAATCGATTCCATGAGATATCAAGTGACAGAAGCAGGTTCAATTGAGGCATTCAAAAAGGACATTATATAATTATTTGGACAGAAAATGGTGTGCAGGGATATGGGGGGTGTGGGGAAGTCAGGAGATTGGAACTAGGTAATAGATTCAGTGCAGGCACAATAGGCTGAGCTCTTTTTGCACTGTAACAATTCTGTGATTCTATGAACAGCAGGTCAGAGGTTAGCAATCCTGCAGCGAGTAACTCACCTCCTGACTCCACAAAGACTATGCACAATCTACATGGCGCAAGTCAGAAGTGTGATGGTATACTCCCTATTTCACCGGGTGACTGTAACTCCAACACGCAATGGGCTGAATGGCCTGCTTCTGCTCCATTGTCTTATGGTCAACACTCAAAACTTGACACCATCCAGGGGAAAAGCAATCCATTTGGTTGGCACCACATCCACAAACATTCATTAACTACATCAGCAATTCTCAGTAGCAGCAGTATGTACCATCAACAAGTTGCGCTTGTAGGAAAATACCATCTACAAGAACACCAATCACCTGTAAGTTCCCCTCAAAGCCACTCACTATCCTGCCTTGGAAATATTATCACCATTCCTTCACTGTCACTGGGTCAATAATCCTGGAATTCCCTCCCCTACCATATTATGGGTCTACCTACAGCTGATGGGCTGCAGCAGTTCAAGGCAGCTCACCACCATCTCCTTAAGGCAACTAGGGATAGACAATAAATGCTGGCCCAGTCAGTGACACCCACAACCCATAATTAATTTTAAAGAGGACATAATCGTAGTTTGACACTCAATTACAGCAGTCTGAGTGCCTATTCATCAGTTTCCTGAATCAAGGAGCATTTTTCTTAACTGTTTAAAAAAAACTTGCTATAAAAATCATTAGTTAGATCTGATGGAATACAGAAGCATCTTACTTTTGGAGAAAAAAAAAACACATACATATGTGTAAAAGGGAATTCACTAAGATAATACCAGAGTTTAAGGGCTTCAAATAGGAGAGTCTTAAAATAAAATCTGTCCCACTGATCAGTTAGTTGGTAGTTGCAGGGCATAAATTCACAAAACACTACCAGAAGGAACTGTTGGGAGAATTATTTGCAAGTAAATTATAATTTGCTCATAGAATACTCTACCAGAAAGAGCACTGATGGCACAAGGAAAGTGGATAATTATCTGAAACAGAAAATGTAATAGGGTATAAGTGACAGGAGAGGTTAGTGAATAAATTGTCGCCATCACAAATATGATGAGCCAACTTACATTTGTCTTTTTCTTAAAAAAAAAGAATCTATAACTCCACCTAAAAATTTAAAACGGTGGTTGTTTTGTTTTTAAGCCATACAAGTCAATCTGTAACCATGCAAAATTATGAATCAAAATTACCTTGGACATAATATTAGTGTGCGCAGGTTTATTAGACCAATGTAATTTTCAATTGTGGTTACATATTAATAGTCTGGCTGAAAATAAGAATAGGGAAGTATCACAAGACTGTACAATTTTTCCTTAACTTTTCCAAGTTGTTTCCCTTCATAGGAAATTAGAAGAATAAGTGAGCTAGGTCTAGCTGTGAGTTACAAATTCAGGTAATTAACATTTGGGTGTTCACATATCCTACATTAAAAGTTCATTCTGAAGGATACATTCCAAAACTGAATTTTGTTCCAACAAGAATAGATGCATCCAAGCAAATGATTCTATTCCATAAAAGCTGATAGCACATTCTGAAAAGAGCACTTCACCTAGATGGCCAGTTCTCAATTCTTTCCCACATGTACTATGCCATTTTTCTACAAATCACCTTTAAAATTAGAAAGAAATATACAAGTATCCCTAGTTAAGGCAATATAACATTGGGTTATGCACGGTCTTCTGAATGAAGAGAAAACATTGATCATCCCATATATTCTCCAGTCAGTTAGCGATGTCAGGCCTTGGTTATGCGAATTCAGCATAGCTGAAAATACGTAAAAAGGTACAAATTGTAGTTTTTAGGAGGCACACAAACAGTTATCAAACTATTTAATAAGAAAAATAATAGTGAAGGTATTCTCAAATGAGTAGATCTTCTGCAAATCTTCAGTTAATACATTAAATTGACTTTGGTGAATGTTAAACATTCCATTGTGCTATTCAAAGATCAGTGTATTCTTGTGGTTCGAGAAACATCTCAAACATAGATTGAATATGCTAAGCATTTATAAATCAATATAAATAGTTGTTGTGCTTCAAGTTATAAAGCATTTTGAGACGTATCCTAGAGTAGCTTAAACAGATAAGCAAGTCCATGTGCATGAAGCTGCAGGAAAGGCACAGCTGTGTAAATCCCTCAAGCGTATTCTCTACATTAAGTAATACCATACCCAAGGGGTCATTGTCAGACACCTACTACCAATGACAAGAATCCATACTAAAGAAAAAAGTATCCTGACCTACAGGAGCCCAAATACAATTCTTGCCTCAATGTTTGTTCCAGGTAAAGTGAAGGAAATAGGAAATTGAATGTCGAAACCTTTGCTCACAGTTTATCAATATAAAGCACGTTGTGGCAGGAAACTATGATAACGTATCCTACTATATTAACCCACTGTAGTTTGACTACTACTTTAACAACTGCAGCTGAGAGATTTTATTATACACAAGACCGGTAGTGCTTGTAACTTCTACATGAAGGCTGCCATCAAAAATTAATCTTTAATGCATCATATGACGTTTGAACAATCTGAGGCTACCAATATCACTTTTTAAAAGAAACAGACCATGCGATGGGCCTACAATTTCTACAGAGTATATTTCCAAATCTCTGTACCATCAGAGATGATGAGAGGAGAGACCAGGCATTTCATCAAAGGCTGCAAATTAATATAGGGATAGAAGTACACCATTGAGTCCATAGGTCTGCTCTGCCATTTAATATGATCATGGCTGATCGAACACTTCAACGCCTTTTACATATATTTTCCATATAAATATGTTTGATTATCAATGGCATAAAGGGTTATCAACTTCTACTGAGTTTGAGTTTTTTTTAAATACTGAGTTTGACTGAGCCTCCACTGCCCTATGGGGTAGAGAATTTTCAAGATTTATCACCTGAATATAAAGCATTTTCCTCATCCCGGTCCTAAATGGTATCTTCTTATTTTTAAATTATGTCCCTCCTAGTTCCAGACTCCTCAACCATGCAAAACATATTACCAGCATCTACCCTATCTATTCCATAAGTATTCTGTAGGTTTCAATGAGACCACCCCTCATTGTTTGAAACGCAACAAAATACAGGCCCCATTTGTCCAATCTGTCTTCATAGGTCAGTCTCGCCATTCATTCTAGGAACAAGTCTGGTGAACATTCATTACTCTCCCTCTGGAATTAATAATATCTTTCCTGCAATAGGGAGAATCAAAACTACACACAATACTCTGGATGCAGTATAACCAAGCCCCTACACAAGTGAATTAGATACAATTTACTTTGGGTCATTCACATACATAACCTGAAGACACTATGCAATCTAGAGTCAGAATTAGGTTTCATTGTCACATATACTTAAGTACAGGGATACAGGAGTACCGTGTAAAGTGTACAAAGTTGCCATTCTCCAGTGCCATCTTAGGTACAATCTCTAGAAGAAGCTGATCCACAAGGAGACCTGGTCACACTAAGGTGGCAGGTTGGGATAAAGGCAGTATCAAAGAGCCCAACTTTTAATTAAAAGGATCACAGTGTGTGAAGAAACAGGAAAGAAAAACAACAAAAACAGGAGAATACGTTATCATTACATAATGCATTTAAAAAACAAAATTACCTCCAGTACTTTCATAAATAATTCTAAGCCCTGATTTTCTATAAAGTGCTTGCAGGTGGTCGGAGATTCATCAGTCAAATTCCAAAGTGCGCTTAGAGTAAACTTTAAAGTAGTATCAACCAATGACAGGGTTGTCTTCTGCTCCACTATATGCAGCAATTTCTAGAAAACAGAAAAAACATTTTAAACAGCTACTGTGATGAGCAAAATAAAAAAACTGGGAGTGGTAAAAACATATTTTAAAAAGCAAGACAGAAAAAGGAGGGATCTGCATTCTCCAGTCTCAGCCAGATGGCCAACAGTTCGAAGTATTAAAACTCTCACTTAGATCCTTCATTGTGGCACACCTGGTCAGCTGGAACTCACCAATTGTGTACTGGTGTGTAGAGCAACTTTTACAAATTGAAAGAGAGAGATCTGCATTTTTAAAAGTATCAATACCATTTCTTTCATAAGTTGAAGGTGTTCCAAAAATACTTTACAGTTAATGAAAGGTACTTTGGAAGTGTAGTTATGATTGTGATGAATAAGATGCAGTAGGAAATTTGCTCATAGAAAGGTGCTAATGCAAGTTTGGTGATGAGAACAGAGGAATAAGTATTGGCCTAAACACTAGGACTTGCTCTATTTCATTTAAAAAAAAATTACCATGGGGTCTTTGAATCCAACCCAAGAACTTAGTTGGAACCTTGTTTGGCTCCACCTGCAATCAGGCTGAAACTGGAGTCCTGGCAAATCGCAAACTAGAGCTGCAGATGGCTTGACACTATACAGTGGAGGGGGGCGCGGGGGCAGTTGAGTTCAGTTGCATGGAAATTATGGAAAAAGCTAAAGGGGTGGGAGGGGGGAGGTGGTGGATGTGGGGATGGCGAAGGAGAAGAAGGGCTCAGCAGAGATTAAAGTTTCCAAAGCAAGTATTAGGACTGAGAGTATGGAAAGGGTCAGGAATCTAACTTCAGGAACAGAAGGGTACAAAGTAAATGAGCTTGTAGCACAGATTGAAGTTGGCAGGTACAATGTTATGGGTATCACAGACATTGCTGCAAAAGGGATCAGGGCTAGCAACTGAATATCCAAGGACACATGTTCTATCAAATGGACAGGCAGACGAGCAGAGGGGCTGGGGTTGCCTTGTTAGGCAGAAATGAAATTAAATCAATAGCAAGAAGTGATAGAGTGTCAGAAGATGCAGAATCTGTGTGGGTAGATTTGAAAAACACACTAATTTATAATGATATTACTAGTGTAAAGTAATTGATTACCTACACAATGGGATGTGTTCTAACAGTTTTGTTTAAAATTAGTATGGTAGTGACAAGGAAAAGCAATGTTACCTTAACAATGAAGAGCTCTGTACCAAGTTGAGCAGTCTGTTCTGTAGAAAGCTGAAAAACAAGATTTATTCAAAAAATGACAATTTATAATTCATTCAAATTACGTGAAGACCAATTATTTTTGGGACTGTGGACCAGAAACTGGGAAACAATATTGCTTTAAACCAAGGAAATTGGAAGACGTTGTTGCGGTTTTGAAAACAAGTTACTGGAACTCTGAGCGTTGAGAGTTGTATCTGTTGTATTTTGGTTTTAACTGGCGCTGTTGATAAACCAGCAAAAAATTATATACCTCAAATACAGAACTTTACCATATTATTGCTATCTCCCATCGGGGAGTAATCAGTTGGAGTAATCAGTTAAGGGTGCAAGTGAAAACGGTGCCGGTAAGTTTTATTTAATGCAAAGTTGCATTATTACTACAGTGATTTATGCTATAAATAAAGTAAATCAATTGGCCAAGTACCTTAAGTTTGGAAAATACAGCAGAAACACCTAGCCTGTGAAGGAGAGAAAACCTAATTCTCTTATCCTCCCGCCTCTCTGGTGCAATTGCAATATAGTGCAATTTGATGGTTTAAATCAAGTTTTTCCATAGGTGACAACTCCAGGAATAGTGAGACTTTGAGATCCTCAGACTTCCAAATAATGGATAGCTAGCCCCTATTACTTGAGCATGTGTTTCATAGTCTCGCTTCTCTTTTAATGATTCTGGATAGAAACTTGCCCAGCAATGGTGGGATCTAATCCTTTTTCCATCACTATCTCTGCTTACTGTAAATAATCAGTTTTGGGCAGTGTCTTAACGGGCACAGATCTTCAGCACAACACTATTCAGAGATAGCACCAACCAGTTCCAACCAAAAAAGGTGGAACACTAAGAATGAAGTGGAAACATAAAATCTAACTATTGCAATTTAAAATGGTCTCTACCCTTACAGGTCATTGTTAAGCCATAAAAACAAAAAATGATGGAAACACCTCAATGCTAACTTTGTTTCTCTCTCCATAGAAGCAGCCAGATCTATTGAGTATTTCCAGCATTCCCTGTTATTTCAGATTTCCACGATCTTCAGTATTTTGCTTTTGACAGTTTATGGCAGATGTGAAGAGAGAAACAGAGAACTTCAGTTTGCATCGAGAATTGAGATTGGGGTTGGCGGGGGAGGTCGATTTCCACGAACAATTCGTACTTGATTAATACAAACATCACATGTACCTTTGCTGCCAATATGGAGATAATAGCCACTGCCATCCTCTGCATGTTCTGATCTTCATGGTTACAAAGCCATTGCATTACTAATTTGGCTGCCTCAAACCTGTAAAACCAAAACACTTAATACTGACATTTTGGGTAAACATTTTTACACATTTATAAATGGAAGCCTATAGTAGTATTTCAAGGTTGGGTTGTAAGAGTGCCAAAAATTAAGGTACAGCTACAGTACATATTCCACATTTTGTGGCGACCGTACAGCACATTTTTACTTCCGAGTTGTACAGTTTCTTCCTTACTCAGCTTCTTGTGCTCTTCATCACTCCACTGTTTAAAAAGTGGTAGTGAGTTCCGCTGGTCTCCATTTTCTCATATTTTCACAATCCCTCTACTCAAGAAGTTTAAAATCTAAGATCCATTTACTAACAAATCACTTATGTTAATTCTTATTTCATGGGTAATATTCCAACTCTATTTCACATATAGAGTCATTTTAAAATCATTTGAAATTACCAGACAGTCTGCCATGTGTTTCATTTTGAAACACAAACAAAACCTTCAAACCATTTTTGTTTTCTAATTTCACTTATCCTGAACCTTTACGTCCACATAGATTCGAGTAATGCTTCCAAGAAGACAAGATACCTATTACGACAGGAAATTGGTTGAGATTTTCCTTCCCTGTGCACACTGTATGAAAATACAAACAAGGAGCAAGAGTAGGGCACTCAGTTCTTCGTACCTGCTTTGCCATTTAATAAGGTCATGGCTGATCAGATTTTAACCTCAATTCTACAATGCAACAGAAAGAATCCGCATTTATTGTCTTTTGAGGAAGGAATTCCAAAGGCTCTCAACCCTCGAAATATTTTAGAACCAAAAGAATGACAAGAAAAACAAAAGTTTGAATGATCAATTAGCAAGAAATGTAAAAACAGACAGTGAGGACTTCAACAAGTACATAAAAGAGAGCAACCAAAAAGTCAACTTTGATCCGAGGACCAGACTAAAAAATTTATAATAGGAATAAAAGGAAAAAGGCAGACTTTTTTTTTTAAAATATTCTTTTTATAAATAGAACAAGAATCAAATAAAACATGTCATCCGATAATTTTAAAAATACCAAGAGGCAAAAGGAAACTTGAACTGGACCTGATGGCCTGAATCCTAAAATCTTAAAAGTGGTGACAGAGGTGGTGAGTGAATGGTTGCAATCTTCTGTAAATGCACTGGAGTGTAAAAGAGTTCTAAAAGGATTGGGAACTTCCAAATGTAACAGCTCTATTCAAGAAAGAAAACTAGAAGGCAGTTAGCCTAGCATCTGTCAAATGGGAAAAGACTAGAATCCATTATTAAAAAGTGTTAATAGCAGGACATTTAGAAAATCATAACACAATCGGGCACAGTTTTGTGAAAGGAAAATAGTGTATGACAGATTTATTACAATGCTTTGAGGATGAACGAACGGGAACCACTAAATGTGGTGCATTTGGATTTCCAAAGAACACCCCATAGAATATTCCATACAAAAATGTATTACACAATAAGAGCACATGGTATGGAGGGGTTATATAGCGTAGAAAGAGGAGAAATTAAGTAACAGGAATCCAAGTTAGGATAGATGAGTCATTTTCAACTTGGCAAACTATAAAGGTGGATAAATCCTTGGGACCTCATCAGGAGTACCCAAGAACTCTGTGGGAAACGAGGGAAGAGATTGCTGGGCCCCTTGCTGAGATATTTAAATCATTAATAGCCACAAGTGAGGTGCTGGAAAACTGGAGTTTGGCTAACTTTGTGCCGCTATTTAAGAAAGGTGGTAAGGAAAAGCCAGGGAACTATAGATTGGTGAGCCCAACAATCAGTGGTGGGCAAGTTGTGGCAGGAAATCCTGAGGAACAGGATTTGCATGCATTTGGAAAGGCAAGGACTGATTAGGGGTAGTCAACATGGCTTTGTGCGTTGAAAATTGTGTTTCACAGACTTGAGTTTTTTTTTTGAAGTAACAAAAAGGATTGATGAGGGCAGAGCGATGAATGTGACCTATATGGACTTCAGTAAGGTGTTCGACAAGGTTCCTCATGCTAGACTGGTTAGCAAGGTTAGATCACATGGATTACAGGGACAACTAGCCATTTGGACACAGAACTGGCTCAAAGGTAGCAAACAGAGGGTGGTGGTGGTGAAGGATTGCTTTTCATACTGGAGGCCTGTGACTAGCAGTGTGCCACAAAGATCGGTGCTGTGTCCATTGCTTTTTGTCATTTGTGCAAATGATTTGGATGTTAACATAGGAGTTATGGTAATAAGTTTGCAGATGACACCAAAATTGGAGGTGTTGTGGGCAGTGAAGAAGATTACCTCAGAGAACAACAAGATCTGAATCAGATGGACCAATTGGCTAAGGAGTGGCAGATGCAGTTTAATTTAGACCAATGTCAAGTGCTGCATTTTGGGAAGTAAGTCATAGTAGGACTTATACATTTAATGGTAAGATCCTGGGGAGTGTGACTGAACAGAGACCTTGGGGTGCAGGTTCATAGTTCCCTGAAAGTGGAGTCGCAGGCAGAAAGGATAGTGAAGGCGGCATTTGGTACGCTTATCTTTACTGGTCAGTGCATAGAGTATAGGTGTTGGGAGGTCATGTTGCAACTGTACAGGATGTTGGTTCAGCTACTTTTGAGGAACTGTGTGCAATTCTGGTCTCCCTGCTTTCGGAAGGACGTTGTGAAACTAGAAAGGGTTAAGAAGAGATTTACAAGAATGTTGCCAAGGTTGGAGGGTTTGAGCTAGAAGGAGAAGCTGAATAGGCCGCAGCTATTTTCCCTGGAGCGTCGGAGGCTGAGGGGTGACCTTATAGAGGTTTATAAAATCACGAGGGTAAATAGGCAAGGTCGTTTCCCCAATGTGAGGGAGTCCAAAACAAGAGAGCATAGGTTTAAGGTAAAAGGGAAAAGATATAAGTGACCTAAGAGGCAAATTTTTCATGCAGAGGGTGGTATGTATATGGAATTAGCTGCCAAAGGAAGTGGAGGAGGCTGGTACAATTACAACATTTAAAAAGGCACCTGGACAGGTACATGAATAGGAAGGGTTTAGAGGGATATGGGCCAAATGCGACTAGATTTATTTATGCTTTGTGGTTGGCAAGGACAAGTTGGACCGAAGGGTCTGTTTCCCAATGACTCTAAAAGGAGACTACCCCATCGTCATAGTGAAGCTGTTAAGGTGGAGAGGTCTAGAGAAAAAAAGGGCACTGGAATAATTAATACGATTAGATATTAAAGGAAACCTAAAGGGGTTAAGAATTGAAGGAGAGCAGTGTTCTCCTTTTGCGGTGTGTGAAGTCAGACACAGTTCCATTGCTCGGACCAGGAAGTGCTCAGGGAGCATCTCCAGCAGCAGGTCCTCGAAGCCTGGTTTTGGAGTTGGAGAGGCAACTGGGGACACTGAAGCATCTGCAAGGCTGCGAGGGTTGTGGATAGCACGTCATTCTGCAGGTTAAGAAGTCACAGGCAGAGAGGGAATAGATGACCACCAGGCAGAGTACCAAGCTTAAGCAGGCATTATAGGAATTCCCTATCACCATTCCATTGCAAAACATATTGCTTTGGATACTGTTGTGGAGGAACTAAATTGCATCTATTTCAATTCAAGGGGTCTTGCAGGTAAGGCTGATGAACCCAGGGTACGTATAAGAACATGGAACTGGGACGTCATAGCTATTACAGAAACTTGGCTGAGAGGTGGACAAGACTGGCAGCTCAGTTTTAGGAAGCTATAGGAAGGATAGAAAGGGAGGCAAGAAAGTTGTGGGGGGGGGTGGCGTTTTTGATTAAAAAATACATTACTACTAACTAGGAAAGATATTTCTGAAAACTCATCTCGAGAAAATATATGAGTAAAAATTACAAAGAAGAAAAGGAAAGATCACTGATGGGATTGTACTATAGCCCCACCCCCAACAGTCGGACATAAATTGAGAAATGAATATGTAGAGAGATGTCAGATATATGTAAGCATGATAAGGTTGTAATAATGGGGGGATTTTAACTTTCCAAACATGGACTGGGGCTACCATAGTGTTAAAGGTTTTGGATGGTGAAAAATTTGTCAAATGTGTTCAAGAAAATTTTAAATCAATACGCGGATGCTCCTACTAGAGAAGGAGCAAAACTAGACCTTCTTTTGGACAATAAGGCAGGGCAGGCGACTAATGTAAAAGTGGGGGAACATTTTGGGTCCAGCATTCATAAGTTTTTAAACTGGATTGAGGCAAATTTTAATGGTATGAGACAAGAACTTGTTCGCAGGTAGAAGAACATCTGACAAGTGGGAGACGTTCAGGAGTATGATGATGAGAGTTGAGAGGCATTTTGTTCCTGAGAGAGTGAAGGGTAAGGTTTGTAAGATTAAGGAACAATGGATGAAGAAAGGCAGAGGTTCTAGTCAAGAATAAGTGAGAGTTTTATTTTAGATATAGACAAATTAGTTCAATTGAATCTCTCAAATCAATATAAAGTGTGTGTGTAGGGGCATTCTTTAAAAAAAAAAAATCATGAAGGCAAAGATGGGATGAGATAGCATTGGCAGATAAGGTTAAGGATAATCCAAAGAGATTCTACAAATACATTAAGATGAAGTGGCCAACTAGAGAGAGGGTAGCACCTCTTAAAGATCACAGAGGTCATCTTTGTGTTGAACCCCAGGAGATGGGAGAGATACAAAATTAATATTTCACGTCAATTTTTACTGTGGAGAAAGAAATGGCATCTAGCGAATGCAGAGAAATAAACTTTGATGTTTTAAAAACAGTTCACATTACAGAAGAGGAAGTCTGGGAGGTCTTAGATAATATAAAGGTGGAATAATCTCCAGGACCTGACCTAATGTACTCTTCTAGAACTGTTGTGGGGAGTAAGGGAGGAAATTACGAGACCCATTGCAGAAATATCTATACCTATGGTTAAGCTGTCTGCTGACTGGAGGGTGCTAATGTTGCACCTTTGTTTAAGGAAGGTTGTAAGGAGAAACCAGGGAACAATAGACTAGTGAGTCTGACTTTGGTTGTGATTAAATCCTATCTTTTATATGGACATTTAGAGAGGCAAAAATTGATTAAGGATGGTCAGCATGGTTTTGTGTGAGGAAAACTGTGTCTCACAAACTTGATTAAGTTACCAAAAAGACTGATGATGGCAGAGCAGTAGACGTTGTTTATTTGGATTTTGGTAAAACCTTTGACAAGGTTCTCCATGGTAGACTAATTAATAAAGTTAGGTCACGTGGGATTCAGGGTGAACTTGCCAATTGGATAAATAATTGGCTTAACGGCAGGAAACAGACAATAATGGTCGAGGGGTGCTTTTCGGACTGGAGGCCTGTGACCAGCTGTGTCCCACAGGGATTGGTTTTGGGTCCTCTTCGGTTTATCATTTATATAAGTGGTTTGGATGAGAATAAGGCATAGTTAGTAAGCATGCGGACTACACCAAAATTGGTGGCATTGTAGACAGTGAGGAAGGTTTTCGAAGATTACAGAGGGATCTTGATCAAATGCGTCAAGGTTGAGAAATAGCAGATGGAGTTCAATCTGGATAAATGCGAGATGTTGCATTTTGGTACAATAAACAAGGGTAGGTCTGATTACAATTAATGATAGGGCCTTGGGTGGTGTTGTAGAACAGAGGGACCTACGAGTGCAGATATAGAATTCTTTGAAGATTGTGTCCCATATAGATGGGGGGGGTGTCGAAAAGACATTTGGCATACTTGACTTCATTGCTCAGTCTTTTGACTGAGTTGGGAAGTCATGTTGAGGTTGTACAGGACATTGGTGAGGCCTCTTCTGGAATACTGTGTCCAGTTCTGGTCACCCAGTTATAGGAAGGATATTATCACACTGGAGAGGGTTCAGAAGAGATTTACCAGGATGCTGCCAGGTATGGAAGGCTTGTTATAAAGAAAGGCTGAATCGGCTGGGGCTTTTTTCACTGGAGCGTGAGAAGTTGAGAAGCAATCCGGTAGAAGTTTATGAAATAACGAGAGGGAGAGAGAGATAGAGTTAAAGGTAATTGTCTTTTCCCTAGGATTCTAAGACTAGGGGACACATTTTCAAGGTGAGAAGATGAGAAGAGAGAGATTTAAAAAGAAAAGAAAAGACATGAGGCGATTCATTTTTAAAAAAAAAAGGGTTATTCGCCTGTGGAATGAACTTCCTGAGGAAATAGTGGATGCAGGTACAATTACAATGTATAAAAGACATTTGGATAAGTACATGAATAGGGAAGGTTTGGATGGATATTGGTCAGGAGCAGGCAGGTGGAACTAGTTTAGTTTGGAATCATCTTCATTATGGACTGGTAGGACTGAAGTTTGTGCTGTATGATTTACTTAAAGTAGCAACAGCTAAATTTGTGCACCATTGTTGGTTATGCTGCACAGGAGTGTGGAAAGGCTATAGTAATAGGGGATTAAATAATAACAAAAGGAATAAATTGACATTTTGTGGCTACAAAATACAACTCTAGGTTGGCATATTTGTCACGCAGGTGTTGGGGTCAATGTTGTCTCACAGCAGCTGCAAGTCATTATGGATTGGGAAGGTCAGCAGTGGTCATGGCACACATTGGTGGCAAAGACATATCCATTTTAAAAAAAAAAAAATGAGATACTAAAAGCAGAATGTGGAGAACAAGGAAGCACGTTTAAAAATTAGGCCTCAAAAGTAGCGATCTCAGGATTGCTACCAGTGCCATGTATTAATTGGAGCAAAAATAGAAGGGCATATCAGATGAATACATGGCTGGAGAGATGGTGCAAGATTTCTGGGTGAGGTAGGTCCAGTACAAGATAGACAGTGTGCACCTAGGAAGGATCAGAACTGATATCTTAAGGGGAGACTTTGCTAGTACGTTATTTTACGAGAAGCAGTTTGGAGAAGGCTCGCTTAGACAATCCCCAGAATGGAAGGATTGTCTTATGAGCAAAGATTAAACAGGTTGGGGCTCTATTCATTGAAGTTACAAAAAAAAAAAAGAAAGAAAGAAAGGAGAGGTGATCACCTTGAAATACAAGGAGCTTGGCAGGATAATGCTGAGAGGATGCTTCCCCTCATGGGAGAGTCTAGGACCAGACGGCATGATCACATAATTAAGGGTGTCAAATTCAGGCTAAGATGATGGAGGAATTTTCTCTGAAGGTTGAGTGTATTTGCAACTCCTTGTCACAGATAGCTGTAGGGGAGTAAATGTAATATCTCCAAGTTTGCAGATGACACAGAGCTGACTGGGAGGGTGAACTGTGAGGTGTTTGCAGAGTTGTTTCAATGTGATCTGGACAAGTTGAGTGGGCAGGCAAATGCATGCAAGATGACGTATATAACGTGGATAGAGGTGAGGTTATCCACTTTGGATTTCCTGAATGGCAATAGATTAGGAAATCTATTGACCCGAGTATTCTTGGACACTAGTCATTGAAAGTAAGCAGCAGCCAGTGAAGAAGGCAAATGGCATGTTGGCCTTAATAGCAAGAGGATTTCAGTACAGGAATATCTTCTTACAATTGTACAGGGCCTTGGTGAGACCACACCTGGAGCATTATGTGCAATGTGGTTTCCTTACCAGAGGATGAACATTCTGGCTATGGAGGGAGTGCAGCAAAGGTTTACCGATTCCTGGATGGCAGACTGACATACTAAAGAGACTGGACTGGTTAGGGCTACAGATGGTTCTGCTAGAATGCGTGTTCCAGCAATGCACATTGGCTATAATGTGATCCCATGGGTCCATGGAGTACACGTCAACATCATGTTTGTTTGGTGGGCTTTGTCCGGAGCGTGCGCAATGTTTGCTCAGAGAGAAACCTCAAACTTCCTCCCCCATCAAGTCATCTTGACATTTTTTTCCAAGGTAAGGTGTTAAAATTTACTTATATTTCATTATTAGATAGGAATTAAACATTCATTCAAACTTGCTATCCTGTGTTAGGCTTTTGAGTGATTTTTGGGCAATTTATTTAGTGAATTTTTTTGGTGGTTGGCCCTGAACCCTGCTTCTCCCATAGGCCCAGTTATTTCTGTAGCATGATTTTCTATAATGTGATGTTGCGCAGGAATGCAACTATCATGTTATAGCAGAACCGACTGTGCATTCATAGGAATTTAGAAAAAAGAAAAATATCAGAAACCTAAA
>NC_063341.1:45019846-45044846 GCF_021869965.1 Rhincodon typus
CCCTCACTTCTGCTTCATTCTGGAAATTGATAAGTCCAGCCATCGCTCATCAGCCACAGGACGTTCAGCGCCTTAATCGGAGCCGTGTCTTAACTCCAAGGCCAACAGCCAACACGGATAAAGCCTCCGGTTCGGTTGTTCTGTCCCTTCACCTATTCAATTCTATGCTTCCCGCCTTCCTCGGCAATGAACACCGGAAATCCCTCATTCACCGACAGTGCATCACAAACCACTTCGTTCCGCCTCACGTTGTCCAACCCTCTCCGTCTCTGGGCACCGCCGTCAAACCTCATTGACCCGCCAAGGGAACTGCCAATAGTGGCGATTCGTTTTGAATGACATTTGTTCCAACCAATAGCTGGAAAGAATGGGCCGGAACCGGGTATGTGGGATAGCCAATGGGTTTCTAGGGGGTGCTAAGGCGGGGTTAAATGTCATCGCGGGAAGTGTTTCCGGGTGGTGATAGGGTTTCTGGAATTATTTACATGGCGTATGCATAGACAAAACAAACATAAAATTCCTGTGGTTGCTGCTGTTGTTTAGAGGAATCTGAAACAAAAAAAAACAAATACTTTCGACAGTTAGGATGCGAAATGACCTGCTTCCCCGTAAGGTCCGCCGCCCTGCGTGAATAAATCTTCGCCGGGTCGTTGTTTTCTTCCAGTCATGTTCATGTTTTTATTCCTTCGGAAGCTTCGTTAGTCCCGCGGCCGCCACTTGTCGCCATGGTAAGAGAACGTTGTGCTGTTTAAATTTAACGATTTTCGGAATGTTGAATGTTGAATGTTGCTGCTCGTCAGCCGACACCGTCCTCGGTTTGGTAAAGCTCGGCTCCCTAATAGTTGCTTTGATTGGCTTCACTTCGGCTTTTTTAAAAAATGACGTCTGAATTGGTTGGGCCACAATTTTAATCGATTGAAAGATCCGTTTTTCCGAAAGGATGTTAGTTTTGTTAATCAATGATTTGAGGATAGTTCTCTTGGATAAATGGTTATTTTCGTACTCGTTTTGTCTACTATTAGAATTATTTTACAATGTACACGCACAGAATATCTCCCAATTTGCACCTCAGTTTTTCCTTTGGTACCTAAATGAAATACATGCGAAAATGAATTTCATGGAACACACCATCAGTGTGAACCGGTGAGTTAATTTACAGCTTTCACTGAATTGGAGTTAACGAGTACAAATTACAACGACAAATACTGTTGAATTCCCTTCGTAGAACTGTTTGATTCTCCTGATTAAGCTTTTTTCTAATATTGTGCTTAAAATGTCCGTGTTGTTCATTGGTTTCGTACAATTGTCAGTCTTCGACCGTATGTTATTACATTTTGAACTACTGTCGCACTATAATTGTGAAACTAAAGCCATTCTGTACCACTTCTAAACTTGTGAATGTGCCAATCATGTAGCCGGCAATAGTAGCAGGATTTCTTGGCACCAGTCGCACAGGTGTACAAAAATAGTCAATTGTTATAATCGTCTTGCTTATTTCACAGAATCGTTACAGCTCAGAAGGAAGCCGTTTAGCCCATAGTACTCCCTGTGCATGAGCGTTTCATTTAGTGCCATTCCTCTGGCTCTTACACATTCATCCTTTTCAAATAACAGTCTATGCCCCTTTTTGAATAACTCGATTGAACCTACGTCCACCAGACTCTCAGACAGTCCATTCCAGACCCCAACCACTCTCTGCATGATTTTTTTTTATCTCAACCACATTTTTTTTGCTTCTTTTGGCACTTGCATTAAATTTATGACCTCCTTTCAACAGTGGGAGCAGTTTCACCCCATTCTGTCCAGACTTCTGATGATATTGTGTAGCTATATCAAATCTACTCTCCCAAGAAATTTCACCAACGTTGTGATGAATAATTATATAAGATAATATATAGATGATAAAATGCATAAGAGGATGTGAAATGGTACTTTCTGGCCTTGTGGTCATCTTTTGTTTCCGATTGTTCAGTATGCTTTTGGTTGGGAGGGTGTAGAAATCATGGAAAAAGAAGTGGTATAAGTAGATAAAATTCAACCTGACATTATCATTTATTATTTATAATATTATAACATTTTAACTTCAGTTTTCTCTTACATGGAGTGAAGGGCTTATTTTGTGTATAAAAGTTGAACAGATTAGCTGTACATATATTGGAAGAATGAGGTGAGCTTATTAAAAAATAACATCGTGAAGGAATTGAATAAGGTGGATACAAGAGCATGTTTCCTCTTCTGAAGGAGACTGAAACCAGGGGACAAAATTTAAAAGCAACGGTTCTCATTTTTTTTTTTGGATGGCAAGGGAGTCATGGGTTGTGAGGTGCAAGCAAGAGATTGGAGCTGAATAGTTGAGCAGGCTCAAAGCAGCAGGAGTAGGCTATTTGGCCCTGTGATGATATAACACTTTTCAAAACAAGTTATTAGATCTATGTATACACTTATGGCAATGCAAGAGTTCAAGCTAGAAGTATTTTGAGCAATTTGAAATGTCTAAATTTAGATAATGGGTAATTGTCCAACAGAGTTGTAAGGGAAGTTCTACATTGATATTTGTTCACAGTGCTAAGATTACCTTTTCAAAAAATAGTTTGTGATCACAGTTCTGCTAAATATAGTGTGAATTGGCTATCAATGCCAAACTGATTCTGAAGCCAAGTGAGGCTGTCTGCTTCAGAGAAGCTCGCTCCACCTTTAATGGCCTAACTCTGGATTCAAATCATATTTACATTATCGTTGCAAAGTCTATTTGAAAGCATTAGTAGTTTTATTTCATCAGGTTGTGCTGCACTTCATTTTTTTTCTCTTTCTTTGTTTGGCTATTCCTTGTGTTATAATTTCTGAATTTATTAAATAGTGTTTTTTTTAATTTATTGTTCATTGTATACCTTGCATATTTGAACTAAAGTTGACAGATGGAGTGTTTAAAGTCCACCAGGATCAGCCAAAAGCGAAGGGTGAAATTAATGTGAACATTCACTTTCAGCAAACAGTTTAACAAGGGGAACATGAAGCAGTTGACTAAAATCAAATGTATTCATTGTAAACCGGAACATAACTGAAGTGAAAGTAATTGTTGGTTAGACAAAGAAATCATAGGAGCAAGGCTTTAGTAAATCAGTATAAAGGCTAAAACACAGTATTGCAACATGTGACGTGTGGGATTATAAAACTGCTACCAGTTTAATTTTGCTGGAAAATTTTAGAGTATAATGGCATTGGAAAGAAATGTTGCATATTGGATAAGAATGGAAAATATTGAGATATTTTGGAGAGAGAAGAAAGAAGTAGAATGACAATCTGGTTGAAGTTTGATTTCCAGTCTTGGGCTGACAAATGATGGAACATTTGTGCCACACAGTGCTAAGTAGTCAGCATTTCCAACAAGAGAGCATTTAACCATTGCCCCTTGACATTCAAGAGCATTGCCATTGCTTAAATGTCCATTATGAGCAGGGTTACCTTTGACCAGAAACTGAACTGGACTAGCTATCACAATCATGTGGCTCCAAAAGCTAGGAATCCTGTAGCAGCTAACTCTTCTTTGGACTCCCAAAGCCTGACTACCATCTACAAGAAGCAAGTTGAGAGAGTGATGGAATACTCTCACTTGCCTGGATGAGTATACAATACTCGACACCATCAGGACAATGCAACCTGCTTGATTGACACCGCATCCATAAACATTCACTCTCCCAACGTTGATGTTCAGTAGCAGCACTGTGGAAATTCACCAAGGTTCGTTAGGCAACATGTTCTATACTCATGTCCGTTACTATCTAGAATGATCGGTAAAGCAGATACACAGGAACATCATCGCCTGCAAGTTCCCCTCTAAGCCACTCATCATCTTGATTTTGAATATAATTGCTGTTTCATCAGTGTTGGGTCAAAATACTGTTGGCCCAATACCAAATGGACTGCTGTGGTTCAAGACAACTCCCTACCGTCTTCTCAGGGGCATCTAGCAATGGACAGTAAATGTTGGCCCAGCCAGTGGAGTCCAAATTCTATGAATGAATTTTTTAAAGTTCTACTTTTTTAAAAGTCTTTTCTGAAACCATACTACATATAACCATGTCGATGGGCTACATCCTATGTCTATTTTTCTCTTTTAGAATGCTTTAAATACAAAGGATCTCTGAATTTGTTGTTTGTCAGGGATAGGTGCACATGCTGCTGTCAGCAATCCATGGTATAGAAAATAGTAATATTCATTAAAATTCAGTCTTTTTTATATGTACATCTCCTACTTTTAAAAGAAAACCAATGGTACAAATAAATAAAATGAATCATGGATGCTGGAAATCAGAAACAAAAACAAAAACAGAAATTGCTGGAAAATCTGAGCAGGTCTGTGGAGAGAATGCAGAGTTAAAGCTTGGGGTCCAGTGACCCTTTAGAACTTCAGAAGGGTTCTGAAAAAAGTGTTGTTGTTGGACCCAAAACTTTAACTCTGATTTTTCTGCAATGGTACAAGTATTGCTTTGAGGTTGACAGAGAGGCTCAGTGTTAACCATTGAGAAAGATTGAATCAGACAGCAAATCCTAACAACTGCACGTGTGCAATTACTAAATGTGTCAGAATAAGTTGTGCCTTGTCTATTCACATTTAAGTGAATTTCTAACACTTAATTGTAAATGGACAAGTCTTTATTTACTGCCGATCATCCTCTTTAGCATTGAAAACTAGTAGTTATGAGTGTGTAGCCTAATTTCCTCAATTTAATTTTGAGACTTTTTGAAATAACCTTTATTTTTGCTATTACCTTTCCTGTTGTATCAATTGGATAAATATTGTATTCTAATTTAATTTGCATTAAATAATTCTCTCTTGGAAATTTTGTCTCCTAACTTTCACTGAAATTGGTACTGTAATGCTAAGATGTAGAAGATTTCAAATTATTATTTTGCAAAAGATTGTGTGAGATAGGAAGGCAAATGGAATTTTGTCCTTCATTGCTAAAGGGATTGAAATAAGAAGCAGAGAGGTTATGTTGCAGCTGTACAAGGTGCTGGTGAGGCCACACCTGGAGTACTGTGTGCAGTTTTGGTCTCCTTACTTGAGAAAGGATGTACTGGCACTGGAGGGGGTGCAAAGGAGGTTCACAAGTTTGATTTCGGAGTTGAGGGGGTTGGCTTATGAGGAGAGACTGAGTAGATTGGGATTATATTCATTGGAATTCAGAAGATTGATGGGGGATCTTATAGAAACATATAAAATTATGAAGGGAATAGATAAGATAGAAGTAGAGAGGATGTTTCCACTGGCAGGTGAAGCTAGGACAAGAGGGCTTAGCCTCAAGATTAGTGGGAGCAGATTTAGGACTGAACTGAGAAGGAATTTCTTCACCCAGAGGGTTGTTAATCTATGGAATTCCTTGCCCAGTGAAGTAGTTGACGCTACTTCAGTAAATGTTTTTTTAAAAAAAAAAAAGTAGATTTTTTTTGAACAATAAAGGAATTAAGGGATATGGTGAGAACACGGGTAAGTGGATCTGAGTCCACGAAAGGATCAGCCATGATCTTATTGAATGGCGGAGCAGGCTCGAAGGGCCAGACGGCCTACTCCTGCTCCTAGTTCTTATGTTCTTATTTTCAGTCATATTTCATGTTCTTGTTTTATGTCTATGTCCAGAATATTTTTACAGCAATGACAGTGCAAAATAGTATAATTGTTTTGGAATGTATGCAGGAACTTTTCTTACATTTTACAAGCGCAATTACAAGGTGAATAATGAATATGAAAATTTGCCAACATTGCCTCAGAATTACTGCTTCTTCTGTTTTCATTTTATAAAATCTCGATTTACATGACTACCAGCTACCAATCTGCAGCCTCCTTTTTAAGTATTTTAGTGTCCTCAACATGTTGAGTGCAGCTATTTAGATAAGTCTACAACTGTAAATTTATTACAGTTTTGTAATGTTATTTAACATCTGGGGAAGATCATGCTGCTGAAACCTTAGAGGAAGGTGATTCATCAGAAGGAGTAATTACAAGACAGTAATTTATTGAAAAGATTCAATTATCATGCGAAATGAGGGCTTCAGTGAGTACTAATATTATAGGGGACCATGAACACTGCGTAAGTTTCATATTTACATTTTTTTTTTTTGTCTTGAGTGAAGGAGAGGGATTAAAATTCAGTCCTAAATGTCGTGGTTTCTAAAGAGCTCTTGCAAGATTTGCAAGTCACTGTACAGATTTTGTATATTTTTTTAGATTAAAAGATTTTCTCATTCACTTTCTTTATCTTCTACCAACAGGAAGATTTCTCTCCCCTTTCATTAACCGATATATGCTTAGATTTCTTGAGGCTGAACTTGAATAAATTTTGTTGGGAGAGGACAGATGGCTCATTCTGTCTCAAGGAAGCGGTGGTGTTTCCGCAAGAACTGGCAGATCGTCTGCTTCAGAAAATGTCCTTGAATGGTAAGACATGTCAGCTTACTTTATCTCTAAATATGGAATTTAAAAATTCTCAACTGTAGACGTTTGAGTATATTGATATTTCACTCAATTGATTTTAAACTAGCTGTGGTTTCAGTGTAGTAACACCAGGATAAACTTAGTCAAACATAAGACATCTAGAATAATGTTAAATGCTTGCTTTACCCTCTGGATGATACGGGCACCTTGGGATTAGGGAGTTAAAAGATGTTTGCACAGACCTCTGAAAATAAATGGGTGGTGATTCTATTGAGATTCAGTAATAATTGATACCACTGTGGTTGGATAAATGTTTCATCAGGAATAAGTTATTTTTATTTTTCCTTTTGTAAGCACACCAGCTGGAGCTCAGGTGAGAGCCTAGTTTTAATGGACAATGCATAAATCAGCTTCTAGATGTGGACTTGATCCATTGCTTTTAATTTTAGATAACTATTTTGTTATTGTTTTGCCCTAGTACATCCTTATTGTTCATGCTTGTGTTTTTTTTTGTGCTTCTCACGAAGGTAAAATACCAAAAGTGAAATGCTAAAACACAGTCCTGTACATTTATTGAACCATCATTTAAAAATAGTCTCCGAGTTTAGGTTCGTAAACCAGACAATGGTATGCATTGCAAAAGCAAAGGGACTGAAGTTTGCTGGGGAGAGTAATGCTGTGGGGTGGGGGGCGGTGTGTGGAAAATGCTTATGCTCTTGCTAATCCAATTTAACAGAATATTTAGCATGAGGATCTGAAATAGACCTATCTTCAACTGCTGGTATTCAAGAAAGTTGGAGAGGATGAAGAGAACTAAAGATAAATGAACCTGATATCAGTTTTCAGAAAATGTAGAGATCTATTATTAAAGAAATCTTAACATGTTAACAAGAAATCGGAGACCTGTTGGATAGTCAACATAAATTTATGAAAGGAAATCATATTTGACAAATTGAGTTTTATGAGGATGTGAATAGTAGGATATACAAAGGTGAGCCAGTAGAGGTAGTGTATTTGGAGCTCCAAATGGCCTTCAGTAAAGTGCCACATAGTACATTAAATAAGAAAAGGGCTAGTGCATTTGGAATAATATATAACAGTATCAATGGAATGCAGGTTAATACACAACAGATCAGGTAGCTGAAATGGGAAATTTTCAGTTTGACACAAGTGTACATCAGTAGTGGAGGGTGTGAATGCTTGTGAATATAGTGCTGGTCAAGTGGGCTGCTTTTGCCCTGTATGATGTGGAACTTCTTGAGCTTCGGTACTGTACTCATCCAGTCAAATGGCAGGTACTCCGTCACACTCCGTACTTGTGCCTAATAGAAATGGGACAGGAAACGGGGGGGAGAAAAAGCAAAGAATTGTGCGTGCTAAAAATCAGAAACAAAAAAGAAATAAAAACTCAGCATCCGTGGAGAGAAATCAGCTAACGTTTTGCATCCAGTGACCCTTCTTCAGAACTGATGGTAACTAGGAAAAGGTTGGTAATTATGTTGAAGATAGGAGAGAGTTAGAGAGAAAAACAATTGGACAGACAAAGGAGTTGGTAAAGATCAGTCTGGGGGAAGGAATAGCTGCTAATGGGTTGTGTGTGCTTTCAGTGATGACAAGGCCTGGTGTTTGGGGATGTGGGAGAAGATGCCTCAAGCCTTAAAATTGTTGAACTTGATATCAAGTCCAGAAGGTTGCAGAGTTCCCAAGAAGAAAACAAGACACTGTTCTTCCATGTTAGGCTAAGCTTCACTGCAGCAAGCCTGAGACCAAGGCTTTGGCCAGGGAACATAGTACTGTGTTGAAGTGGCAGGCAACTGGAAGCTCGGTCTTTTTTGCAGACAGAATGTAGGTGTTCTGCAAAATGTTCACTCAGTCTGTGCTTCATTTCCCCAACGTAGAAGAGACCACATTGTGAACAGCAAATACAGTAGACTAGATTGAGTGAAGTGACTGTAAAGCGGTACTTCACCTGGAAGGTGTGTTTGGGGCCTTGGATAGTGAGGAGGGAGGTAGTAAACAGGCAGGTATTACACATTCTGTGATTGTGAGGGAATGTGCTATCGGGATGTGTTGGGAGTGAAAGCTGAATGGACCAGGGTGTTCTGGAGGGAATGGTCTTTGCGGGAGACTGAGAGGAGGGGAATGTGTATCTGGTGGTGGCATCCTGCTGAAAGTAGCAGAAATGGTGGCTAATGATCCTATGGATTTGGATGCTACTGCAGTGGTTGGTGAGGACAAGGAGAACCCTATCGCTGGTGGAGGGAAGAGATGGGGTGAGGGCTGAAGTGTGGGAGATGGTTTGGACCCGGCTGAGGGCCTTGTCAATGATGGTGCTACAAAATCCTTGCTTGAGGAAGGAGGTGGACAACTTGGAGGTTCCCTTGTCGAAGTTGGCATCTTCAGACCAGATGAGATGGAGGAACTGGGAGAATGGAATAGAGTCATTACAGGAAGTAGTTTGTAACGATATGTAATCACGGTAACTGTGGGAGTTGGTGGATTTGTAGAGGAGTCCGCAATGGGACCAGGTATAGGTGAGAAGGGAGTGCAGTTTTAAAGTGAAATGGATAAACGTTTCAATTCCAGTTGAGAGAGAGAAGCAGCACTGCCGATATCATCAATATATCGGAGAAAGAGTTGTGGGTGGAGATTGGAGTAGGACTGGTCCAAAGAAGGATTGTTCCAAGTACCCCAGAAAGGCAAGCATAACAGGGGCCCATGTGGGTACCCATGGCCACATGTTTGACCAGAAGAAAGTGAGTGGAGTTAACAGAAGGTAAACAGGAGGCTGGAAGAACATAGCAAGTCAGGCAGCATCTGAAGGCAAGGAGAAGTCAACATTTCGGGTATTACCCTTCTTCAGGACTGGATGTGGGGGTAGGGGGAGCTGCAGATAAAGGTGCGGGAGGCAGATAGTGGAATGGTGGTGATGGGTGGACACTGGTAGTAGGTATGACTTAGTTGGTCGATGGGAGGGATGAACCTGGTTGGTGGCTGGAAGGTAGAGTCAGAAGGTGAAATGGAAGGGACATGGTGGGGCTGGAAAGGAAGTCAGGGAGACGGGTGTGAAGGTTATTTGAAATTAGAGAGCTTAGTGTTGAGTCCTCTGGGCTGTAAGGTGCTCAGGTGGAAGATAAGATGTTGTTCTTCAAATTTGCGTTCTGAGCCACCCATGTTCTCATGTTCTTAAAAGTATTGATAAGATGTTGATATGGCACAGTATTACGTAAAAGAAGAATGACTGCAGAATTCCAAGGTGTAGAGGGGTCTAGGTAATCTAATGTGTGAATCGCAACAAGTTAGATGTGGTAGTAATTAAGGCGAATAGAATGCTATCCTTTATTATGGGAGGATCTGCACAAAAAGTAAGGATGTTAGGCAGACCATTTGTGAAATCACATCTCCAATACTGTGTGGCTTGGTCTCCTTTATTTAAGGGTGGATGCAAGTATGTTGGAGATAGCTCAGTGGAGGTTTACTAGATTGATATCTGAAGAAATGGGTTGCCTTGTGAGATAGGTTGGCAGGCTGGGCTTGTTTCCACTGCACATTAGAAAAATGAGGGGTGACTTAATTGAAGTGTATAAGATTCTCTAGATGTGGTGGACATGGAAAAAATGTTTCCTCAGGGTGAATCCAGAGCCAGGGGATAATATTTTTAAAATTTAAGGATACTTTCGTAGGTCCAAGATAGAACTTCATTTTTTTCTGAAGGTTGTGGGACATTGTAACCCTCTTTCTTAGAAAGCACCGGAGATGGGGTAAGTGAATATCTTTAAGGTGGAGAAGGTTACTGAGAGCAGATGGGAGTGTGGTAGTCTAAACTCAAACTGGCTGGCCATGATTTTATTGAATTACGGAGCAGACTTGAAGGTTGACTTCTGCTCCTAATTTTTATGTTCATTTGTCCCGCTGCAGCAAGCACTGGATAAGGTTCCATGTAAGAGATGTGCATTTCTGCATTGCAATTAGTTGCAGTGATAATTTGCTACTCTAGTTGTTTGACATACTAAAGTTTGATTGCGAAGATGTGCATACCTACCATAGGTTAAACTACTTGTACTTTTAATTCCTCAACCCCTTCTGAGTAGCCGACATATCAGAACAGTTGGATGGGATGTGAGGGAAGAGGGCAAAAGAATGTGTGGTTGGTTTAGAGGAAAAAGGCATTTAGGCATGAGCCTGATGGCAGTTCAGAATAACAGTTTCTGTCAATCAATCAATCAAGGACCAATCAATGTACTTCTTCTTCTGTCTTCAGATATTTATTTTTATCCTCCAATCCCACCTGACTAGGAAAAGCATCTAAGACCTAAATTTCTCCTCCAAATTTGTGCAACATGTAGTCTATAAAAGCAGTATGAATGGGTGAAGTTTTGTTCCATTTCTCTAGAGTCAGCTGCTTAGCCTTTTTTTTTAAAACTCTAAAATCTCACCCAGGAGACTTATGCTGAAGTCATCCTGGTTCATTTTGGTGCTGATTCTGAGCACTTGATAAGGATAGATTGCAATAGCAAATGGTTATATTGTTTGCAGATAGTATAGACCTATGTGTAGTGATTAATGGTATTCATGATCAGTGCTTCTTTATAACAATTAACGTACACTTGAAAGTATTGTGTACCAATCTTTCTATTTGTTGCATCTATTGTTTTAACTGTACCTTCACAACAGCGAATTAATAATGGTACCATTGAGAGAAATGGTAATGTCAGTGAGGAATGGTTAACAAAATAGAAGGAAGCTTCCAAAGGGAGCTTCTTCCAGTCTAAGACAGTACATGTGTAAGATGTTAAATTTGAAATAAATCATCTTTGGATTTGCTGGAAGTATTCAACAAGTCATCCCGTTTGTGTTAAATTATGAAATACTGCCTTAGAGCAAAATTGAGTACCCTTAACATGGCTGTCAGGAAAATCTGTCTACAGCAGTAAACCACACAGAATTGGCATTTGTATCGCCCAATTTTCCCGTCAGCTAACTTGTTGGAAATTTTTCCATTTCTCACAATGTAGCCAAGGACACTTATTTGAGTCAGGGATTTTCCAACAATGTTCAATTACCTGTCCTGTGCAAGATGTATATATTGGATTCCATCAATGTTCCCCTTCTTAGACATTGAGCGAAACATATTTGCTAAACTTAACGTTTACTAATGACTACCTCTCTCTTTTTTTCTATTCCCACAACAGGTGTGCTTAATGAAAAGACTGTGGGAATTTTCCGTAGGAATGACCTGCTGCGCTTGAAACGTGCTTGTATTCGAAATGCTAAACTATCAGCAGTTGCATTCAGAAAAGCGTTCTGCCATCACAAGCTTATTGATCTGGATGCTTCTGGTGTAAATGCAGACATCACGATAACCGACATCGTAAATGCACTAGTCACAAACAAATGGAATCAACAGTACCTGCAGTGTCTTATGTTGAATTCATTAACGTTGTCTCTGGAAGACCCTTATGAGCGATGTTTCAGCCAGTTAACTGGCCTGCGTGTTTTAAGTGTTACCAACGTTCTCTTCTATAATGATGATCTCAGAGATGTTGCCTCTCTTCCAAGGTTAGAAAGTTTAGACATTTCAAATACTTCTGTCACGGACATCACACCACTTCTGACCTGTAAGGACAGGCTAAAATCCTTGACCATGCACCACCTCAAATGCCTGAAGATGACAACTACGCAGATTTTGGAAATCATTAAGGAACTGGCACTCCTGCAACATCTAGACATTTCTGACGATAAGCAGTTTACTTCGGACATTGCACTTCGTTTACTAGAACTGCCCAACATTCTACCTAATCTCCGATCCTTGGATATTTCAGGCAGGAAACACATCACCGATAAAGCCGTTCAGGCGTTCGTACAGCATCGGCCTACAATGCAATTCATGGGCTTGCTTGCTACTGATGCCGGCTATTCTGACTTCCTTTCTGGAGAAGGGAGCTTAAAGGTTGGTTTTCCTTAATTTTTCATTAGTTTTAGAATTCTGACTATGAGGACTTTGTCTCCATGCTCCACTCTGGTGGTTAAACTACGATTTACAAGGTTTTTGTGGCAAATATTTTTGCAGATTTTTTTTTTTAAGAAGCCTTCATTTTGTAGTATTTGTCGGATTGTTATATAATAAACAATACTATCATAATCGGAATCATCAGTAAGCTTAGTATTAAATCTGACATAGCAAGAAATTGATTTGTGAGGAAAAACAAAGAAGGGTCCTGACCCGAAACGTCAACTTTCCTGCTCCTCTGATGCTGCCTGGCCTACTGTGTTGTTCTAGCTCCACACTTATCTCTGACTCCAGCATCGGCAGTTCTTACTATCTTTGAATCACTTTTTGAACATGGCATCTGGATTAGATGTTCCAGTACATTAAATTTTTATTAAAATTATTATTATTATTTTTTTTTGAAAGGAAAGATTAGACTGGTTGGATTTGTATCTATTGGCGTTTAGAAGAATGACAGATGATCTTGTTAAAATAAGAACCTCGGGGGACTTTACCTGGTGGATTCTGAAAGAATGGTTCTACACTCTCTCAAGGGGAAAACAGAGGATGTAGCTTATAACTCTGTGAGGGGGGGTGGGCGGAGTTAGAAAAAATAGTTTTTCACTGAACAGGTAGTTAGGGTATGGAATGCACTGCTTGGAAATGTGGTAGAAGCAGGTTCAGTTGAGGCATTCAAGAAGGCTTGGGATGATTTGGATAGAAATGGTGCACAGGAATATGGGGGGAAAAGACAGAAGATTTGGTTCTAGCAACTGGTGCCAGTGCAGGCATGATGGGCTGAATGGGTCCAGCAATTTTGAAGATGCAATTTTGTGGTGCAAAGGAGAGCAAAATTTGCACTAATGTATTTAGGTGATCAACATTCCATGTCTACATATTTGACATCAGCTGGCTGTTTGTCAGTAGTACCCTTTTTATGTTCACTATCTGGTTTCTTAGCATTGGTAGATGCTGATGGTTTTTCACATTCAAACCTACCTTTCTGTAGGGAACTACAGTGCTGTGACGTCTAACATAGGTGGGGCAAGGAGAAAGGTCTCTAATCCACCACAGCTGAAACTGGAATCAAACCATGTTGTTGCCACCAGTATGATCCACTTCAGCCATCTGCATCCAAGGAATATTTAATTGCTGTGGCAGCATAAGACTTTTGCTGGATGGAGTAAAGGATCCAATTTTGTTCCACAATATGACTGACCAGCAATTTCATGTGCTCATACAACTTGCCAACGGCATGTTAAGGATTTATAAGTCGATTCTCAACCTGTTTGGCCATGTTATAAGCACATCTTCCCTGCCCAAAAGCCCTAGAGAGTGGTTTGAACCTGGAGCATCCGCCTCTGAGGCAGGGGTGCTCTTTGCTCTCTGACATTGCAGCAATGTAAATTCACTGGGATTTGAAGTCACTGGAGGTATTTGGCAGATATTCTGGCTCCAAAGTTCTCTTGTTCTTCCTGCCTTCACAAAAATAAGGTAGTGTGAGTGCTGAGGAATTGAACAATTTTCATTTTTATAGGCTGTATTAAGCCTACGTTTTGAGTGGATTGGTTCACTGTAAATTTTCTAGTATCGTGTCTAAATGAAATAGTTCTTTTAATGTACTTGTGCAGCTCAAGCATGAATTTTTATCATCGTATATAATTTTTGTGGCCTTTGGAGGAAAGTCATGTTAAAAATTCCACATGACTGATTTGTGTTGTTTGGTATGTAGGCCATGGATTCCACAGACTAGTACATCACATTTAAATAGCATATTCCTTCAGCTGTATACAATATTGTCTGTACTCTATCAGCCCATTCTTGCAAACTTCTGAACAGTGCCTAGATGTGTTTCATAACTAGACCACATTGCTACATAATCCCAAGTGTGTGAAGCATTATGCTGACAACCAATTTAAAATTGTCAGTCAGGGTTTCAATTTGGTGCATTTGTGTGTACTGGATGCTACGCAAATTAATATACAGGGCTTTTTACAGACAAAACATAGACACATGCTGTGTCTAAAACAAAATGGTGATAACTGTTCTGTGGTTCACTACTTGGGACAATGTCTAACCAATCTGAGTCACTTTTATTTAAAATTTAAATAATTCTTGGTGGTTAACAGTCAGTCATCATTAACTGGGGCATTCTCCATGGTGCTACCTTTTTTTTTTAAAATCAGAGTCCACTTGCCAACTGACATTCTCCTTTCACACAGTATAAACATTGTTTTCTTTTTGCTGTTGAAGTTCCTGTGAAGTGCTGAGTGCAGGATAAAAAGTAGCGAAAGAATGCTTTTCTTAGCAATATTAAATTTTACTTTTTGATTGTGGCTTTCCCATCCAAGACCCATTATTATTAATATTGTTAATATAATTGTATGTAGGTGGAAAAATGAACTTCTGATATGTTTCCGTTAGAGTTGTTTTACTGGATTTTTGGCTTGCAAGCACATTCTTTATACAAATGGGCATTGCTAAATACTTAAGTCTATGCATATTTATTATCGTTAGAAACAATTGCTGTTTGTGTTCTAGATAGCCTTTACAATAACCATCTCAATTGCAATTGGAAGATGAACTTGGGATTAAATAATAGTCCATAGATGAAATAAATCTATTTAACCTGAGACAGTGGTCAGGAAGGAGGATAGAATTGGTGGGCACAGCTTTGGATGACGACAACAGCACATTCAAGGGCTTAGATTTGAAGATCCTTTCTAGTTTGATCTGGGGAGCAAAATAATATTTCTTCAGAAAATATATACTTTGCAGAATTTTTTGAAGCACTTTATTTGTTTTAAGAGGGATTTTTTGAAAGTTCATCTTTTTTTAACAAGTGTGGTTCATGCATATGGACAGATGGAATGGCAGTTTTTAAAATTGACCAGCTTTTTAATGGTTGTAGTAAGTAGTGCAACTTCGACTTTAACTGGTAAGCCTCAACTTTTGCTGTTTTAATGGGCAGCAGGTTTGAAGGGCACCAATCCTTACTTGTGCTTTTATTTCTTGCGTTTAAATCATTCCCTTTGAAGATTTTTTTCATTATATGCAGCTGTTTTGATAACAATGTTAGGTATCTTGACAGTCTGTTAATACAGAGAGAATAAGCTCCAGTATGATTGCTGTTACTACAGAATTTAAGCATGGCTGGGGAAGAAAGAAAAGTTATTACAGAAATTTGTTTTTGTTCTTTTATAATATCTTTATCCTTGATTATTGTGTGTGAAAGGTTTCAGGTGAAGCAAATGAAATACAGATTTCTGAAGCTCTTCGTCGATACAGTGAAAGGGCCTTTTTTGTAAGAGAAGCGTTATTTCATCTTTTCAGTCTGACTCACAGTATGGAAAAACCACAGCCTGAACTACTGAAGGTAAATTTTACATTTAAACCAACTCTGGATACTGTAATTTTTCCTGTAGATGTATGATACCTATTTAAATGGCCTAGAAGCCAATCATTAATTATCTTGTACTTGTGCAATACAAGACCCCATTATAATTGAATGATATATTATTTCCTCATCGCTAAGAGTGGTGATGCAGATCACGTGGCACACATAAAAGAAATGGAAAGTTGGATTCCATAAGCTTTGGAGAGAATTCCTGCATCTTCCTGTGGTTCAAAATCCATACTTACTAGCCAATGTGGTGCTAATAGCAAAGCAGAATTCATTCTACCAGATTCATGGCAGTAGTTTTCAATTGACTGTGTTTGTGTAGGTTTCCTTTTGCTGAAAGTGCCTTGTATTGTTAATGGGCCACGTTCTTCGAATGGAAAAAAAATCTTAAATCTCTGCCATTAAAAGCAAAGAACAGAATTGGCATTACCTAATGCCAGCCTGTATGATAAATTTCCTCCATTCTCACAGTAAGACAGTATTCCAAACCCTGATTTATAAAAATGACTTTTTAAGCATTTGATTCTGGAATGCAGACAACACAAGAAAGGGTAATTTTAAAAAAAGGATCGGCTAGCTGCTGACCCTGGCATCTCCATCTGTGCTCTTAGTGGACCAATATGTTTATTGCCATTACAGATGTCTATACATCCTGGTACATAATGTACTGGTTCTTTTATCAGTTGAGTTTATAAACCCTCCAGACAATACTGCTGGAAAGGAAATTTGGAAGGCAAGGTACTTTTAAAGTATTCCAAGCAGGAAATTGCACAGTGCTTTTGGTGGGGGGAGGGGATGGTGCAGGGAGAGAGTTTTTTAAAATAAATCATCCTGACCTCCCCATGTATAAAGAATTTGGTCATTGTTACAGTTTATGGTATATTTTTGTTCTTATTTTTAGCTTGTGGTCATGGGAATGAAAAACCATTCCACAAACCTGCCAGTTCAGCTCGCTGCTAGTGCATGTGTATTCAATTTGACAAAGCAGGATTTAGCAGGTGGAATGCCTGTGCGCCTTTTGACAGAAGTGACTCGTCTCTTACTGAAAGCCATGGAACACTTTCCCAACCATCAACAGGTAAGTGTTGGAGATGGAATATAACACAGGCTAATAATTCGGCATTACTTCACATTTGCATGCAGTCAGCTGTTTCAAGTTTTGCCTTATGTTAATTCAACCAAAGCAAATATTGCTTCAGCTTAACAACTGGCAAGTTAGAGTGTAGACTATTGACCACCAAATTTAAAAAAAAAAAAGTCTCTTCCACAAAATGTTGGCTTGTCCAACTTAATTGATACATCGAGTTTGAATATGGAATATACTTGCTGAACAGAATGTCCGCCGTGAAGAAACCACTTATTGGGGAATGTCTTAAATTCATTCCTGGCTATGTCAAGCCTGACTTGTATTTAATCATTCTTTGAACAGTGTTAAAACAGAAAATTTGTTTTGTTAATATTTGTGAAAATGGAATTTTTCTTTTCTTTTCCATTGCTGCAGTTTTACCATAGTTCTCTCTACAAAATCGTACTGTTTGTAGAGAGAAAGCATTTACTCCTTAGGTCAGTGACTTTTCATAGTTGGTCAGGAGTTTTAATGAAAAGTTGTAGACAGATGTTGCTGAACTAGCTGAATATTTCCAGAATTTTCTTCCTTTTTTAGCTTGATTTCTAGCAACACCATTTGCACCCTTGGTTTAGACTCCATCCTTGTGCAAATTGAAGAACTAGTGTTAGGATTAATACAGTCAAATATATTTATTGTCTTTCTGCTCTTCACTTATTTGCTTCAAGCTTGTTTTTGGTTCTTTTGAAGGACTGCTGCTGCATATCTCACTCATGGGTATCTCGCTAAACTCTCCTCACTAACTACCGGCCTTGTGTCTATTCTATCCCTTGTGCCCATTTCTGTCTTCATGTTACCACATGCTATTCCAGGAGCTATTCAACACTCCCCTGATATCTATCTGCGTCTCTTGTGCCTGAGCCATCTTTGAAAGGCCCCTGTGCACATGGGCAAGTGTTGGCAGCATCATGACACAATACAACAACCAAAAGCCATGATGACTGACACTCCCTTGCATGTACAACCCTGTTCTCTCACCCTGGTTGATGTTTAACGTCCATACCATACACTTTACCTGCTCATAGCTATATCCTGTCTTAACACCCTTAGAATGATGCTGTGCACTTTATCCAGAGTGTTCCAGTGGCTGAGAAGCTGCAGTAGAGGATGGCCTCCCAGTCCTGCAGCCCTCAGGTCCCACTCCAACGACTAGCAAAGATCTGCCACGCTGTTTCAAGATATACTGAGCTTGTGTCAGTCTTGCATCTACGTTATCCCAAGGAAGTGAAGTAGGGGCCAAGAAACACACTTTCCTCTACTACTTCTGAGCTTCTTCTGGCTGTTAGCCATGTCCTCCTGCATCCATCTCCATCTTCTTATGTTATCAGTCAGTGACCAAAATGTCACCAGTGGCAGGGTGCAGGACTCTTAGTGCAAATGACCAGCAGTGGAAACAGAAGGAGCAAAAGGGTCTTTTGGATCTCCGAAGACTCATCATTTCCTGCAGATGACGGCTGAGGATACGCCTCTATTCAGTGAGACATGATGCATCCTGATAATGAGGCTCACGTCTCCACCATCTGTTCACTCAGTATGTGCAGCAACTTGGTGAAGATGCTGCATAGGTGAATGATCAACCAGCGCCCTCTGGAAGTGAGTGCCTGCAATGCTCAGACTCTTC
The DNA here is from genome assembly GCF_021869965.1 of Rhincodon typus. Lineage (NCBI taxonomy): Eukaryota > Metazoa > Chordata > Chondrichthyes > Orectolobiformes > Rhincodontidae > Rhincodon > Rhincodon typus. Next base: position 45,038,419 of record NC_063341.1, read on the forward strand.
CTATCTCACACTCGCATCAAGTGCTCAAATTCTCACTGCGTTCTGTACACACCATCATTACACTTGCATAACGACAGATGCATTGATGTGTGGTTCACACAAGACCCTTTGAAGTTGCACAGGTAATGGTATCCTCTTCAGCCATTATATCATTACAACCACTGCCTCCTCCTCCTGCCATTCCACACAGTCCCATTAACATTTGCTTGCCTGTTGATGCAAGAATAGGCAGAGATGATCATATTGTATAATTGGTTCAGAAAAAATATCTTGCTTCTGTCATGCCCATTGATCAAGTCAGGATTGTGCCTGTAGAGATTGACAGTCTGAGCAGGAGAGGGAAAATCATAGCTCAATTGAGTATTAGAGACATTCCATGATGTATCTTGTCATTTTCATTTTACTGTGCACCTTAGCCAGTCACTGTCTCCTCTTTCAGTTTTTCGGGGCACAATGTATTCCTTCTTACTATTGTTTGAAAGACATTTACAAGTCATCTTGCATTTGCCAAGCACAGTACTCCAGTAATCGAAATGTTCACATAAACTGTAAATGTTCAACAAGAAGTGGAGTGTTTCAGGATTAATTATAGTACCAAAACACATTGCTCCCTTCATGTTGAAGTGTCACGGAAGAGACTACATAACTGGGACAGACTCATCCTGGAAAGGAAGATATCCTCTACAATGTTTTTTAAGTCATTAAATCATAGAATCTAGTCATAGACTCCCTACAATGCAGAAAGAGTATCCTACCCAGAACTCTACATCCCTGGACACTACAGGGCAATTTAGTGTGGCCAATCCACTTAACTTGCTGTGGTCTTTTGACTTTCCAAAATTTATTTCAAATGCCTATTATTGGCAAAGGAATTTTAATGTTAAGTATCTAATCAAGTTTCATTTTCATTGACTGAAAAATATTTTCACAAGATAAATTTTGAAGTACATTCTTGTTTTAGCTTCAGAAGAATTGTCTGTTGTCCCTCTGCAGTGACCGTATCCTCCAAGATGTCCCATTTAACAGGTGAGTAATCTCGTCAAATGCTATTTTACTTTTTGTTTTGTGCAAAAAAGGCATTGTCACATGTTTTGTTAATTAATTTTGCTAACAGGTTATTAGATCAGTTTGATTTCTGTTTAATTGTATATCAAGATCCAAGTGAAGATTCTACTAAATCTGAGTAGGATTGTCTCCTCCTTTTACAGTTTCTGTTCAGCCTTTTTTTCAATCACTTGTGGGATGTAGGCATTGGTGGCTGGCTGGCTGGCATTCATTGCCAATATTTAAGTTGCCTTTGAGGTGGTGTTGGGCTGCCTTCTGGAATAGCTGCAGCCGATGTGCTGCAGTATACTTAGAGGGAATTCTCAGATTCTGACCAAGGAGCAGTGACTCTATTTCCAAGTCAGGATGGTGAATGACTTTGGGGGTGTTGAAATTTGCAGGTGATGGTGTTCCCGTATATCTGCTGCCATTGCTGTTCTAGATGGGTACGGTCATGAGCTTGGAAAGTGGTATTTAAGGCTGTTAGACAAGTTTCTGATCTTGTAGATCATATAAACTGTTACTGAGTGTCAGTGGTGGAGGGAGTGGACACTTGTGGATGTGGTGCTAATCAAGCAGGTTACTTTGTCCTGGTTGGTGTCAGGCTTCTTGAGAGTTGTTGGAGCTGCACACATCCAGGCAAAAGAGGGGACTCGTGCCTTTATCGATGGTGCATAGGCTTTGGAGTCAGGAGGTGAGTTACTAGCATTACTCCTAGCTTCTGACTTGCTTTTGTAATCACTGTATTTAGATCGTGAGTCCAGTTGAGTTTTCTCCCCCAGGAAGTTGCTAGTGGGTAATTTAGTGATTTGTGCCCTCTGTTTCTCGCTCCTTCCACCAATTAGATGATTTCTCACTATCTATTCTGCCCAGACTCCCCATGATATTGACTACCTCTATCGAATTGCTCCTCGATCATCTCTTTTCTCCAAGGAGAACAATCCAACTGTTTAAAATTTTTCCATGTAATTGAAGTTTCTCAACCTTGGAATCACTTATGACTTTTCTGCATCCTCTTAATAACTCCATAATGACAGAAGGTTAGGTGGCGTTGTAGTCGGTGTAGATGACAGCAAATTTGGGGAAGAGATTTTGACAGACTAAGTGAATGGGCAAAACTGTGGCAGATGGAGTTAAGTATAGGCAAGTGTGAAGTTAGTCATTTTGGACTGAAAAATGATAGATCAGGATACTTCCTGGGTGGTGTGAAGTGAATGTTGATAGAGACTTGAGGGTTCAGGTGTGTACACCTTTATTTTCCACACTGGTTTGTGACATTTTCATCAAGAAAACTAGTGGAATGCTGGCTTTTATTTCTGGAGGACTAAAGTACAATGATGCAGAAGTTTTTAGCTGCAGCTGTACAAAACCCTGATTAAACCCCACTTGGAGTCCTGTGAACAGATCTGGGCACTGCACCTTAGGAAGGATATATTGACATTGGAGTGAGTATAACTTAGATTTACAGGATTGATACCAGGACTTCAGGAGTTAGGTTATGAGGAGAGATTATACAAATTAGGCTTGTTTTCTCTCGAGTTTAGAAAGTTAAGGAGTAATCTGATTGAAGTTATTAACAGGAAAAGACAGGGTTGATAAATTATTTCCATGGTTGGGGATTCTAGAACTTGGGGACATACTGTTCAGGAGAGGTGTTAAGAAGCGCTTCTGTGCACAAAGGGTGATAGACATTTGAAATTTTCTTCCACTAACAGCAGTGGATGCTGGATCAGTTCTTAACATTAAACCTGAGACAGATAAAGTCTTTTGCAAATAGCCAAAGGCAGAAATGTGGAGTTGGGCTACTGATCAATCATGATGTCATTTGAACAGTGTAACAGGTTTGAGGGGCTGAAAGACGTACTCTTTTCCATATGTTCAACATTCTTCCTCAAATGTGGTGAACAAAACTGAAGGCATTATTTGAGTGGAGGTTGAACAAGTATTCTGTACAGATTTATTGTAACTATTAATGTCACGACATTAATTATTCCGTCATTCTGTCAAAATAAAATAAAAATCATGTTGTCCATGTACATGGCAGAAATAAAGTAGTCTAAGATTTAAGTGCTGAATATATTATTGCTGAGAGTTACGTGACATTTTTGTAAATCATATCTATGAGATAAAGTTACTAACTTTACCTTTTGTTTTGCTACTTGGGTGAGAGAGACCATAACATAATAAGTAGGAGCAAGACGAGGCTGTTTGATCCTTTTAAGCATATTCTGCTACTCACTAAGATCATGGCTGATTCGATTGTGGTCTTATCTCCATGTTCCCGTTTGCCCTCCACAATCCTAACCTCTTACTTGCCGATCAAAACTGTAACTTTTTGGCCATTAAATGTGTTCAGTTGCTGCCACTCTTTGAAGACCTTCTGAGAGAAGAAATTCCTCATCTCATTTATAAATGAGACACTCCTTATTTTGAAAATGCCCCCTAGTTCTGGATGCCTCCATGATGGGAAATATCCTCCTGCATCGACCCGCTCATTCTTCTTCTAAACTTGAATGACTATAGACTGTATCTCTTTAACCTTTCTTCATACAGCAGCCTCTTCACCCTTGCAATCTTCTTTTGAAATGCAGATGTATCCCATATTGAGCAAGGAGATTAAGATTATATGAAATACTGCAGATGCAATTTCGCTGTTTTTCTTTTTACCCTGTAGTAAAATCTCTCTCTCTCTCTCCACTCTCCGTTCTCGCGCTCTCTCTCAATTATAATTCATCCCCTTACAATAAATGTCAAAATTACATTTGCTTTTCCTAATTACTTGCTGTATCTGCATGTTAACTTCTTGACATTCAAGTACAAAGTCACCCAGAATTGCTCTTTATTTAAGTAATATTCTATTTTTCTATTTCTGTAAAGTGGACAAGCTTATATTTTCCAATGCTAAACTAGACCTAATAGGTTTTGCTTTTGCTCACTCTTGTTAACCTATCCATATTCCTTTGAAGACTCTTGTGGCCATGTTATCACCACCAAAGTCATGGTTCACATTATAGTAATAGTAAAATGTGCTTAGAAATTTTAGTCCGCAGGTGCAGAGTCAGTGTGGGGCCTGTCAAGCCATAGAAGCAGATTGTAGGCAATCATGAAGGTGGACAAGTGCCTAGGTGAGCCTTCTAACAGCCTGCCTCAGATCTTTAGGAATTTGTCTTGATTCTTTACAAGCTGCTGTTTGTAAAATGCTCAACCTTGCACCTGCTTCCATACCCCATTGCTTTATACCCTTCCTTGCTGCCTTTATAGTCCTAGGGCCAGTACCCACCATGGGTAGATCTTGAGCCATATATGGTGATGATTGAAAAAATAAATTTCAAAACAACTTAATACAGTTTTCACCCATACACCATACATTTGTGTCAACCAGTTAGTTTTTAAATTCACCTGGTTAAATCTCTGTTATAACAAGCATCTAGTCAGACAGCACATTAAAGGTAGCTAATCCTTTACATCGACAATCATTCTGTGAACTCCATACGCTTGCTCTTAATTATTGATTTGAAACTCGGCCAAACATTCATGACAATCGCTTTGTGGGAAATGTAACCAACAAACAAAGCTTTGTTGAAACTGCATGAACAATGCTAATGCTTTATCTTTTCTACCCTACATGAGATGGCCTGACAAGGCCAAAAGTACAGCTACAGGCATTTCTTCTTAATGTTTGAAGAGCAAAGAATTTAACCTTCATATCATAGCAATTAAACAGACATAACACTTTTTTTTATGTTTACATGGTCAATTTGTTGACACCAAAATGGGATCTGTTTGAACTCCATACTAAGTTTTTAAGTGGCCCTGCTGAGGTAGAGTTTCCCTTCTGCGACTAGAGCCTTACCTCCTTCCACTGATGGCAAAAATGCAAGGTTTTTGAAACGGGTGGAATTTCTGCAGCCAGTCCCTATCAGCCTTTTTTTTTTTTTAAGAAAGGTCCATAGAGTCACCCTAACTCTGAGAAGATTCAATTCTTAACATGTTTTCCCCATCTACCTTTTTTCTATTAACTACAAATTTGGCTTCTATACCCTCAGGCCTATCATTCAAGTCATTAATATAGATTATAAATAGTTGAGGCCCCAGCACTCGTCCTTGTGGCATCCCATTGAAATAACTCCAGAGGCCAGTGTTCTATCATTGTCACCTTTTTATTTAGACATGGAAGATCCACGACATTAATCCAGCTCGCTCAGAGCCACCACTGAGTGAGCATGATGTTTAACATTCCTGATGTTCACTTTATAAATAACAAGTAAAAGTTTAATTATTTAACCCTAACAATGAACAAATTAACAGAACTTCCAACAAACCAAACAATTTCTCCTGCCTAAGTACTAACGATTCCCCAACTGAACTAAATTCTACTGGAATACTGTTCAAATAAACACGTCCCACTTATATAAACCCAATTAATAAGACAACTATAAATTTAAAACTTAATCTCTCCAAGTTCACACAGACAATCTCTTCTGGAACATTCTACGTTTTCCAGCATTTCTTTTGTTGATCTCCAGTCACAAACGTCTTTCTTCCACTGATCTTGTTGTCATGGATGTTTTCACAGTGAAGACTTTTAGCTAAAAATGCTGTGGTACTTTTAATTAATTAGATGGTGCTTTCTCTGAGAGCTAAAAGGTGTTATTTCTTGGCAGTTGATTCTCCCAATTTTCCAAATGCCGCCCTCTTTATACCCTTGATGACCTATTAATTTCTTTACAGTTGATTGGTTCTATGTTGTCAACAACATCAGATTTAAATTTGATAGATTTTTAGTATCTAAGGGCTTGGTTTAAATTGGCTAAATTTGAAAAGACTTGTTGTCTTGGTGAAAATGCTGCTTGGCTGTTCGATACAAAATGTTTCAATTTGGATGCCGTCTTTGTGCGCCTACACTTTAAACTGCTGTTCAGACATCCATTTTATCTCTAAGCACTGTAAAAACACCATCTTTTAAAGGGATGACACAATGCTGTCCCCCATTTTACAATTTTACACTTTTACACACACCAACTTCACCACAAAAGTAAGAGCAGTGGTCAGCTTTCGGCCCTTCAAGCCTGCTGTGCCGTCATGTATGATTGTGGCTGATTTTATCCAACTCAATAGCCTGTTCCCACTTTCTCCCATGTCCTTTAATCCTTTTAGCATAAAGAACAAAAGCTACCTCTTTCTTCAACATTCAAGGTTTTAGCCTCAACCACTTCCTGTAGCGTCAAATTCCAAAGGCTCACCAGCCTTTGAGTGAAGAAATTTCTCCTTCTTCGGTCCTAAATGTGCTACCCCATATTCTTAGACTGTGACCCTTGGTTCTGGACTCCCCAGTCATTGGCAACATCTTTGCTTTTCCTCTGTATAGTCCTAATAAATTTTTT
>NC_063341.1:45045346-45095346 GCF_021869965.1 Rhincodon typus
CCATATCAACCATCGACATCAGTAACAGCAACGTATACTATCTACAAGATGTACTGCAGAAATTCACCAAAGATCTTTAGACAGCAGCCTCCAAACCCGCAACCGCTTCTATCGAGATGGTCAAGGGCAGCAGATATATGGGAATTCCGCCACCTGCAAGTACCCCTCCAAGCCACTCACCATCCTGACTTTTCATAGGTTTCATAGAATCCCTACAGTGTGGAAACAGGGCCTTCGACCCAACAAGTCCACACCGACCCTCAGAGCATCCCACCCAGACCCATCCCCCTATAACCCAACTAATCTGCACGTCCCTGAACACTATGGGCAATTTAGCATGGCCAATCCACCTAACCTGCACATCTTTGGACTGTGGGAGGAAACCCACGCAGACACGGGGAGAATGTGCAAACTCCACACAGACTGGCACCCGAGGGTGGAATCGAACTCTGGTCCCTGGCACTGTGAGGCAGTTTGCTAACCACTGAGCCACCGTGCCACCCAAAGACGAAGGTTGCTATGCATATCTGTACTTGTTCATAGAATCATAGAATTCCTACAGTGTGGAAACAGGCCCTTTGATCCAAAAAGTCCACACTGACCTTCACAGCATCCCACCCAGCCCCATCACCCTATAACCCACCTAAATCTACACATCCCTGAACACTACAGGCAATTTAGCATGGCCAACAGAACACGCAATATTTGCTAACATCCCTCCATTTTATTTTGAACAAAATTCCTCAATTGTATTTCACAGGCAATCACAAGATTACCAGAGAGCTTTGGATAAAGAAGCCCACTGTTCCATTTCTTGTCATTGATTCACAGGAAGTGGGCATTTATTGTCCATCCCTAATCTCCCAGAGGGCAGTTAAGAGTCAACCACTTTGCTGGTGGCCTGGAGTTACATGTAGGCCAGCTTCCTTCCCTAAAGAACATTAATGAACCAAATTGGATTTTTCCAACAATCAGCAATGGATGCATGGTCATCACTAGAATCTTAATTCCAGATTGTCATTGAATTAAAATTCTGCCAGAACATTACCTGGGTCTCTGGATTAGTAGCCTAGTGATAATGCACTACGCCACTGCCTCCCCGATAAATTGACCGTTTGATCATCTTCCTAAGTGCCTGCCTTGCTATTTCCTCAATGCAGTGGTCTTGCAATTGTGGTTTATTTTAAGGAGGGGTTAAGGCAAGGAGTTGTAGGACAAGAACTGATAATTATCATGGGGTTTTCCATTATTCTAAGTCAACTGTGCCTTTGAAGAGTTTGTGCTGAAACATTCAGGCTTTATAGTTGGCATGTCAGCCAGAATGGATATTGAGTAGACTGGGCCTCTATTGCCTAGAATTTAGAAGAATGAGAGGTGATGCCATGGAAATGTATCAGTTTTTTAAGGGACTTGACAGAATAAGATGCTGAGAGAGAGTTTCCCTGGTTGGTGCATCCAGAGGGAGTGGTCACTGTCTCAGAAACGAAATGTCCTCGCACACAAAGATCTATGAATCATTAGAATTCACTAGGCCTGCAGAGCTCAGTTGCTGAGTATATTCAGCACAAGGATTATTAGATGTTTGGATACTTAGAGATACAGGGATAATGCAGGGAAGTGAAGCGGAGGTAGATCAGCCATGATTGTAGTGAATGACAGTGGAACCTGAATCAGCTACTCCTGCTCCTACTTCCTGTATTCTAACATAAACCTTTATTTTATTTGAGGAGAGCCATGTGTGAATATTAGTCTATCCGCGAATCTGTCATGAAGAAATGTCTTCATCCTGTAAACAGTTGCATGATTGGCAGCATAACTAAAATAATTTGATTGCTCAACAGCAGAAGATTTGAATCTCTGATGTTCTTCCTGGTTTCCAACCAAATGACCGAAATGGCAACTCCCATTGAAGTCTGCCCTCTGCTTATCACTCGATGAAGGTGTTCTGACTCTGCCAAGGCTTTATTTTCTGCTCTGTGGCCACAGGCTGCTGTATATTAATCACCGGATGGGGTAAAAACTATTGATGTTCCTCTGATTAAAATGACATGTAAACTTGCTGCAACCTGTTCGTGCCTAAAGTATTTGTTAACGATGAGCTGTCCTGCTTTCAGACAATGGGGATATCCGGCCTGCTCTTCTAACTTAAATTTGGAATTTCAGCATCAATGAAAAGGCTATGATTTAATGTTGGTCATTATTTCCCTGAAAAGGTCTTTCTTTAACCCTGTGTTAGCTAATACAGCTGAGTGTTTTTCTAAGCCACTTTTCTAAGGATGGCTCATGTCCATGTGGGTTTATGGCATGGAACACAGGTCAGACCAGGGCAGTACAGCAGCTTTCCTTCCCTAAAATTGTAGTTCGATTTTTATCAGCAATTTGGCAGCATTAGGCTATTGATTCCACTTTTGCATCACCAGATATTTTTTGTCGACTTAGTTCAAATTCTCAAACTGCCATGGGACATAAATCAAGTTGTCTGGGGGAACAGATTCCCCTTACTGGGGGGACAAAGTCAGAAGACTTGGAAACATAGCTTTGTTCCTTCTGTGCTGCTAGGTCAAAATCCTGGAACTCCCTCCCCAATGGCATTGTGGGTCAACCTACAGTAAGTGGATCGCAGCAGTTCAAGAAGGCATCTCACCACATTCTTCTCAAGAGCAAGAAGGGATAGGCAATAAATGCCCACATCCCGTGAAAAAATAAAAACAAACTTGTTTGTATTAAATTTCTTCTGCTATTTTTCTGTTCGCTTAAATACTTTAACCAGCACAATTTGTAGTTTTTTTAAATTGCATTCTCCAATTTTTCTGCCTTTTTCATTGTTTGACAAAATTAGAATTAGTCTGAATTAATGTCAATAATGTAATTCAGAACCAAATTAATTCCAATACAGAGTCCTGAGCACCCATTCAATATTTTCTGACCCCACTGAATAATGATGATCTTCTACTTTTCGGTCTGTTCTTATCTGAGATTTAGCTTGAATTCCCATTGCTTTGAAGTTTAACAAAGTCTTCTGTGTGAGACAATTCAAATGTTTATAGCTAACACAAGAACACAAATATCCATTGAGCTGTATTTGATCGACATAATCTCTGCACTTTAGAGTCATAGAAGTTATACAGTATGGAAACATACCATTTGGTCCAAACTGTCAGCACCAGATATCCTAAACTGATCTAGTCCCATTTGCCAGCATTTGGCCCATATCTCTCTAAACCTTTCCTTTTTTTGTCCACATCCAGATGCCTTTAAAATATTGTAATTGTACCCATCTCCACCATCTCCTCTGGCAGCTTGTTCCATACACGCACCACCATCTGCATGAAAATGTTGCCCCTCAAGTACCTTTTAAATCTTTCCCCTCTCACCTTAAACCTATGCCCTCTAGTTCTGGACTCCCCTACCCTGGGTAAAAGACCTTGGCTATTCACACTATCCTTGCCCCTCGTGATTTTATAAACCTCTATAAAAAGGTCACCCTTCAGCACTTCATCAGTGCAGCCTCTGATGTTACCCAGCAGGATAATGAAACATCTACAGAACAATGAATCAGCTCAGCGAAGCAACCAACCACAATAAAGGTCACCCCTCAGCCTCCAAAGGTCCAGGGACTAAAGCCTCAAACTATCCAGCTTCTCCTTATAATCAAACCCTCCAATCCCAGCAACTCAAGTAGACAATAGGAACTATGTAAAAGATGACTATTTTCAGAAGTTGCCGGAAAAGCTCAGCAGGTCTGGCAGCATCTGTGAAGAAAAGTCAGAGTTTTTCTGATTTACAGCATTCGCAGCTCTGTTGGTTTTAATGACTACTTTCAACCTTTGCCTCATTATCATGAGAATGCTGGGGACAAAAGAAATGGCAATACTTTTGTGAAAGGTTTCATGAATTACTTTAAATAAATCTCCACCTAGGTAGGTTGAAGTAGTAAAATAATGGCTCAAGCTCAGCAAATCTCAAAATTGTAGAGCAGATATTTAGTTATTCTTAATTATATAGCTCACAAGCATCTTCTCAAAAGCAACTAGGGATGGGCAATAAATGCTGGCCAGCCAGCGACACCCATATTCCACAAATGAATTAAAAAAAAAGGAACTTTGATTCTCCACTTATGAGATCTCAGTCGAAGTTAAGCAGTCTATTAAAGGGACCCTACCTGCAACACGAAGATCACATGCCAATGCTAGCTCCAGACCACCACCAAGAGCATATCCATCTATTGCAGCAATGGTGGGCATAGGCAGCAATGCTGAAAGAAAACTCACCATTAACACTTGGAAAGCATTCAGAAATTATCTCCACGCCATTAAAAAAATCTCAACAGCTAAGCTATTAAATGACAGTTTCTAGCAATCTCACTGGCTAAGAAGCACATGCCTGTCTATTAAGTTACTAATGTGATTTGACTGCTACAATTAATCACATGACCAAACTGATCAATTCACCTTTAAAGGATAAGCCCATGGAGCCAAGCTGATAAAAGTTGGTTCAGTTGATGCTAGATTTAGCAGCTCTGTTTAGCTAATAATGGATAATGATTTACCTAATAAATGAGTCCTTTAAGGTTGATAGTTTCTATGGGTTTTTGCATGACAATTGTTCTCTTGGGGAAAAATATAACCAAAAAAATTTAATGACATTGGTTTGTGCATCACTATAAAATATTCTCATGTGATCAAACAGTCTATAATGGAGGTGATGAAAAACAAGTGCCAATTTGGATTTTGGTGCAGGAGGAGTGGAGGTGATCCTTTCTGTTTTTTTTGCAGCCTCTAGCAGCAGGTTAATGTTCAAAGGCATTAATTAGATGAGCATGTGAGTGATCAGTTGATTACTCAGGAAGTTGTTTTCTTTAATCCTTTGTTAGGATGTAGATTCATCAGCAAGACCAACATTTATTGCCCATCTTTGAAGTGAAGGCCATGAAGAGTACCCCATTTCTGTGGGTTCAGAGTAACTTGTTGGTCCGATCAGGTATGGATGGCAGATTCCCTCCTTTAAAAGGGCAATAGTAAACTAAATGGGTTTTTACAAAAATGATAGTTTCATGGACACCTGGAGCCTCTGGATTAATAAATAGGTCAGTGACATTACTACGACCCCACCATTTCCCAAAGTTGGGGATGGTAACAAAATAAGAGACTGAAAATGTTGCAAAGTGTATCCATAAACCAGCAAAGGGCCACCAAAAGAAAGGAAAACATTGAAGCAGATTGTAAAGGCTTTTACAGCTCATAAACACAAAGTAGGGAAAGTAAACCCTAATCCCGTAGATGCAGAAATTAAAAAAAAAAAGGATCACAGGGAATGAAGAAATTGCAGATGCTAAATCAGCTTGCTGTTTTTGAGAGGATGGGAAATTGGCCAATCCTTACTCTGACCCTACAAGCAGAGCAGGCCTTGCTAGAAGCCAGGAGTGGGCAGGATGAATTTTAAGAGAATGATTGATTGGTTAAAAGGCATTGGCCTGAGAATAAACCAGAGAATAGCTGCCACCAAATCTCCGTAGCAATGCCTCTACCAGAGCCCACTTGCCCAACCAGTCAGCACTCTCCTTTCATTCAGTATAAACTTTAGTGTCCCTTAAAATGGTATTTTTGCAAATTGTCTCGGTGAGTGCAAGACCAAAAGCTTTGACAAAAAGTGTCATTCTTTAAGCAATACTCAAATTATAATATATCAAATCAGGGAGACTCCCACTGAAATGGAGTTGCTTTTGAGCTACTTAGTAACAGTGCATTTCATAAAAATTGGTTTGGTGAAACTCTGCACTAGCTTTCAAGCATTGAGTCATTTTATACCAATACACCTGGATTAAAAGACTATTGACAAGTGCTGCTTTATTTTAAGAAAATGCTCAAAATCACTATTTCCAAAATAAAGATGGATCTTTATCCTTTGTACTTGCCTATGTTGTTCATCAAATTTTGCAACCTATGTACAAAGTGGCCAACTTCTGTATTACTCATTTGAGCACGTTCCTTCAAGTCTGCACCTAGAAAACAAATTGGGGAAAAAGGGAGGAGAAATAATTTGAGAAACAACTTCAGTATAAATACAGAGAGAGATAGCAAGAACTGTAGATGCTCGAGTCAGAGACAACACAATATGGAGCTGGAGAACACAATAGGCCAGGCAGCATCAGTGGAGCAGGAAAGTTGACGTTTCAGGTTTGGACCCTTCTAAAACGTCAACTTTGCTGCTCCTCTGATGCTGCGTTCCTTCAGTATAAATACAGATATTTTATGTTGGCACTGGATGAAAAGAAGCGAAGAAGAAAATTCAGCAACAGTAATGTCCACTGTAAACAGTTTAAAAAAATACATATCTGTTGCCCTGGAAAAGGTAGTGGTGAGCTGTGTCCTTGAGCTGCTACAATCCATTTGGTGTAGGTACACCCACTATGCTGTTCAGGAGGAGTTCCAAGATTTTAACATAGCGCTACTGAAGGAGGGTCAATACATTTCAAAGTCAGGGCAGTGAGTAGTTTGGATAGGATCTTGCAGACACATGGTATTCCCATGTACATACTGCCCTCATCTTTCTAAATGGTAGTGCTGGGGAGTTTGGAAGATGCTGTCAAAGCAGCCTTGGAGAATTTCTGTAGTATATCTTGTAGATGGCGTACTCTGCTGCTACTACTGTGATGATAAATGGAGTAATCGTTTGTGGATGCATTACCAAATCAAGCCTTGTCTTTCCACAGAATCCCTACAGTGTGGAAACAAGCTATTCAGCTCAACAGGTCCACACCGCCCCTCCAAAGAGTATCCCATTAGACCTATCCCTACACCCTATCCCTGTAATCCTGCACTTCCCGTGGCTAACCCACTTACACCCTGAACACTATGGGCAACTTCGCATGGCTGATCCACCTAACTTGCATATTTTTGACTGTGGGAGGAAACCGGAGCACACGTAGCAAACCCACGTAGCCACAGGGAGAACGTGACAGTTGCCTGAGGGTGGAATCAAACCCTGGCGCTGTGAGGCAGCAGTGCTAACCATTGAGCCACCGTGCTGCCATGGTGGCATCAAGCTTCTTGCACATTATTGAAGCTGCACTAATCTAGACATGCACGAATATTCCATCAAACTCCTGACTTGTCCACCATCTCTAAGGCACATGCTTAGGGAAGTCAGGAGTTAAGTTTCTTGCTGCATAATTCCTAGTCTCAGACCTACTTTTGTAGCCACAGTATTAACATGGCTAGACTACCTAAGTATCTGGTCATTGATAACTTAAGGATGTTTGTGTGTGCACTCAATGCAATGGTGAATACAATCATTTAGACAGTGACATAGCCAGGATCAAAAACCCAATAATTTAAAATCAGTTCAATAAAGTGTTTTAAAATTCAATATATTTTTAGCATTAGCAGATTTTCAGTCATTGTGATTTGGAATTCTTTTCAAATCAAATCATATTTATATCATTATTGATTCTCATGTCACCACTCAGCAGAACCAGTTATATAATGCTATGCCAATGTCTACAATACATTGCCAAAACTAGAGTGTAAATAGCCCATTGCCCGACTGCTCTGAAAAAGGTCAGAAATCACATAACATCAGATTATAGTCCAACAGGTTTATTTGAAAACACAAGCTTTCAGAGCCTCAGTCCTTCTTCAGGCGTTAGTGAGAGAGGTAGTATCAGACACAGAATTTATAAGGAAAAGATCAAAGCTTTACATTAATGATGAGGATGTATTAAACAAACCTAAGATGCTGTTAAATCTTTAATCAGTTAATAGGTTTTAATTGATTAATATGTATATGTAAATCCCTGAACTGCTTTCAAGGCACTGTCCTGAGAAAACTAAAGGTTTTATCAGTGTAAAGAAGAGGTGACATTTTAGGTCAGATAATGCATGTTAGGTGTGAAGCCTTGTTTAGAGTCTGTTTGTGTTTACTTTGGAGTCAGACTGGTTTTATTTCTAAAGTAGGAATTTATAAGACGCCACATTGACTGACTGTCTATAAATCATGTAGTTTTTGAACAAAATTCACCCCATAGATTAGTGTGTGCGCGCGTTTGTATGACAGAGGATCTATGTGACAGAGAGAGTGTGCATGTGTGCGCATGCGAGTGCGTGCAAGAGAGAGTCAGAGAGACTGTGTTTGCATGAGAGAGGTTCTGTGTGACAGAGAGTGTGTGTGCGCGAGTGTGAGAGAGAGAGAGACACAGACAGCGAGTGTTTGTATGAGAGTGTGCGTGTGAGAGTGCGTGCATGCAGACACGCGAGTGCATACGCACGTGTGTGTGTGTGTAATGTGGTGAGGTCACCTGTAGTGCGACATGAACCCAAGATACTGGTTCAGGCCATTCTCATAGGTGCCCGAACTTGGCTGTCAGCCTCTGCTCAGCGACTCTGTGTTGTGTATCCTGAAGTCCATCTTGGAGGACATTTACCCAGAGATCCAAGGCCAATTGTCCTTGACCACTGAAATGTTCACCCTCCGGTAGGGAACACCCCTGTCTGGCGATTGTTGCGTGGTGTCCATTCATCCACTCTTGTAGTGTCAGCATGGTTTCACCAATGTACCATGCCTCGGGGCATCCTTACCTGCAGCGTATGAGACAGGCAACATTGGCCGAGTCACATGAGTATCTGCTGTTCACATGGTGGGTAGTGTTCCCACATGTGATGGTAGTGTCCATGTCGGAGATCTGACACGTCTTGCAGAGATTACCATACAGGGTTGTATATTGTTGTGGTCGATGTGGTCTTGAAGGCTGGGTAGTTTGCTGCAAACAATACAAGGCCTCACACCCAACATGCACTGTCTGACCTAAAATGTCACCTCTTCTTTACACTGATAAAACCTTTAGTTGCCTCAGGGCAGCGACTTGAAAGAAATTCAGGGACTTACATGTACATATCAATCAATTAAAACCTTCTAACTGAGGCTCCGAAAGCTTGTGGTTTCAAATAAGCCTGTTGGACTATAACCTGGTGTCGCGTGATTTTTGACCTTGTCCACCCCAGTCCAACACCGCCACCTCCACATCACTGCTCCAGAAAGGTGCAGAATGGAACTTTACAGCCACGATTTCCCACATGGAAAGAATTTCATAGCCAACCTCAAAGAAGTCTGGATCTTGCTGCATTTGGACATTAGTATTTGTGAGTGGTACTGAACATTGTGCAATCAACAGCAAACATCCCCACTTCTGCCCTTATGATAGAGGGAAGGTCATTAATGAAGTAGCTGAAGACGGTTGGCCCTGGGACACCATCCTGAGGAACTCCAGCGAGATATGCTGGATATGACTCCAAACAGTGCTAGAATTTCCCCGATTCCTACGACTCCAGTTTTGCAAGGGCCCTGATGCCACACTTGGTCAAATACCTTGTCATTTGTCAATGACAGTTTGACTTTACCTCCAGAATTCAGCTTGTTTATTCATATTTGGATCAAGGCTGTAATGAGGCCAGGAAGTCAGTGTCAGTGAGCAAGTTAGTGCTAAGCAACTGGTACATGACAGCCCTATTGGTGACACCTTCAATCACTTCATTGATGACTGACAGTAGACTGATGGGATCAGTCACTGACTGGGTTGGATTTGTCCTGCTTTGTGAACATATATGGCAGACTTCTACTTTGATGGGTGGATGCCAACATCATGACTGCACTGGACCAGCTTGACTAGACGTGCAGCAAGTTCTGCAGCACAAATCTTCAAAATGTCATTGGC
This sequence comes from Rhincodon typus, assembly GCF_021869965.1. NCBI lineage: Eukaryota > Metazoa > Chordata > Chondrichthyes > Orectolobiformes > Rhincodontidae > Rhincodon > Rhincodon typus. The sequence continues at coordinate 45,055,056 of NC_063341.1, forward strand.
ACCCATGGCCTTAGTATCATAGTACTACCCATAGTATCCAGCACAGTCAGATTTTTTTTTGCTGTCACATGGAATGAATTGGACTGGCCAAAGCCTGGTATCTGTGATGCTGGGGAGCTCAGAGAGAGGCTGAGATGGATATAGATCTCTCTGTTCAAATTTCAGACACAATTTGTTTAGGCAATTATTAGTTATTATTAAAAAAGACACTATTTGGAATATATTATAATATGTTATGATTCATACACCTGAAATGAAAATATCACACATAACCAAGTACATTTAATATGTTTCAATTTAACATTTGCAATATTTACACTGTATTTTAATAATCGTATTATCACCCACTTGATTCTAGGTATGGTAGCTCCTTATCAAGTACTGAGCCATGATTTTGCAATTTAAAGTTTCTACCATAAAAGGTTAGAGGAGCCAAACTCAAGTCTTCCAAATTACTGCAAAGCCTTATATGGTTAGGAGAACATTCCATCAGTGCAACAGGATAATTCTACCTTCAGATTCTAGAGTTCTTACCTGCGCAGAAAACCCCTTTGATCTGACTCTTAAAGAGTACCACACGCACACTTTTGTCTTGACACAACTCTTCAACTGCCTCTTCAAGCTAAAAACAAGTAATCAGTTCCAGTTTTTCATTGTAGCTCTTGTGAATATTGACATCAATGTGGAAAATCAAACTCCATCCATGTAAACCCTCATGTCAAAAGGCTTGATCAAAACTGATTATTGTATTGGCACAGGCGTTAAAAGAGACAAAGCAGACAAAGGAAAAGGGAAAAAGTGAGCAACAAGAAAGAGAAAACTTGAAAATCATTCATTAGGCAACAATATAAATTAAGACAGAAGTTAAATGTACATTTAGTGAAATTGTCTAAAAAGAAGCCAACATGCTTGGCTCCAGATTTTTCAGGAATTTTGCTTGGGGTCTTTGGTTATAGAGTCCACCCAAAGGCCCAACAAAATAGGAGACTATGCGCCAAGTGACTCACATCATTAATTATGATGGTCTATATTTTCCTGGGCAACAGAAACAGAATTTGCTGGAAAAGCTCAGCAGGCCTGGCAGCATGTGAAAAGAAATCAGATTTAATGTTTTCGGGTCACCAGACCCAAAACGTTAACTCTGATTTCTCTTCACAGATGCTGCCAAGCCTGCTGAGCTTTTCCAGCAAATTCTGTTTTTGTTTCTGATTTACAGCATCCACAGTTCTTTCGTGTTCCTGGGACTTGCTATCACCCTCTTTGAAAACAGTGATTAATTACCATTTCTCCATCCCTCCCATTAAAATCTACACTGATTATGATTGTGTTAGCTTTACATCAATGCAAGTACATGTTCTATATATTTTACATATGTCTCCAGTTGCAGAAAAACTAACAGATCTTTTTCAGATTTGGAGATCTTCCCCCAAACAGGCAGTTGCTCTAAAAAGATTCATCCTAAAGTTTAGCTTATAAAATCCAAAGGTGATCAAAGAATTAAGTGGAAATAGAACAGAGTTATTTTTGTTTCAAGGACTAAATGTTTGGAGTTAAACCACAGGTAATGTAGGTTAGACACTCCAGGAATACACTGTTTTTAAGAAAAAGTAATAAAACTTCATGTACCTGTGTAACAAATACATTTCCAAGGGAATTTCTTGCATGAGGTCTGTTCATTAAAACAGCTGTAATTCCTAAAAGGAATTTAAAAAAAGACTTCATGATTGGAAATATTAATTTTGCTTCCACACTTAAGTTCCTCAATTTGTTCTTCAAAAGAAGCACATATCCACCAATATTTTTGATTCTTATAGAACTAAATCAGTACAATGAGGCACGGCACATACACCACTCCCAAATAAACATTTGTCCAGCTTCCAGTGAGTAAACCATTCATAGTGGACTCAATTCATTTTAATCTTCTATAGATGAAGGTAGTGAGAAACGTTTCACTAGATGATGCTTTGGCAAACAATAACCATTTGAGTTCAAACAAGAAAGCTTTCTAAATTTCTTCATTGAAATTTAGAAGGGAGTATTTTAAGATTTAAACTGCAGGGGCTATGTTCTCTACCCAATGCCTGTATAACACCAGTTACAGGTTGAAAACATAATGCAAGTGGTGTGATAGCAGCAAAAAAAAAAATTGCTGTTATGTTTTAACTAAGTTACATTTTCATGTTTATTTTTAGGGCAAAGAAGGTACACAAGATAATTTGTAAGGCAAAACTTTTCTTTTAGGAATCATCTTGTTTCCAACACAGAAAATTCTACATCCAGTGTCTGCTATGGGCTTAAGCACATTGCAAAATCTGGGACAAATGGCGCTGACCGTTCATCGTCTTGTTGCTTCCCACAGGCCTTTGAGCTTTTGAACAACACACAACAACCAAATGTCAAGGATATTTAAAGCAGCACCCTCTATTGGACACCTAGAATCTGAAATGAGTAAGGTACATAACAACATGTTTATTCAACCAGATTCAAGAATCCTCACAGAAATATATAGTCTAACCCAGGCAGTGAAAGTCCAGTGCAAAATCACGAACAGAAAGCAAAATTAAAAATATGAAAAGAGACAGGAGGAAAAATAATAAATTTTAAAACTCCAACAATAACCTCTGAAGGAATGAAACTTCATGTCATAAAAGTTAATTTTCAGTGTTAGAGAGAATGCTCGGTAATAAATTGATTTACCACAATAAGGAGCAGAAATATGATGGAAGAATAGAAGTCGGCCATTTGGCCCATTAAATCTACTCCACCACAGACAGTTGCCCGAGGGTGGAAGTGAACCCGGTTCCCTAGATCTGTGAGGCAACAGTGCTAGCAATTGTGCTGCCTGAAGATGATACTGGAGTGTGGTGACTCTGCGCATAGGACACACAAAAAAACTCTTCACCATATATTTGTATACATGTGACAATAAATCTACATCTAAACTAAAGGCCAACATTCCATCTGCCTTCTCTATTACTATCTGAACTTGGATGGTAGTGTTTTTATGATTCATGCACCAGAACCCCCAAATCCCTCTGTCCTGCAGCTTTCTGCAGTCTTTCTCCACTTAAACAATATTCAGCTCTTCTGAATTAACAATCAACAAATGTTAATAAAATACTGATGTTTTAATGAACAACCTGTATTTTTTTCTTGGAACAAAAACAGAATTTGCTGGAAAAACTCAGCAGGTCTGGCAGCATCTGTGAAGAAAAAAAATCAGTTAACGTTTCGGGTCCGGTGATCCTTTTTCAGAACTTTTCTTTTCCTGGTGTACTTAATGTTTAACTAATAGGAAAATACTGCCAATTTATTCCGTTGTTTGTAAGTGAATGCCTATCTCTCCACAAGACAGTAGTGTAGCGAAGCTTTAAGCAATGCAAGTCCACAGCAACATCCCAATTTCAGTTTTGCATGAGTGAATGCCACAAGTTAATTCATAATAACAGTGAACGTCTGGGCCTTTTCCTAAGCTGAAGCTTCGGTGCTGTAATGAGGAACACTATATTATGAGACTTGCTACTTTACAAATGAAATATTAAACCTTGGGTCATCTATCCCCCACATGTACAAATGGACTTCATAAATTCCACAGCACTATTGAAAAGAAGCCAGTGACATCCTCCAGTCACCTGGGTAAGATGGCCTTCAATCACCACCAAAATTATTTAATTAAAAAAAGGACAATAAGTACTGACATTGGAATTCTGAAATTCCTACAATAAATGCTGCAAATATTTAGATCAGGAAACATCTGTGCCGGAAGAACGAGATTTAATTTTAAAGATTAAATGCAAACTTGTTTATATTCGAACCAGAATACTGACTTTCCAGAAGGGAAACATAGAATTATAGAGTAGGTAGAAACTCCGCATTCCGTGCCCTCATTAGCAGCACAACTGTTAGAAAATCGGGCAACAGCAGACGCTAATCCCTTACCCGAATTGTCGCCCTGTAAATGTTGTATCTGGATTTCGGCAGCGCCACAGTTCCCGGAGTATCGCCTTCTACCGACAACTAGAGACGTGACTCCTCTCCATGCACTGCACAGCTCTTCCATGGCTAAAGAGCTTACCGCATTCTGCAGATTCATTACTTTACCGAACCGCATAAAACCAATTTTGCCACGTCCAACCAAACAGCCCAAGGAAACAAAACTCCTCATTGCTGTCACCGACATTTGAAAACTACACATTCACCACCAGCCTCGAACAAGGAGGAAATCCCGCCTCAGCGCCGATCCTATTGGATGCGGAAACAGCGCACTCACTGCTCAAGGTGCAGATGAAGGGTCTAGGCCCGAAACGTCAGCCTCTCTGCTCCTCTGATGCTGCTTGGCCTGCTGTGTTCATCCAGCCCCGCACCTTGTTGTCTCGGATTCTCCAGCATCTGCAGTTCCTACTATCTCTCACTCACTGCTCAGATCGGTTTCGTACTGTCAGGTATCGTTAGGATTAAGGCCCAGGTGGCCAATGAGTGATCACTACCGGATACTGTAATTAATTAGGAAAGCAAATGGAATCTTAACCATTTTTTCAAAGGGAGATAAAATCTTAATCCAACTGTACTTGGTGCTTAATAAAAACCAAAAGAACTGCGGATGCTGTATATCCGGAACAAGAACAAAGTTGCTGGAAAAGCTCAGCAGGTCTGGCAGCATTTGTAGAGGAGAAATTAGAGTTAACGTTTTGGGTCCGGTGACCCTTCCTCAGAACTGATGGCGGCTGGGAAAACGTCAGTTTATGTACAGAAAATAGGGAGGTGGGTGGGGTAGGGAGTAAACGATAGGATACAGCCCGAAGAGAGAGAAAGACAGTTGCACAGACAAAGGAGTTGCTAACGATCAGGCTGGGAGGGTGAATAGTTGTTAATGGGGACCGTTAGTGACTAACAACAGGGGGTGTGTAGTGGCAGGCTATGTGGTAACATAGTTGTTACTGTTGTTAGTCACTAACAGGCCCCATTAACAACCATTCACCCTCCCAGCCTGATCATTAGCAACCCCTTTGTCTGTCCAGAGATAGTAGGAACTACAGATGCTGGAGAATCCGAGACAACAAGGTGCAGGGCTGGATGAACACAGCAGGCCAAGCAGCATCATAGGAGCAGAAAGGCGGACGTTTCGGGCCTAGACCCTTCATCAGAAATGGGGATGGGGGAGGCAGATAGAAGATGGATAGAGGAGAAGAGATGAAGGGTCCAGGCCTGAAACGTCAGCCTCTCTGCTCCTATGATGCTGCTTGGCCTGCTGTGTTCATCCAGCCCTGCACCTTGTTGTCTTGGATAGAGGAGAAGATAGGTGGAGAGCAAACAGTCAGGTCAAAGAGGCGGGGATGGAGCCAGTAAAGGTGAGTGTAGGTGGGGAGTTAGGAAGGGGATAGGTCAGTCCAGGGAAGACGGACAGGTCAAGTGGGCGGGATGAGGTTAGTAGGTAGGAGATGGGGGTGGGGCTTGAGGTGGGAGGAGGGGATAGGTGGGAGGAAGAACAGGTTAGGAAGGCGGGGACGAGCTGGAATGGTTTTGGGATGTGGTAGGGGGAGGGGAGATTTTGAAGCTTGTGAAATCCACATTGATACCATTGGGCTGCAGCATTCCCAAGCGGAATATGAGTTGCTGTTCCTGCAACCTTCGGGTGGCATCGTTGTGGCACTGCAGGAGGCCCAGGATGGACATGTCGTCTGAGGAATGGGAGGGGGAGTTGAAATGGTTCGCGACTGGGAGGTGCAGTTGTTTATTGCGAACCGAGCGTAGGTGTTCTGCAAAGCGGTCCCCGAGCCTCCGCTTGGTTTCCCCGATGTAGAGGAAGCCACACCGGGTACAGTGGATGCAGTATACCACATTGGCAGATGTGCAGGTGAACATCTGCTTGATGTGGAAAGTCTTCTTGGGGCCTGGGATGGGGGTAAGGGAGGAGGTATGGGGGCAGGTGTAGCACTTCCTGCGGTTGCAGGGAAAAGTGCCGGATGTGGTGGAGCTGGAGCGGACAAGGGAGTCACGGAGAGAGTTGTCCCTCCGGAAAGCAGATAAGGGTGGGGAGGGAAAGATGTCTTTGGTGGTGGGGTCGGATTGCAGATGGCGGAAGTGTCGGAGGATGATGCGTTGGATCCGGAGGTTGGTGGGGTGGTACGTGAGGACGAGGGGGATTCTTTTTTGGTTCTTATTGCGTGGACGGGGTGTGAGGGATGAGTTGCGGGAAATGTGGGAGACACGGTTGAGGGCGTTCTCGACCACTGAGGGGGGGAAGTTACGGTCCTTGAAAAACGAGGACAACTGAGATGTACAGGAGTGGAATGCCTCATCCTGGGAGCAGATGCGGCGGAGGCGAAGGAATTGGGAATAGGGGATGGCATTTTTGCAGGAAGGTGGGTCGGAGGAGGAGTATTCTAGGTAGCTGTGGGAGGCGGTGGGCTTGAAATGAATATCGGTTTCTAGGTGGTTGCCCGAGATTGAGACAGAGAGGTCCAGGAAGGAGAGAGAAGTATTAGAGATGGTCCAGGTAAACTTAAGGTTGGGGTGGAAGGTGTTGGTGAAGTGGATGAACTGTTTGAGCTCCTCGTGGCAGCACGAGGCGGCGCTGATACAGTTATCAATGTAACGGAGGAAGAGGTGGGGTTTAGGGCCAGTGTAGGTACTTTGTCTGTCCAACTGTCTTTCTCTCTCTTCGGGCTGTATCCTATCGTTTATTGCCTACCCCACTCACCTCCCTATTTTCTGTATATAAACTGACGTTTTCCCAGCCACCATCAGTTCTGAGGAAGGGTCACTGGACCAGAAACGTTAACTCTGTTTTCTCCTCCACAGATGCTACCAGACCTGCTGAGCTTTTCCAGCAACTTTTTTTTTGTACTTGGTGCTTACAAGACTGGTCAGAGATCAAAGTACTGTTTTAGTGTCCTTATTTATGAAGTACATATATATGAGCCGTAGACTATTACAGCACGGAAAGAGGCCCTTCAGCTCATTGAGCAGAAGACAGTAATCAAGCACTGATCTGCTCGAAACCCGTTTCACAACACTTTATTCAAAGCCTTGTATTCTGTGGCATTTCAAGTAATCAACTAAATAATTCTGAATCATTTCAATGGTTCTCACCTATACCACCCTTTCTAAACCTCCTGCCCCTTAGTAATTGACTCCTCTACTAAGGGGAATAGTTTACACCCATTGACCATATTTATATTCCTCATCATTTTGTAGAACTCAATCAGGTCCCCCGCTTAGCCTTCACTGCTCCACAGAAAACGACCCCAACTTTGGAGCCTGTCTTTGCAGATAAAATGCTCCAGCCTCTGGACAATATCATTGTTAATCTCCTCTGCAGAACCATCATGAATTGAAGGCAGCATTTTTTGTTCATTCATGGATGTGGGTGTCATTGGCTAGGCCAGCATTGATCAACCATCCCTGTTTACCCTTCAAAAAGGTGGTGCTGAGCTGCCTCCTCGAACCTCTGTCATCTATTTACTGTAGGTAAACCACAAAGCCCTTAGGGAGGGAGTTCCAGGATTTTGACCCAGCAACACTGAAGGAACCATGAAATATTTCTAACTATGATTGGAGAATGGCTTGCAGGAGAATATATGCAGCTATTGGCATTCCCATGTGTCTGCTGCCCTTGTCCTAATAGATGGCAGCAGCTGTGTGTTTGAAAGGTCTTGTGTAAGGAGCCTTGGTGAATTTCTGCGGTGCATCTTCAAGTGATATACACTGTTGCTATTGAACGACCGGTGGAGGACTGAGTGAATATTTTTGGATGTGGTGTGAATAAGCGGCTGCTTTGTCCAGGATGGTGTTGTTGGAGCTGCACTCATCCAGGCAAGAATATCCCATTCACACTCCTGACTTTTACCTTGTAGTTGGACAGGTTCTGGGGAGTCAGGAGGTGAGTTACTCGCTACAAGCTTCCTTGCCTCTGACCTACTCTTGTAGCCACAGTATTTATATCACTAGTCCAGTTGACTTTCTAGTCAGTGGTAACTCCCAGGATTTTGATGGGGGTGAGGGCATTTCAGTGAAATGTAGTCATCTGCCAACAGCCGCACTTTTGACCTTATGATGAAGACAAGGTCGTTGATGTAGCAGCGGAAAATGAATGGACCAAGGTACACCTGCACTGAGGAGCTCCTGTAGAAGTGTCCAGAGCTGACTCCAAGAATGATTCCAACTAGCGAAGAGTTTTTCCCAATTCCTATTGACTCCATTTTTGCTCGGGCTCCTTGATGCACCACTCAGTGAAATGCGACCTTGACATCAAGGGCTGTCAGTCACACCTCACCTCTGCAATTCAGCTCCTTTTTTTAATATTTGAAGTAAGGCTAAAATGAGGTTGGGGCTGAATGGCCCTCGCAGAACCCAAACTGAGCTTCAATATGCAGGTTAATGCTGAGCAAGTGCTGCCTAATAGTACTGTATCACACCTTCCATCACATTACTTGACAGTAGACTGATGGGCAATAATTGAATAGGTTGAATTCGACCTCATTTACATCTACAGGATATACCTGATCAATTTTTAACATTGTCAGGTAGATGCCAGTGTTGTAGCTGTAGTGGGACAGTTTGGCTACGAGCACAGCAAATCCTGGGCAACAAATCTTCAGTGCTTTTGCAGGAATGTTTTCAGTCCTCATAGCTTTTGTAGCATCCAGTGTCTCCTGTTTCTTGATATCACATGGTGTGAATCGAACTGGCTTAAGACTGGTATCTTTGAAACTGGGGACTACTAGAGGTAGCTGAGATGGATCATCCACTTGGCACTTCTGGCTGAAGATTGCTGCAAATACTTCAACCTTGTCTTTTGCACTTATGTACTGGGTGCCCCCTATAGTTGAGGATAGGGATATTTGTGTAACCTTCTCCTCCAATGAGCTGTTTGTCCATCACCATTCATGACTGAAGGTGCAGGACTGCGGAGCTTTGATCTGATGCATTGGTGGTGAAATTGTTTAGCTCCATCACTCATTCCTTACACTGTTTGGCACGCAAGTAATCCTGTTTTGTATCTTCACAAGGTTGACACCTCATTTTTAGGACATGCCTTCCTGCACTCTTCATTGAACCAGTGATGATCTTCTGGCTTAATGGTAATGGTTGAGCAGGGGATATGCTGTAGCATGAGTTTGCAAATTGTTTGTGGGACAGCAGGCACAAAACTGTACTCCCAAAGCCTCATAGATATCCAGTCTTAATTTTCTAGATATGTTTGAAATCTAACCCATTTAGCATAGTGATAATGCCCAAGAAAGTCAAGACTGGGGGCTATTCTCAATGTAAAAATTAGGATTTGTTTGCACAAGACCTGTGCAATCATCATTCTTCATGATACTGTTACGGACCTCACCACCTGCTACAGACCCAGTCTAACAGCTATGACCTTTAGGATTTGACCAGGTCGATCAGTAGTGCTGCTCCCAAGCTCGTCTTGGTGGTCAGCTTTGAAGACCCCCATCCAGAGTACATTCCGTGACCTTGCCACTGTCAGTACATCCTCCAAGTGCTGTTCAACATGGAGGAGCATTGATTCAGCATCTGAGAGGGGTGGTACATAGCAATTAGCAAGAGGTTTCCTTGCCCCTTTTTGACCTGATGCCATGAGACTTCAATAGATCCAGAGTCAATGTTAACGTCACCTTGGGCAGCTTCCTCCTGACTGTATACCACTGTACCACCACCTTTGCTGGGTCTGGACACAGCCAGGGATGCTGTCTGTACCACGCGAGTGTGACTGTCAGGCTGTTGCTTGACTTGTCTTTGAGACATCTCTCTCAGTTAGCACCAGCTCTCAAAATTAGCACCAGCTCTCAAATATTAATAAGGAGGACTTTGAAGGATGAATAATGTGCTACATTTGCTGTTGACATTTCCAGTGTCTCAGTCCATGCCGACAGCAAATGATCCATCCAGTTTTATTCTACTCCAAAAAAGCAGGTCGAAACCAATGTGGCTAATTACGATCCTACTAGTATACTTTCAGTCATCAAAGGGTGAAATGAGTTGTTGACAGTGGCATCAAGCAGCACTTGGTCAATAACAACCTGCTCACTCAGTTTGGGTTCTGCCAGGACCATACTGCTCCAGATCTCAGTACAGCCTAAGTCCAAACATGGATAAAACAGTTGAATTCTAAAGGTGAGATGAGAGTATCTGCCCTTAACAATAGGGTGGAATTTGACTGTGTGTGGTATCTAGAAGTTCTAAAATTAGAGTCAATGGGAAGCAAGGGGAAAATTAACCATTCGCTGTAGTCATAATAAAGGGACTCATAAGAACAGGATATAATGCTCTACTCATTGATCACAAATTCTGTCATGCCACAGTGAAAAACTCTAATAACCTCCTCAGAAGACACACAAGATACAACTGATAGAGTATCCTTTCTCCCCGGAGTGGAGAAACTACAGCATGTTCTTCACAGACTTCAACACATTATCAATGACAATGAATATCTCACCACCATCTTCCCAATGCCTCCACTTCTTACCTTCAAACAACTGCCAAACCTTAAACAGACCATTGGTCACAGCAAACTACCCAGCCTTCAGGACGACATCGACAACAACACTATACAACCCTGTCATGGCAACTCTGCAAGACATGTCAGATCATTGACATGGACACTACCGTCACACGTAGGAACACCACCCACCATGTACATGGCAGATACGCATGTGACTCCGCTAATGTTGTCTATCTCATATACTGCAGACAAGAATGCCCCGTGCCATGATATATTGGCGAGACATGCAGACACTACAACAACATATGAATGGACACCACAGAACCATCACCAGAGAGAGGTGTTCCCTCCCAGTGGGAGAACACTTCAGGGGTCAAGAACATTCAGCCTCCAATCTTCGGGTAAGTGTCCTCCAAGGTGGACTTTGAGATACACAACGACACAAAATTGCTGAACAGAAGTTGAAAGCCAAGGTCCATACCCATGAGGATGGCCTCAGTTGTGATCTTGGTTTTATGTCGCACTACAAGTGACCCCACCACACTATATACTTCCACACACACAAACACATACAAACTGTTTCACTAAGCACACACTCACACACTTACACAGAACCTCTCTGAAACACATACACTCCCTCATGCTTACATTCTCTCAAGCTCGCGTGCGCACACACACACTCTCTCTCTCTTTCTCTCTCTCACGCACACACACACACGAATTATTTCATCCAAGACGTTTGTTTAGACGCAGATACATTTGGTTTTACTCAAAAAATAAAACCTGACCCCAGTTTAAAACATAGTCAGATTCTAAGTAAGACCTCACGCCTAAAATGCATTGTCTGACCTAAGATATCACCTCTTTTATACATTGATAAAACCTTTAATTATCTCGGGACACTGACGCGAGGTGAATCTGGATTTTGCATTTTAATCAGTAGTCTCCTTCCTAACTGACTAAAGATTCAACAAGAGGTGGCCAGTTTTAGGGTTGTTATCTTCCTGCTCATAAATTCCGTGTCTCTCACACTACGCCTCAGAAAGGAGCTGAACTCCAAAAGCTTGCATTTTCAAATAAACCAGTTGGACTATAACCTGTTGTGTGATTTTTGACCTTGTCCACCCCAGTCCAACACTGGCATCTCCACATAAAGAGACTATAGGCAGACAAAGACAGCACCTGATGGCCTGCATGCAAAGGTTCTAAAGAATGCGGTGCAAAGATAGTGGAAGCATTGGTTGGAATATTAGAGAACTCACTGGAATCCAGGAGGGTTTCAGCAGATTTGACAACTGCTAATGTGATGCCCCTGTCAAGAATGGAGGGAGACAAAAGCAGGAAACTATCAATTAGTTAGCCTAAAATCTGTCATTGGGAAATGCTAGAGTCCATTTTCAAGGAAGAAATGGCATGATATTTACAAAAGCTTAACACAATCCGAGTCAACATGGTTTTGTGAAAAGGAGGGGAGTGATAGAGGGTAAGGGAGGACTGGGTGATAGGGAGTGAAGGTGAGTGTTTGATATGGAAGATAGGGAATAGATGGGGAAGGGGAGGGATTGAGGAGTGGAGTGTGCATGGACGAGATATACGGTATCTGACTCAGTTCTATTCATTCAGTCAACCCTTCATACACTTATGCAGGCGCATTTTCTGGATGCACGCGCTCTCTACCCATGTCAGCATTCAGCTTATGACCCCTTCCTCCACAACACACACAATCACACATGCTCCCCATCACGCACTCCTTTGAGTGTGTTCTGCCCCTTCACATGCTTTTGTGTGTTTCTTAACTTGCCCTATCACATTCATAAATGCTCATTCTCCACATGTCTATATTCACCTCCAACACACACAAACACACAAGAATGGAAATGAAATCCATTTATTTTCTACCTACTTGTGTTATGAGCAGTCAATTGTGCAGAGGAAATTAGCTGGAGTATTGTAACATTCAGAGTAGGAGTTTGTTGCTAGGTTTCTATAGGTCACTCAAGACAGATAAAGGGTTATTGAACAGCTGGTTTTGATTAAGATGAAGAGGAGCACAGGAATATGCTCTCTGCAGCAGAAATGCTGCTGTTCGCTGTGCTGCTGAAAGGCAAGTGAAAGTCACTGGCATTGTGCAGTTGGGCCTTAGAAAGAAGTCCCAGGAACCATTGATATCTCAGGGATTAGGACTCTGGGTGAGATAATTGACTAGAGGGAGAAAAAGTTCCATCCCAAAAAATGTGCTGCTTTAGCAGGCTTCAAGCAGTTAGGTGTGGCTAAGCATAGGGCTCCCAGACAGCTCTGGGACCTATTTGACCATAAGACATAGGAGCAGAAGTAGGCCATTCAGCCCATCAAGTCTGCTTTGCCATTCAATGCGATCAAGCCAGAACTGATAAACCTCAAAACCACTTCCTGGCCTTTTCAATAACCCTTGATTTCCTTTCTGACTAAAAATCTGCCTATCTCCACCTTGTATATACTTAATGACTCACCCTCTACAGCTCAGTTGGATGGATGGCTGTTTGACAATACAGAGTGACACCAACAGCGTTGCATCAGTTCCTGCACTGGATGAGGTTACCATGAAGGTCCCATCTTCTCAACCTCTCCCCTCACCTAAAGCATGGTGTCCCACAGGTTAAACCACCACCAGTCATGTCTCTGATGAGACAGCAGTCCAATGGACTTTACCTTACCTTTTTACCTGAGATCTCACACTTTGTCTACTTTAAGAAAAGTTACTGTTTACTGGATGATGCACAGTAGATACTACGAGAGGAGGCTCATGCGGATTGAAAATATTAGTCGATAATTTGGTCAAATGCCCTGTTTCTATGCTGTAAATTTTAAGTTATTTTATACAAATGTAAACTTTCCATAAACAGACTTGACCTTACATTTTTGTAAACAAGAAAATTAACCATAATGTCTGTTAAACGCAATCATTTAGCTGGAATTGATCTTTATCAATTGAATTAAATCTCCTTGTAGCTATCATCACTTACACCACCAGTCGAGCAGGAAGATGCTACTTTTTGGTGTGATGAATAAAAGTGCATAAAAATGTTTAATACAATTCGAACAGCAGATCCCAAGATTGAGTGGAAGGCTACTAATTTAACTGAGGTGCTTCAAGATGTTAGATTAAAAGTTGAATGTAGAACATATGTGATAGACTGGAGCTTTTGTTAGATTTGTTGTTTTATATATTCAATCCAGTGGTTGTTGTTTTCCAAATATTTGAGAATTTCAGTGCCTCAATGTGATGATATTTCCAAGGCAGCCTCCAATGGGACAGTTGTTACGATATAAACAATGATTTAATAAAATTGCAGAGAATGCTTTATAGGAACAGTTCAAAATCAAAACCTAAACTCAGAATAATCTAAAGAAGATTGTGAGCTATTCATGTTATTGGCAGAGAAATTAATCAAACAATTATTTATTTGGCTTTACATCATTAAACACAAACATTAAACATATGCTTCAATTTGTTCTATATAGTCTAAGTGTGTTCAAGAGATTCAAACCCTCAATTATGAAAAAAAAATGCAGACTATTCTTGCCAAGTGTGCAGATATAACTTAAATGTACAGTACACTGTCACTAGCAGTTAAAATGAAGACGTTCATGCTGAATTAATATCTGCTTCAAATTATTTTTTAAGTGTCATAAAAATTACAAAAACACCAAATGTCCCTAATTTGAAAACCATCACCCTTATACTGTTGTTTCAAAGCTGTTCCAATTAGAAACTGACAACATACCAATAGTACTTGCTAGCCATAATTTCTTGTTTATAAATTTGGTATTTTATCTTTTTCCAGAAGTATTGCTTGAAACTGGTCACATTAAACAATTTAATGGTAGTACAACGGAAAGAATATTTTCAAGCCAATACCTCATATTTTGGATTCAATGCCTGCATATTCAAGTAAGCAACCAGTGCAATCATAGATAGTACAATGCATATTCCAAACTACTTTCAAGATTTACATTACCTAGAAGAAAGTGCAACAGTGAACTGGAGTTTATTTGGTAGCCAGATTTTAATTTTGTTGGATGACTAGCAATTTAATATAAAGGATTTTGAAAACTGATTTAAAATAAGCTGTTTTATAAGCAATGGTTTTCTCAATTGAACATGTACATCACCAGTACAATAATCACAGCCATTTTCAAACATATTAATGTTTCCATCAGAGTCCACAGCCCCTCTCTATTCCCCAAAGTACTTCATACTGAAAAAATCTTCCATCTCCAATAACACATCTCTTTTCCAAATCTCTAGCCACTGCTGACTCTGTAAATTTATATAACGCCACTGAGCTTCTGCTTTTGATGCCCTTGAAACCTTCATGACACCCAACCACTCCTATTCTCTCTGGTATTATGTACATCTATTCCATTTTTAAATCCAAGGGTTGCAAGCTAAACCATCTATGGGAATGGGCTTTCCCTCTAGGGATGCTAAACAGATCTGGAAGTTTACATGTCTCGAATGCACTCCCAGGAGACCGAATGGGGAACAGGCACACCAACCAGTGGGGTTAAGTTTCGGCTACACCCATCTCCATTCCCTGCTAAGGTGTGACCAACAACTGTAGCCCATGGTGTTTAGGTAATTATCTCATTGGGTGTGACTCAAAGGCATGGTATTTCAGCTAAATAATCTTCTCACTTCGTGGACATTTTAAGAAGGCATGATGGTTCAATGGTTAGCACTGCTGGCTCACACTGCCAGGGACTCAGGTTCAATTCCATCCTTGGGCTACTGTCCGTGTGGAGTTTACACATTCTCCCTGTGTGGGTTTGCTTTGGGTGCTGTGGTTTCCTCCCAAAGTCCAAAGATATGCATGTTAGGTGGAATGGCTATGCTAAATTGCCCATAGCATCCAGGGATGTGCAAGTCAGCTGGGTCAGCCATGGTAAATATGGGTTACAGGGATAGGGTAGGGGGATGAGTCTGAATGGGCCCCTCTTCAGAGGGTCAGATGGGCTAAGTGGCCTGCTTCCAAACTGTAGGGATTCTCTGATTCAACGGTAGTGATGGTAATTGCAAACTCCTTTCTTCCACTGCTAGCTTCTCCACTCTCTTTTTTCTGCCTCATCATCCTTTCACTTGACACAGCCTGAGGAACATTTATCTTTAGTCCAAGGCTATAAGCCGTTGCACATTCCGCAACTACTCCCGAGATCCCTCAATTTCAAATCCAATCAATCCATTCCCTTCACTACAACCCTCATCTTTCATGGAATTCACATCTTGCTGCCTTGAACTTCATGCAGCTCCAGACCCAGCTGAGCGCAACTGTGAATTAATACTATTTTAACCCTTTCCTCTGGCAACATTCCTTTTCCAAAAATTTTTAAAACTTTTGTAGTAATTCTTAAGAAGACTACTCTTAAAAATCTTTCTAAATGCCATTCCATCTCTAGCCTATATTTTAAATTCTGAAGGTCCTAGTTAGCATTCATCCCACTAAATTCTCTATCCATTCCTCTGACTGCTTAATTCACAAAATCTGGTGCCCCCCCGACCACAGTCCTGAGACCACTTTTGTCAATGTTATCAGCAATTTGCTACATATCTGCACATTATCCCTCTTTAATTTTCTGTCTTTCGACCTGTAGACCACAAAAGTTATCTCCATTTCTCTTATCTGGGGGATTGTGGCCTCATAGTTCTAATTCTATCCATTACAATATTCATCTCCCCCACCCCACCAAGCCACACCTTCATTGTCATGTGGCATTCTAAGATTCCATCCTTGCTGTCTCCTATCCCTCAGCTACACAGTGTTCCCCAACAATATTTATGAATGCTGATTTAGTTTTGATATATAATCTAAAATCTAGTTCTCTGTCTTCAGTTTCATCTTTACTTCAGTTCCATCTTTACTTTGGCAACTGCTAATGAGTTGTTGGACTGCCAGTGCAACAAATCAGTTGGTAGGTGAGCTAGGATGAAAGTCTATATCAATTATGTTATGCCCCACTCAACACTGACTTTGTTTTCCAGTCCCACGGATAACCATTCAAACTCAACCCATCAATGTTTAATCTCAATTTATAAGCTGTACTACAAACTACATTCAGAGCATCACTAAAACTACTTACTTTCACCTCTGGAATATCACTTATCTCTTTCTCATTCATCATGACTGTTTTGAAATGCTCATCCACAATTGTCATGTTCCAATCTGACTTCCAATGCCAGATGCTAATCATACCTCATACATTTGCAACACTGACCCCCTGTAGCTTACTTTCCTCAACATGGTCTGTCAGATGATTTAATGGCATCATTCCCCATGTCTTGGAACTCCCTATCCACTGCCCCCTTCATTTTGTTACAAAAATTTGTCAAGTTTAAAATTCTTCTTAAAATTCACTACTTCAACTCTATGTTTGATAACTCCAGTCATTGGGTTCTTATTGCTGCTCAAATGTGATCTCCAATGAGGAAGTATCCGAGACCACTTTTCTCTACAGAAGATTCAAAGCACAAGGAGTTGTTGAGGGTGGTACATACATTATCTACATGTTCCTGAAATGTAAAAATATAGATGAAGACAATAGAGATATTTCTCCTATAACATGATAGTTGCGTTCTTGTGTGACCTTGTGCTATTGAAAATCACTTTTTAGGGAAATCGCTATACTGTAGAGTTGAAAGTTTGCGTTATCCATCACTCATGTTACAGCCAATTTGTGTTAACGAAACGCACGTTATAGCGGAAATATCTGTTTCTGTAAAAATAAATCTTCAAATGGATGTTGTTCATGGCAGCTGAAGATGATTGCAATACTAAATTTTAAGATGATTTTAACAATGGGGAAGGCATGTGTCAAGCCAAAGAAATTCAGGAATTTGCTCCTGTATTTCATGGAAAAATGCTCTGCCACAGATCATAAAGGTATTTACTGAAAGAGATTTTTCCCTTAAATTTCACTTAAGCATGTGCATTTTCTTCAGTAAGAGTTTATCTGGACTCTTATTTTTAAAATATTACTAGGGGAAAAAATGGGAGGATATTTTACAGCCCCTTCATGGTCTAGATACTTTCTAATCAACCTGCTCAGAGGTGGTGTTACATACCTCTGGAGCAGGTGGCATTTGAACCCTTGTATCCTGCCTCAGAGGTAGGGACACTACCACTGTGTTACAAGAAACCCCCACCCTGCCCAACCCCATGGTCTATTTTGAGGCACGTAAAACAGCCAGCTAGCCTACCACCTTCCCACCCACATCCAACCTTGCTCCATATTTTGGTCGCCATGACTGAGATCACCCAGCCCATGCTTAGACCTATTTGAGGTTCTTAAGTTATCAATTAAAGGCTATTTGAGGGCTTCTTTCAGTTTCCACTGAAATGATATTGTGGGCAGGGCAGATGTGCTCAGCCCACTACTTCCACAATTTGGGCCGAAAAGCCGGAAGAGAATAGCTCCTTTGGAGTCCCCTGCGCCCACTGGGGCACCTGCCAACGATAGTATCCCAACACTCTTTTGTGCCTCAACCCCCCAGCTCCCAGAACCTGACACCACCACCCCACCCTCTCTTGCTCAGGTCCTTGATCCGTCCTTAAGCTAAAACTCTGGACTTAACCTTTAGACCAGTATCGATGCATTTCCTTCTTGGCACTCCCTGAAAGTTCCATCAGCAGTAGCAACTGTGCTCTGAATGGCTAACTGCCTTGAGTCTGGGACTTCCTGTCCCTTAGGGGTAGAAGTCCTATTCTCACCTTGCCAAGGCACAAGTAATATGCCTGAACCCACCTCTAAAAAATTCACAACACTGTGTTTGGTTAAAAAAAAACTGTGGTAGGTAAAACTACCATCACAAGAAGAACTGAATGTCAAGTTTAGTTCAGTGGATTCCAGCAGTCAATTAACAACAAAGGAAGAGAATAGCATTGACCTGACCCAACCAGTTCTAGTTTCAGTTGTGCAACAGCACTGATTTCTGGCTCTCCAACGGATTGCTGCAAATCATTTTTGGAGTTTTGTGATTAGTTCCTCGCCTTATATCAGAGTCTGCAAGTCTCTAGCTGTAAAGGTAATAAAAGCATGCAAATTACTATGAGTGAAACATTGACAGCATAACTACAGCTTTCAATATTTAACATTTTACAAAAGCTGTAAACAAAAGTTATTCAATGGTTCGGTCTCTGACACACTTCGCAATTTTCCTAGCCATCAATATAGCAATGTCAATAACCAGTGAAATAAAAAGTTGTTTGCTTCAAAAAAAAAAGAAAAATAAACTCTATTACAATGTGAAAACTCTTTGATATCACACATTGTCATTAATCAAAAGGTAGGAATTTTCCTACAGGATTCTGAACACATCTGTGAAATTCAAACGGTGGTCCGAAGGCTACAAGAGTGTAGGAATGAGTCACTCAATGTTAATTTTCCCAGGACAGTCAATTAATGGCCAGAAGGCTGCTTCAGTGTCCAATTAATCAGCAGGTGAGTTCAAGAAGATGGAAGGTAAATCAGAGGATCCCCTCTTGAAAGAATTTCAGATTATGATGGTAAGTATGCAAAGCGACAGCATTTAAAATGGATACTCTCTCACAAATCCTTTAATTTTAAAAATGTGTTATTTTAAATTTTATATCTTAATTTAGAATACCTGTGGATGGCTTTAATAGGCTTTTAATAAGATGGGTTGGCCACTTGCCACATGAATGCTTCATAACCCCATTATACCACAGTGAAAATGGCCTGGGGTAGGAGGGAGCCAAGCATTTGACACACTTGCTGGAAATGCTAATTTTAAGCACATAACTGCCTTTGCTCCTGGCGGGCTTTAAAAACAAGTCTGTATATTTTAATGGGGTGTGACTGGTTGTCTTTTTTTTTGTCAATCACAATGTTCCTCTTTTTAAAAGCAGACTTCAATAGAAATATTTTGAAAGCTGGCATTTCCTCACATTTGAGCAGCAACTGTTAAAAGCTGACTAAATGGTACCAACATATCCTAATAAATTAAGTACACTGCACAATCAAAATTCAGTCTATACAATCAAAGCTTTGGACAAAAACATCAAATCCAGTTCTGGGCCTTTGTGAGATGGTGGTCAAGTAAAAACTTTAAATGGATAAATTGAAAGTCTAAAGACAATTCTGTAGATTATGAAATCTACATTGTTTTCGTCTATTTTGTAGATTGATTAAGTCAGAGCAGTAGACATTATCTATATGGACTTTAGCAAAGCGTTCAACAAAGTTCTGCATGGTAGACTGTTTACAAAGGTTAGATCTCATGGGATCGTGGGGAACTGGCCAATTGCAAACAAAATTGGCTTGCAGGTAGGAGACAAAGTGTGGTGGTAGAGGATTGATTTTTTGACTGGACCAGCAGTGTGCCATAAGAATCGGTGATTGATCCACTTCTTTTCGTCATTTTTACAAATAATTTGGATGAGAATATAGGGGACATGGTTAGTAAGTTTGCAGATAGCACCAAAATAGGTGGTGTAGTGAACAGTGAAGATTATCTCAGAGTACAATGGGATCTTGATCAGATAGAGCAATGGGCCAAGGAATGGCAGACGGACTATAATTTAGATAAATGCGAGGTGCTTCATTTTGGTAGGGCAAATCAGAGCAGGACTTATACACTTAATGGTAAGGTCCTGAGGAGTGTTGCTGAACAAAGAGATCGAGGGTTGCAGGTACACGGATCCTTGGAAGTGGAGTTATAGGTAGACATGGTGGTGAAGGCGGCATTTGGCATTTTTTCCATTATTGCTCAGAACATTGAGTATAAGAGTTGGAATGTCATGTTGCAGTTATACAGGACATTGGTTAGGCCACTTTTAGAAAACAGCGTACAATTTTGGTCAGCCTTCTGTTGGAAGGATATTGATAAACTTGAAAGGGTGCAGATAAGATTTACAAGGATATTGCCGGGACTGGAGGGTTTAAGTTATAGAGTGAGGCTGAATAGCTAGGGCTTTTTTCCCTGGAGCAGAGGCCAAGGGGTGACCTTATCGAGGTTTATAAAACCATGAGGGGCATGGATAGGGAGAATATCCAAGGTCTTTTTTTGTAGGATGGGGAGTCCAAAACTAAAGGGCATAGGTTTAAGGTGAGAGGGGAAAGATTTGAAAAGGACCTGAGCGGTAAGTTTTTCATGCAGACTGTGATGCGTGTATGGAATGAGATGCAAGAGGAAGTGGTGGAGGCAGGTAGAATTACAGCATTTAAAAGTTATCTGGATGGGTATATGAATAGGAGGCTTTGGAGGGATATGGGCCAGATGCTGACAAATGGGAGTAAGTCAGATTGGGATATCTCATTGCCTGGATGAGTTGGATGAAGAGTCTGTTTCTGTGCTGTATGACTACATGACTCTATAACCTTTATTGTAGACAGGAACAATTTTATTCACAGAGAAAAATAGAAGAAATTACCAGTAAACACTCCTGACATTTGAGACTGTTATTACATAAAAAACTTTAATGGATATATTAAAAGTCAAAACGCAAATGCATTGATATAAACAAATGACAAGGTCATGGTGTAAGAACATATGAATTAAAAGCAGGAGTTGGCCATTTGAACCCTTTAATCTACCGACAACTCAATAAGATCACACAGATCAAGTTATGGCCTCAATTCCACCTACCCAGTAATCACAGATTCTTTTCATGGCCCTTTTTTTTGGACAGGAACAATTTGAGTTACCAAAGAGAAAATAATCAACTTATCAGTGAACATTTGAAGCAAACTGATCAGAGTCAGAAATTTCTGCTTTAAAAATTCAGAAATGTTTCAAAAATGTATTTTTTGATGAAATGTGGGTGTTATTGGCAAAGATGGTATCTGTTGCCCATCCGTAATTGTCCTTGAACGGACCAAACAGCAGTTAAGAACCAACCAGACTGCTGTGGAACTGGAGTCACATGTAAACCAGACAAGGTAAGGATGGCAGATTTCCTTCCCTGAAGGATATAGGAAAAATGATGATAGTTTCATAAGATTAAAAACAAAATGCCACAGAAACACAGCAGCACTGACAGCACCCATGTAGAGACAATTAGCATTTCTGATCTAATACAATTCATTTTATTAATTGCATTTAAATTCCACTAACTGTTGAGGTGGCATTTGAATCCTTGCTCCTCGGACATTAATCTGGGCTTCTGGAATACTTGTTCAGTGACACTACCACTGTATCATCTTCTTTCTCAGGGAGACAGAGGAAAAAGCAAGACAGAAAAAGAGGGATTTACGTTTTACAAAAAAAAAAGAAACAGGAAAAGCCTATCAAATTCATCTTCTCAAGTCACAGCAAATCCAAAAGATAGAGGATTTTTCTTACTTCATTATTATAACAATTGCATCACAAACACTCAAGAATTCTATGGATCCATTCCTTGATTGATAGGATGAAAGATCCTGAAGCTGAAACCAATTTGTGTTGTGGCTTGCAGTAGAGAAAAATTCAGACAAAGATCACATGTGACCACTGCCAAACTTTCAAATTCTCATTAAAATTAGAAATATGCAAGAGGCCAGAATGGGAACATGCCAACCACGTGCAGATAAGACACTTAAGGAAGATAATAAATCCTATTTCAATGCCAAAAGTTGACACCAGTAGCAGTTCAAAATGGTTAAAAAAATCCACTACAAATAAAACCTAAAAAAAAAACTTTGTGAGCGTATTTTTTAAGAATTACTTTTTAAAAGCTGCAGACAAAAGAATAACTTGAGGAACCAAAATGAAGATCCAGTGCAAGACTACTGTATACCATGGAGAGGCTTATAAAGTTTACTTGCATGGCTACGATGGCGCCAAGTTCTGGACGACATGTATTCAGCCAAATTATCCAGAAGCAAAACAACATGGATAATCTGCACTTAAAAAGTATATTTCACACTAAAATGAACCAAGGCTTTTGACAGCAATATGTAGTTCAGTACCAAATTTGATAGAGATTTTAGGACAGGTGACAAAAAGCACAACCAAAGAGGTATATTTTAAGGAATGTCACAAGGAATGAAAATATTTAAGTCTTTCATTCTAGACAAGTCAAAATTCTGGAACTCCCTGCCTTATAGCACTGTCAAGAAGCTAAACCACATGAATTGCAACAGTTTAGGAAATCCACCATCACCTTCCCAGGAAAATTAGAAATGGACAATAAGTTCAGGCCTTGTCAGCTATGCTCATGCCCAGAAAATTAATTTGAAAATTCTTCCAATTTTGTAAACCATTCAAAATAATATTGC
Organism: Rhincodon typus; assembly: GCF_021869965.1. Lineage (NCBI taxonomy): Eukaryota > Metazoa > Chordata > Chondrichthyes > Orectolobiformes > Rhincodontidae > Rhincodon > Rhincodon typus. The sequence continues at coordinate 45,077,764 of NC_063341.1, forward strand.
TCTGTTAATACATTTTTGTCATACAAAGTACTAGATATGATGATGTGTTTACTTCTATTACACAAATAATTTAGAGATAATGATTGATTGATCTTACATTACCAGAACATAAATTACAAATATAGTTTGGCTGTTGGACCTGACATTGTGACTATTGCTAGTTTTCCAACATTTTTGTGCAAAATCTCCAAAAACTATCACAAACATCTTTAAAAGGCGTATCAACACATCCTGTCTGAGAGACTTGAAAATTTTAAAAACTTCCTAATTCCTGACATTGAAGGTGCTAAAATGTTGGGTGTCATCAGCCTTCAGATTTCACTGAAGTTGCCATTTCTCATATGACAACAATCACTGTAACAGGTTATTCAGATATGAAGGGTATCATGTAGTTAAGCTTAATGCTACTGGTCACCTAAAACTTGCGTGTGCACTTTCCGGTAGGACTCATTGAACAACAAACAGGACAGTACTGGCGGATATCCTTCTTTCCAAAATGTTATGTTTCAACTGCCACCTCGGATTTCAAGTTGGTCATTGCATTAAATGTTTTTTTTTGTCAAATAATCCAAACAAAGGTGTTTTCTGAATGCATTCTTTGAGGAAATTTATGCACTTGTTAGAATACTCATCAGGGAATTCTCTAAAGTGGTTAACATGCTGTGATGTTTTGAAATCCATAGATTGCACCTGAATATTCTGCATTTTTCTAATTTTGATCATTGACTCAACATCCTTATAATAAACAATTTTATCTGCTTTTGAATACAAGAAAAGTTGAGGCCACCTTGACGGGTCCACCTTCAATGCATCATAGAACGACAGGGAGACAAATTGCGTTACTGGGTAAAGTAGAACCTTAAGTACTACAATCAAAACAAAAGCAGGAATTGCAATGCACTTTACAATAACATTGGTTGAAGAACCCAAGACAGTGTTGAGTGCATGGATACTACCCTGGAGGTTTCTGTTTCCAGGTGCACTATCAAAAATCGTTCCAACTACTCTTAACTTAGTGAAATAAATTTCAGTTTTGTTACATTGGAGTTCAACTATGTGGCGGTACAGCATGCTTCCAGCATTACTGAAAACATGGAACAAGATTGGATGCCCTTCTATGCCAACGTCAAACAAAAGATTTAATAGTTTTCTCGCTGTGCGATGGAGATTTTTGCTGAAGATTCCAGTGAAAAATATCTGCTGCCATGGAGCAATATATCTGAGAACTATACAACTCTGCAACAAGAAAAGAAAATACATTTCAATACAATATACAAATAACATATTTGATTTCATGATGATCATGTTCTTTAAGTGAGTAAGAGAACGGTGAATGCTGTGATAACTGAAATTTTCAAGTGGAAGTTAAATTTGCTCAACATGGAGTGGAGCTTGGCACGTTTAATTTGCTAAGCAACCAGCTATCCTCTTGTGATCCTCCACTACTTGGTGATTAATTGTCTCACTATAAGTAGCCAAACAAAATTATCATACTTATTATTGTGGGAATAGTTCTGTTCATGTGTACCAATAATTAACAATACATTCTTGGAAGAGGTGCTAGTTGGTTTGATTAACAAATCTTATTGGCCAATCTTTGGTGGATAATGGAGCTTAGGCACAGCCCTCCAATTTAATATAACAACAGACTGACACCCTGTACAGAAGACCATAGCAAGAAACAAGGTTTAAGTCTGGAATAGGTAACAGAGATGTAAAAGTTCAGTTTTTTGCAGTGAGATCTTGTTTTGAAGGAAAGGTAATGCTAAGATAAGCAAGACAACCAATACAGGGATAAGATGTGTGGCTTATTACACTTCAAAGGAGATAACTATAATTCAATGGAAGAAATGGTTGACTTCATTGACAGCCTGTAAACTTACTTACTGCCTTCAAAATAAAGTAGCTTAATTAAACCGCATCATGATATGCCTCATTAAAATTTCTGCTTATAGAAAGATTAGAGAAATCCTAGTAAAAGCCCACGAGAGACATGCATCAAAAAAATTCCTCAATGAATGATCAATATATTATCTTTGAAATTTTATACCCATCATCCAAAGGTATGATACTCAATCAACAGAGCCCCCAAGGAAATTAGAATCATAGTTTTTTTCTGTTCAAAAGAGATACCCAGCTGGGACAATTCTCCAGTCCTTTTTTTCTCTTTATTCATTCACAGGATGAGGGCATCACTGGCTAGGCAGCATTTATTGCCCATCCCTAATTGCCCAGAGGCCGATTAAGAGTCAACCACATTGCTGTGCGTCTGGAGTCACATGTAGGCCAGACCAGATAAGGATGGCAGTTTCCTTCCCTAAAGGACATTAGTGAACCAGATGAATTTTTCCAACAATCGACAATGGATTCATGGTCATCATTAGACTCCTAATTCCAGATATTTATTGAATTCAAATTCCACCGTCTGCCATGGCAAGATTTGAACCCAGGTCCCCAGAACATTATCTGGGTCTCTGGGTTAACCGTCCAGTGATAATACCAATAGGCTTTCTCCATAGCCCTCTTAATTGATCACTGTCAAAATATATATCCATCTTCTTTTGAAACCTCCTAAGGAATCTGCCTTCACCACGCTCTCAGGCAGTGCATTCCAAATCCTAACAACTTTCAAGACTGGGGGGCACATTTAAAGGTGAGAGGAGGGATACATGAGGGGCAAATTTCTTTTACACAGAAGTGGTTCACGAGTGGAACGAACTTCCTGAGGAATTGGTGGATGTGGGTACAACTACAACGTTTAAAAGACATTTAGATATGTACATGAATAGGAAAGGTTGAGAGGGATATGGGCCAGGTGCAGGTAGGTGGGTCTAGTTTAATTTGGGGTTATGTGTTGGCATGGACTGGTCGGACTGAAGGTCTGTTTCCATGCTGCATGATTCTATGACTCTCTAGGTAACGAAGTTTCTCTTCATCTTACCCCTCGATCTCTTGCTGACAATTTTGAAATTGTGACCCTTAGTACTGACATGCCAACAAGTAGAAACAGAATATTCTCATTTCCCTTGTCAAAATTGGTTATAATAACATCACCTGCTCCAGGGATAATAAGCTCAATTTCTCTGATCTTTCCTTGTATATAAACTCCCTCAAACCTGGTATTATTCTAGTAAATGTCCTTTGCACTCCTTAACATCTTTCCTTAAACAAGGAGTGCAGAACTGAACAAAATACTCCAAATGTGGTCTGTCCAATGATTTGTAGAGATGTAGCATCACTTCCTTGTTTTTATATTCTATGCTTCTATTTATAAACCCAAGGATTCAAGAGCCTTCTTAACAAATGTTTCAACTTGTTTGGCCACTTTCAGAGAACTATGCATGTGAATCCGGAGGTCCCTCTGCTCCTTTACTCCTCACAGTTCACCCTGTATTATCTCTCCATTTCTCTTCTACTAAAATACATTACCCTGTATTGAAATTCATCTGCCAGGTGTCTGCCCATTTGGCCAACTTGTCAATGTCTCTCTGAAGTTGCTCGACATCATCCTCACAATTCGTTATTCTCCCTAGCTTAGTATCATCTGAAAATTTAGAGATTTTGCCCTCAACACCTATCTCCAAATCTTATATATAAATCAGGAAAAGTAAGTTTCCAAACACCAATCTCTGGGGAACATCACTTTCACTACAGGTCTGAGAAGGGCCCATCTATCCATACCCTCTGTTTTCTATCTTTTAGTCACTTCTAATCCATGCTGCCAAGGTCCCAACAATCCCAAACATTTGTAATTTGCTAGACACCACCTACCATGTGACACCATTTCAAATGCTGTCTGAAAGTCCAATTACACAATATCCACGGCACTTCCCTCATCCAGTGCCTCTGTTACCTCAACAAAGAACTCAATTAAGTTTGTCAGACATAATCTGATCTTGATTGTCATATTTTATCTTATTGTCTAAATTTATTTTTCTCCAAGTGTATACTCATCTTATTCAGTATTATGGTCTCCATCAGTTTTCCCACTATTGATGTCAAGCTGACAGGTCTGTAGTTTCCTGGACTATCCTTTGTCACTTTCTTAAACAACAGCGTCACAGTTGCAATCCTTCAGTCTCCAGGGACTAATTCTGTGTTCAGAGGAAAAGTTTTGTCAACAGCTCCACAATTTGCTCCCCTACCTCTCTCAACAATCCAGGCCTGATGACTTGTCTACCTGGAGCACTGCCAGCCCTTTTACGACCTCTTCTTTATCTATCACTACACTGCTCAGTTGATCAACACCTACATTTTCAACTAGGCAATTATCATCATCTTCTAATTTGGTAAAAAAAGACATGACATTTATATCCAATTTCGATTACAAAGGAGCCCTAACTATTGTCCCTCTTGGTAACTATTGTATAATTAGATATTGGACAAAACAAACATAAATTTACAAGATAATGGCCATATCACTGATAGAAATGACCATCACTTACCCTGAAGGACTATGCAAGGCAGACCAAATTTGAAAACAGAAGTCCATTAATAAAAGCTATATGTGTGCACAAATTTCTTGTCATAATTCTCAACCACAAATTATAGGCAAATTTCTTTTAACAGTCATCAAAAATAAAATTGATGATTAGGAATTTCCAACGAAACTCTTCTGATAACAGAAAATAGGTGTGGCACAGTGGCTCAATGGTTAGGACTGCTGCCTCACAGCACCAGGGTCCTAGATTCAATTCCAGCCTCGGGCACCTGTATGTGTGGAGTTGGCACAAACACCCCGTCTGCATGGGTTTCCTCCAGGTGCTCTGGTTTCCTCCCACAGACCAACCATGTGCAGGTTAGATGGACTGGCAATACAAAATTGCCAAGTAGTGTCCAGGGATGTGCAGGCTAGGTGGATTAGCCATAGGAAATGCAGGGGTCTGGGTAGGATACTCTTCAGAGGGATGGTGTGGATTTGATGGGCCAAATGGCCTGCTTCCATTGTGTAGGGATTCTATGAATAGCAGAAAATACCTGAAACAATATAAATGTGAAACTGATAACATAAAACAATCTTAATAATTAATCGTACTTTAAAAATAGATATTTCATTTGGGTTCCCTCGCAGCTATACGGAAGTGATTAAACTGATTGATGCTAATCTGCATCGTTTTCAACAAACGATTTCATTCTCTCTAACCTGAGCTTCTGTACCTTAAGAAGTATATATTTGTTCTCTTAAAAATATTCACTTCTCCACTTTATTAGCAGAATAAAAAAAAAATGCATTGTATGTATAGGGTGAGTAGTCAAGGTCTTTTCCCCAGGGTAGGAGAGTCCAAAACTAGAGGGCATAGGTTTAAGGTGAAAGGGGAAAGATTTAAAAGGGACCTAAGGGGCAACTTTTTCAAACTGTGTGGGTTGGGTACTGTGTGTATGGAATGAACTGCCAAAGGAAGTGGGGTGGAGGCGGGTACAATTACAACATTTAAAAGGCATCTGGATGGGTACATGAATAGGAAGGGTTTAGAGGGATATGGGCCAAATGCTGGCAAATGGGTCTAGATTATCTGATCAGTGTGGACAAGTTGGACTGAAGAGTCTATTTCTGCGCTGTACAACTCTATAACTCTAAATATCTTGCTAATTTGCAATTTAATTATTCAACACCAACAACTTTATGCTCTCCTTAGGTTGGCAACTCGCTCAATGAGTTCTGAGCAAGGGTTACCGGACCCAAAACGTCAACTCTGATTTTTTCTTCATAGAATCAGCAGGACCTGCTGAGCTTTTCCAGCAACTTCTGTTTTTGTTCCATATACGCACCTCTTCTGCAGAAAAAAGTTGCCCTTTGGGTCCCTTTTATATCTTTCCCCTCTCGCCTTAAACCTATGCCCTCTAGCTTTGGACTCCCCCACCCTAGAGAAAAGTCCGTGCCTATTTAACTTATCCATGCCCCTGCTGATTTTATAAATCTCTGTTAGGTCACCCCGAGGCTCTGACGCTGCAGGGAAATTAGCCCCAGCTTATTCAGCCTCTCCCTATAGCTCAAACCATCCAACAATATCCTTGTAAACTTTTCTGAACCTTTACTAGTTTGACAACATCCTTCCTATAGCAGGATGACCATAATTGCACACAATGCTCCAAAAGTGGCCAATGTCCTGTACAGCTGCAACATGACCTCCCAACTCCTATACTCAATGCACTGACCAATAAAGGGAAGCATACCAAACACCTTCTTCACTATCCTGTCCACATGTGACTCCACTGTGGTTGAAAGGGAAAATTTTGCACAGCTATAGAAGAGCACTGATGTGGGAGTAATTGGATAGCTCTTTCAAAAAGCTGGAACAGACATAATGGGCTGAATGTCCCTCTTCTGTGTTGTATTATTCCATAGTTCTATGTACTTTCTTTTTTTTTGATGTGATGAAAATATCAGATTTATATATATGTTAATATATTTGAAGAGTTCGGAATTTGAACTAGTGTCAAGAGGGTTTCGGACTGTTATAAAGGAGTTTAGTGGTTAACTTGGCAATATTTTTTGAGCCATGGTTTGATTTTTAAACCAGTATGAGAGAGGGAAATCCTGGGGTGACAATGAGAATTTGATTGCATAGGGAGAATTTTACAAGTGGACAAAGTAAATACTGGGGAATATTAGCATACTTCCTTTTGAAAGGATCAAGACTCTTCTTGGTTAGGGGAAAAAGCCACAGTTTGGAAAGTTTTTGCTGGTGAGTTCACAATCTTAGAGAATTTAAGTTTAGCTGTAGACTTATCAAAGAAGAGGCCACCAAACATTCAAGATTGGCAATTGGAAAAAAAAAGTTAAATTTAATCTGTAGATGTGATAGAGAAGCTCTCTCTGGCATTTGAGTATTGTAAAGTGGTGGTGTTGAGATAGATGGGATTGTATTTTGACAGTTTTGAAATCTTTCAAATTGAGTTACATATAAATAGCTTGGTTTATTGTATTCAATCTTTTCGTTTCCATAATAAATTTCTGTTTCATTGTTAAAGATGAAATCTGCAGCATTGTGTGCTTGTGTTTCAGCGAAAGACCACCTAATTAAATAAAGTAAAACAAAATATGATCCACCCATCCAAATTTCAGATTGGAGTCCGACTTACCCAGTGATAACATCAGCTGGGATCATAACACTTACTATAATAGAATGTGCCTCTAGTCGTTTCTAATAATTGTGAATCAGATGCAAAAACCAGTTACACAGACTTCTGTGGGACATGCCTATTGGTCTAACAAAGGTAAATTCAATTGTTGTTATCTTTTCACTAATTGCTTGCACTTTCAAAATGTCAAAAGTGGAAAAGAGAGCAAAATGCTGCAGATTTTGGAAGTTGAAAGATAATCAGAAAATATTGGAAAACATCTACTTGTCAGGGCGGACTATGGAGAAACAAACATTCAAATCAGGTCTCTGGCTTTGTTAAAAATCAATTCTTCCTGAACAATTACTATCATGAACTATTAAAGGGAAATTTATTGCTTACAACATTCTTTTTCAATTTTGTATTCAGGTTACAGGTTCACTCAATTGTGCCAGAACAAAATGATCAACAACCTGAAAATGTTGCTGTTAAGTTCAATTCTCCATTGATCCTACCTGACCTGCTAGTGTTTTCGTGTGTTCTGTTTACTTGCCAACTCGAGTTTATCATACAGCAAAATCTGCCTCTCTTACCTTTAGAGACTAAATATTTTTGAAGCTTTTTAAATTTACAGACACGCACACAAATTGAAACGTGTGACTGTAAATAGCATTGTGATAATCACAATTAAATCAGAGTAATTTTTGGATGACTAAAGTTCTAAAATAAATACATTAAAAGAAGCCATTTTCTTTAATACCAACCTGATTTTTGTAGAGATAGCTGTATTTTGATAAGTGCTTGTCTTGACAGCCACCCCAACCCAACAGAATTACCACAGGGTCTTCCTTAAAGCCTAAATTATACAAAATGTTACATTATACAATATAGCAGTGCACCTGACACCGAAGTTTGCACAAAATTAGAAGTATAATTTCTATGCTGATTCCTATGAGAAGACAGATTTTGTTAAAAGTACGTACATTGCAAACAATTACAATCAACAAAGTATCAAAGGACCACATGTGGTTTATATTTTCCTCTTATTTCTATTATTCAAATTTCACATCACTTAAGTGGAAACTGGAATAAATGTAAGAGTCTGAATTAATATGATGAGGTAGAAGACTAATGACAGATTATATAAGAATTGAATTGAGAGTCAAGACAGTAGTGGTTGAAAACAATTTGACTAAGACAACATAGCTCAATCAAATTCTCTTTTCACTAATGATCCATTTAAAGATAGCTGGTGGGAACTGGAGGAACAAGTCAAGTACTAATGTGTTACATAAAGATACAATACTTGTAAAATTTGCAGGCGATGGTTGGTCCATCCAAAATATTTCACAAAAATTTAAATTAATTAAATAAGTTAAATTAAGTGGAGTCAAATTAAAGATTTGACATACTGCCAAATATTCAAAGGTAATTGGTCACAAATAATGAGAAACAGAAATGCAAAATATTGCAGTGCTGGAAATCAGAATTAAAAACAAAAAAAAAGGACTGAAACACTCAGGTCAGTGGGAGAGATGCTTCAGAATTTTGACCCAGCAATGATGGAACAGCTGTCACCACATAACATTATTATTTCTCTGAAACTGGTAGCAACTGCACAGGCAACACAAATTGGCTATAACGCAACTGATGAATGGGGAATGCTATTTCTAAAATGTGAATTTGTGTTGGCTATAACGCGAAGAAGTCTTCAACTTAGATCAAATTTTCAATTTGGATGAGACAAGTTTATCCTGGAAGTGAATGTCATCAAGAACCTACATTTCTATGAATGAAGCACATGCTCCACACTTTAAGGTGGCAAAGGATCATATGACCCTGTTGCTGGGTGCCAATGCCAGTGGAAACTTAAAGCTTAAACCTGTGGTGGTGTACCACTCTGCCAACCTGTGAACCCTGAAAGGTTACCTTAAGTCTACTCTAGGTGTTTACTTTAGGTCAAAGAGGTTAGATGACAGGGCAATTTTTTCTGACCTTATTGTTGATGTTTTGGAAGATGACTTTAGAAAGTATTGCAGAAAAAAAAAATTGGATTTCAAGCTTCTCCTCATCCTCAATAATGTGCCAAGCCACCCTTCCATCATTGGTGAGCTTTCTGAAAGCATCAAAGTGCTATTTCTACCCAACCTCTCTTCTTCAACCCATGGACCAGGGTGCAATAGCTGCTTTTAGAGCTTATTATTTAAGGTGCACATTTAAGTGGCTGATTGCATCCACTGAGTGGGATAAGGACAGTGTTCTTCAATTTTGGAAGAGGTTTAACATCAAGAATGTAACTAACATTATCGTGGAAGCCTGGGGTGATGTCAGTAAGGACTGCTTGCATGCAGTTTGGGAGAAGCTTCTCCCAGATTTTTTTCAAGAATTTAAAGGCTTTAATCTGTCTGAGGAGCTCCCAAGAATCAAACAACATTGTGTTGATCTTGCAAAGCATGTTGGATTTGAAGAAGAGGAGAGATAGGATGTTGAAGAGCTGCTTGAGTCCCACTGTGAAGACCTCTCTATAGCTGATCTACAACAACTTGTCGCTTAGGGGGAAGTGGAAGCTGGAGATGAAGATGAAGAAGTCCAGGATGCAGCACCATGAGAGCTTTCCACTTCCTATCTTCTATCTTCAGGGAAATTGAGAGGCAGTTGCAGATCTTACAGCACGACAATTACAATGCAGAACGCTGCAGGGTAGCAGTTCGTGGAATAAGATCTTATTTGGCACCCTATCAACATCTTCTTCATGAAAGAAGAAAAAGGGCAAAGCACCAAAAACTGGCTGTCTATTTTTAAGCCAACCCTCAAGAAACAGTCAAAAGACAATGAATCGCAGGCACCCACTTCTGGATTAACCATGTTTTGCCCTAACCCTGCAACCATGACTGCACCTGAAGGTGATGATGACGACGATGAAGACGATCCTCAGCACCTCTTAACAACAGACCAACCTCAAAACCTCCTTGCCCATCAAGTCATCTTGGCATTTTTTCAAGACATGGTGTTAAATTTACTTTTATTTCATTATTAGATCTGAATTAAACAATTATTTAAACTGTACTATCCTTTCTGTTATGCCTTTGAGTGGTTTTTGAGTGAATTTGCATGATTTTTTTGGTGGTCTGCCCCAACCCCACTTTTCCCATAGGCCCCATTATTTCTTTGTGCAGGAATACAACAATCGCATTATAGCAGAACCTCTTGTACGTGGAAATCCAGAAGTTGTTGTGAGTGATTCTAACCCTTTTCAAAAGGATGCAAAGCTCCACAGACTACAAACAGTAGAGTTGACAAATAATGAGGACTCAGAGGGCAACTCCCTCCCAACAGTACTGCCACTTCTGTTTGGTATGTCCTGCCGGTGGGACAGGACATATCAAGGGATGGTGATGGTGGTGTCTGAGATATTGTCTATAAGGTATGATTCCATGAGTATGACCAGGACAGGCTACTGCTTGACTTGTTTGTGAGACAGCTCTCCCAATTTTGGCACTAACATCCAGAAGTTAGTAAGGAGAACTTTGCAGGACGTTTCCAGTGCCGAAGTTGATGCTAGGTGGTCTGCCTGGTTTCAATTCTTTGTTGGACGTTGGAGGAAGTGATACAACTCTGTAGTTTGCTAGTCATTTCAGAGGGCAGAGGGCAGTGCCATGGGTCTGGAGTCACATGTAAGCCAGACCAAGTAAGGATGGCAGATTTCCTTCTCTGAAGGATATCAGTGAACCAGATCAGCAGTGGTTTCATGGTCATTATTTGATTCTTAATTCCAGACAATTATCGAATTCAAATTCCACCATTTGTCATGGCGGGATTCAAACCTGGGTTCCCAAAACATTAGCTAAGTTTCTGGATCAAAAGTCTAGAGAGAGTACCACGAGGGTAATACCTCCCCAGGCAGGAGACATCAAATGACAAAACGGATGATGGTGCCAGATAAAAGAAAATAAACAAAATTGATTAACTTATAATGACCAAAGCAGAAACATAACCAACAATTGTTGGTTGAAAACAAATTAAGTGGAAGCCTTGATTGGAAACTGTTGGATTCAATGTTGAATAAAAAAAGGCAGTAAAATGTCTAATCAAAAAAATGAGGTGCTGTTCCTCAAGCTTACATTGAGCTTCACTGGATAAGCATAGGGGGCTGTGGACGAAACGGACAATTTTGGATTATAACTACTGTTGCCTTATGTCACGTGCACTCTTCCGATGACTCCACTGTTCTTTCCTTTTCTCCTTCTCCCTCCTTTCTCTGCTTGAAACCTGTTACATCTCTGACTTTTAACACCCGTAGTGCAAATGCTTCAACATGAAATGTCAACTTAGTTTCTCTCTCCAAAGATGATGCATGTATATTTCCAGCATTTTTCTATTTTATATCAAGGACAGAAACCTTGAATGACACCTCCTTCGTTATCCCTGAGACACCAAAGTAGTTGAATTATGTGTCAGCTTGGCCCAGGTGTTAGCACCCTCACTTCTGAATCAGAATTAGTTCAAGCTCTAATTTAGGATTTTACTATTCTAAACTGACAAAATAATACTGAAAAACGGCTGCATTGTCAGTTGTGTTTTTGAGACGAGCCATTCATGATCAGCCATAGTTTCTGCTCCCAATTGCCTTTTTGTACACGATGACATCCACTCATTTACATAAAAGTAAAAACAAATCAAAAAGAGCTGGAAAAACATCTACTTCAAATTAATGAATGAAATCTGAAATTTTCTTGACACAATAAGGCTGTAAAGAATTACAAATTTTTTGTTTCTTCCAGTTAAGGCAAGTTTGACAGGGACAGTAACAAAATTCATTGAAAAAGAAAGAATGAGCTCTTGGCACTTGTTGTTGGAGGCGAGGGAGAAGGAACATAGATGAGGCTTTTACAAAGACAATTGTTAGTGCAAAAGGAAGCTGGAGTTCATTTTGCTTTCCGGAATGATCCTAAAGTAATCAGTGACTTTGGCACAGGAGACTAAAATCAGTTAATACTTAATGTCGTATGATAAAAACAGTTGAACATTAGGTACACTTGTGGGAAAGTGGTAGTGCCCCTACCTCGGAGCCAGAAGGTCCAGGTTCAAGTCCTAACTGTCTGAAGGGATGTCTGAGCATGTTTCAATAGATTGATTAAAAAAAAAACAAACAAACACTCTCAAATACGTGTTTTTTTTCCATTTGACCACAGTAACCATAGCCCTGCATTGTAAAAGATCAATAAACTAACACCAATATAAAAGCCCTACCTATTTGGGTGTATTTCTTTGAAAGCTACTGTTGCACTTTTAACACAATAAATGCAATTTACAAAATATAACACAACGCTTGAAAATGAATTCAGCGGTGAACAAGGAAGTTACACATTACAATTTCTGCAATTGATTTTAAGTTGTAGATTAGAGGATAACCTCAATGTCACATCAAACTAAATAATTTTTTTGTTTTCTTGTTTATTCAGGGGTTGAGGGCATTGCTGGCTAGGCCAGCATTTATTGCGCATCCCTAATTGCCCAGAGGGCAGTTATGAGTCAACCACATTGCTGTGGGTCTGGAGTCACATGTAGTTCAGACCAGGTAAGAATGGCAGTTTGCTTCCCCAAAGGACATTAGAAAACCAGATGGGTTTTTCCAACATTCAACAATGGGTTCACGGTCATCATTTGCCTCTTAATTCTAGATATTTATTGAATTCAAATTCCACCATCTGCCGTGGCAGGATTCAAACCCAGGTCCCCAGAACATTACCTGCGTCTCTGGATTAACAGTCCAGCGATAATACCACTAGGCCATTGCCTTCCCTTTACTTAGTAAAAAAAAATCGATATTATGAACGGCAACACACCGAAGTCTGGATTACACATGCAAAAAAAAGCATCAACTTCCCAATTTCAGTCTAGTCTGTGGAATCTATTCAAATTTACATATTTAAGGATAGTTTAAATAAACAATATCTTGCTATTAAGACTGTCACTTGCCTGAGTGACCCTGAGAAACTGTTATGTCTTTGGAGATAGTCACACAAAGAGTGTACCCAGAATACGACAGAAAGCTCTATCACAGGTGCAGCAGGTAATCAGGAGGGGTAATGGAACGGTGGTCGTTATTTCAAGGGAGTTGAAATACAAGAACAGGGAAGTTTTACCGCAACTGTACAAGGTGCTGGTGAGACAACATCTGGAGTACTGAAATCAGTTTTGGTCTCCTTATTTAAGGAGAGATTATTTCACTAGAGGCCGTTCAGAGTATGTTCACTAGGATAATCCCTGGCAAAGAGGGATTGTCTTATGAACAAAGATTAAACAGGTTTGGGACTCTACTCATTGGTGTTTAGAAGAATGAGAGGTGATGTCAATGAAACATATAAGATTCTTAAGGGGCTTGACAGGGTAAATACTGAGAGGATGTTGCCAATGATGGGAGGGGCAAGGACCAGGGGGCATAGTCTCAGAATAAAGAGACGTCAATTTAACACTGAGATGAGGAAGAATTTCTTCTCCCAAAAGCTCCTTACCTCAGAGAACTGTAGGGGGCAGAATATTTAAGGCTGACGGAGATTAATTCTTGATCAGAAGGGCCATCGAGAGTTACAGGGAAATGGCAGGACAGTAGGCTTGAAGAAGGTCGGATCAACCACGATCCTAGTGAATGGCGGAGCAGGCTCGAGGGGCTGAATGACCTACTGCTGTTTCCATTTCTTATGATCATATAAGTACAAAAATAGCCATAACATAACTATCACCAAATCAGAACTACGAGCAAACTTCACCTAAATCATTGGGATCAGGGAACACAACAGTATATTCCAGGTCCTTGTCTCCCATCTTCTAAAGCGTCCCGTTCCGTTTAAATCGAAGATTACCCTTCACAAGAAACAACCGCCACCAATACCAATACGCCTTATTGTGGAATCGATCACTTCCTTAGTAACTCGTCAAACCGGAAGTTCAATTAAACCCCGCCCCCTTCCCCGTTGCGTGACTTCTATTGGCCAATTGGCGTCACCTCCTCAACGCTTGTCCAATAACTGGCTAACACAAACGCCAATCACTGGCATTCTGTTTTTTTTGACGGTAGGTTTGCTCTGTGTGAAATTGCTTTGCTGCTTTTAATGTGGTGATATAATCAGTTCAGTAAAATAAGTTTCTGGTGCTAAAATAATTGAGTCGACTAAACATGTGGAAAAAATATAGAAATACTTATACCAGAACTGAGGACTTTCAGCCCGTCATGTTTACTCTAGCCCAGAAGGAGCTATCCAGCCTTATCCCATCTTCCGGCTCTTGGTCCATGTTTTTGCATTCCATTCTCGGGCATTGCAGTACCAAATTAGTCTACTTTACATGTTTTCATCTTATCAATGTTGCTTCTATTGCCAATCACCTTAAACTGGTGCTCTTTGTTTCTCAATCCTCTGCCAACGAGAATGGTTTCTCCTCATCTACTCTATCCAGATCACTCGTGATTTTGAATTTCGCCATCTGATCTCCTTTTGCCTTTCTATTCTCTAAGGGGAACAGCTTAGATGTTTACATAACTGAAGTTCTTCATTCTGGAACAATTCTCATGCATCTTTATTGCACCCTCCTAAATGCCTTTAGCTTCTTCCTGAAGTGTGGTGCCCAGAACTGGGCACAAATATTAGCATTAAGGTCAAATATACATAGTTATCATAACTTTCTTGCTTTTGTACTCTATGCCCCAATTTTTAAGGGTCAGGATTCCACATGTTTTATTAACCACTTTCTCAATCAGCCCTGCTACTTTCAAAGCTTTATGCACACATACCCATAAATCCTTTTGCTCCTGAACCTCCTTTTGAATTATTTTGTTTTGCATTGCCTCTCCTTTATATTCCTATCAAAAAAGGCTTGTGTCTGTATTAAATTTTACCTGCTTCTTATCATCCAATCGTCGAGCTAGTCCATTTCCTTTTGAAGTTTATCACAGTGGCAGATTGAGTTTAATTTAGATAAATGTGAGGTGTTGCATTTTGGTAAAATAAACCAGGCTCTGGGGAGTGTTGCCAAGCAAATAGACTTTGGGGTACAGGTTCATAGTTCCTTCAAAATGGAGTTGCAGGTAGACAAGGTAACAAAGAACATTTGCCTTTCGTCCATGCATTGAGTATAGGAGTGGGGATGTCATATTGTTGCTGTACAGGACATTGGTTAGGAATGCTGTGTTCAATTCTATGACTCTTTCCTTCACAGTTCACAAAATTTCCTGGTGAATATTTTCCACCGCCTTTGAAACCATGCCTGTGCATCAAAAGTTTTTTATATATCGGAAAAACAGAGACCATAAGATTGATCCCTGGATAACCTCCCCCCTGTATCTTTCTCCAATCCAATTTAAAAAAAAAACTTCACTTCTATTTTCTCTTTCCTGCTACTTAACCAATTTCATGTTCATTTTATCACCATCCCTTTTAATCCACGTACTCCAACTTTGCTATCCAACCTAAAACTATTTCTCAGCTCTTTGTCTGTAGCCATATTTATGACCATACCTCAACTCCATATTTAACTATTTCTTAAATGTGATGAGGGTCTTTTGCCTTTACCAGTATTTAAACAATTTCATCCACCTTTCTCTGGTGAAGTACATTCTCCTCAACTCCTTTCTTGTTCTACTAGTTACTTTAAATCTGTGTCTACTGGTTATCGATATCAGCAACAGTAAATAGGCCAGATTTATCTCACCCTGATATAATTCTTCCTCAATATAATTTACTCTATCAACTGCATGGCCAATTTTTACATGATCTGCAAACTTCTTGATCATGTCCCTGCATTTATAACTAGCTCATTGATCTATATTACAAAATTGCAAGGGACCTAGCATTGAACCTTGTGAAACACTAATTTGAAATAATTTTCCAGACATGAAAGTACCTATTGATCATTAATTAGCCTTTGTTGCATGCTACTCCAAAAAATTTGTATCCAAGTTGTCAGTTTCCGATGCATCCCATGAACTTTTACTTGCTATTCAGTCTGCCATGTTGGAAATTGTCTAAAGCTTTTTTTTGCTGAAATCCAAGTGCACCATCCTCATCAACCCTTTTTTTTTTATTCCTCAAAATATTCAGTTTAATTTGTCAGACATGATCTTACCTTATGGTCGTTGCCCTTGATTACTGTGCATCTTTCTGAATTATGATTGATACTGTCCCTTAGTACTTTTTGAAAAAGTACTTAGTACTTTATAATTCCAATATTCTGACCACCTCATAGTTAGGATGTTTGTGATTACTCAGTCTGTTTCAATGCCCCATGCTTATTGAATGTTGCCCCTCTAGTTACATATAACTGTCTCTCTCTTTTATTGCAGGGGAAGTGAATTCTTTACTAAAACTGTCTTCACTTACAGGATCCGTATTCCTCTATTTCCTTCCTATTCATGCATTTGTCCAGGTGTGTCTTAAAGGCTGCTATTGCGTCTGCTTCCACCACCACCTCTGGCAACGCATTCCAGGCACTCACCACACTTTGTGTGGAAAAACTTGCCTTGCATATCTCTTTTAAACAAACCCGTCCACCCACCTCCTGCACCTTGAACCTGTTTCCCTAAGTAACTGACCCCTCCACCCTGGGAAAAAGCCTCCTATTTTCCACTCTATCCATGCCATTCACAATCTTATAAATAACCTCCTGCGTTCCAGTGAAAATAAACCCAGTCTCCCCAACCTTTCTTCGTAGCTAAAATCCCCCATACCAGGCAACATCCTGGTAAACCTTTTCTGTACCCTCTCCAAAGGATCCACATCCTTCTGGTAGTGTGGTGACCAGAACTTTCTTTTTTCTTCATTCATTCACAAGTTGAGTGCATCGCTGGCCAGGCAGCATTTATTGCCCATCCCCAATCCCAGTTAAGAGTCAACCACATTGTGGGTCTGGACTCACATGTAGGCCAGACCAGGGAAGGATGGCAGTTCCAACAACCACCAGGCTATAGATGGGCTTCTGGCCTCGGCTGCAATAAACTTGCTGGAAATGCAGATAGGCAATGGAAAATCTGGTGAAGATGTTAGAGACTGCAGAACCTCGTACAGATCATGGAAGAGCCCATGCGAATGAAGTTTTAGTGTGTGCACATATAGCTTCTTCCATTGAGAAGTTAGTGGCAGATCTGGGGAGCCAGTTCGATTAAATGCAAAGACCTGCATTTTGTTGCAGTAGCCATAGGCTTGTTGCATCAGTGGCTATGCGTGGAGTATGCACAGGTGTCTTGGATTTCCCTTTAGTAGACAGGCCCGCGATGCCTCAGACCAGCAGAAAGCATCCATTTAAGTCATTGCATGTAACTGGGTATTGGTCTTAGGTGCCTGAATTTAGTCAGTTGCTGATGTTGGGGTCACACCAAGGTGTAGGGGGCATAAAGTGAATCTACAGTGATAGCATGGGTGATGAGACACTAAGCTTATACCCAGGTAAAATTGCTCTGTAGCACAGAACCTAAGCATTATCATAACGTACATAAAGTTGAAGCTTTTTGACTTTCACTATTCGGGACTG
>NC_063341.1:45095846-45096721 GCF_021869965.1 Rhincodon typus
ACATACAAGAAACAAAACTTAGGAAGTGAACTTCAATTTTTCTCAACTGGTAATCTTAGTTAAAAAATCTCAGACCAGGCAGATAGATTCTGATTGATCAGAGTTTTGCTGTCAGGAATATAGCAGGTATTGGCCTTCTGCGTGATCCTTTTCAGAATGAAAACGTTTCAAGGTAATAGCAGTCATCCCTTTTCATTCTATGTGATAAAGGTTCCTTCCTCCAAGCCTTCGAGGGTTAAAGGCTGTCGGTGATGAGGTAGCTCTGGGTTGGAGGCTGGCACATTCTGAAGAGCCGATGCTATGTGGGTGATCTAGCAATGGTCAGATAGTTTCTTCATTCCTGAGTGAAATGATTAATGGTGAAGTTATAAATGAAAACCCCAGAGGTCTGTCCATGGCTATGGCCTTATAGAGAGGGGCCATTACATCTGCCCTGTTTCTTATATTCCTCTCCATCATCATGATCATTATCTGAGAAGCGTTGCTCCTCAAGTCCTTGCATAGCAATTCCTTTCCTATTTGCAGAGATAGCAGACTATGACAATCATGGACACTCTAGCCAGAGCTGTCAAGACAGCGGAAGCACTTTTTCAGAAAATCATTGGCCAGCCGAATGATTGCCGTTAGTCGACTAGGGGTATGACACACTGGGGTCATGAGCCTTGTCCTGAAGAGATAATCCTTGTCACCCAATCTTACACTTGGATGGGGGCCTCAGGTAGTTCTGGTGGCTGAAAATGACGTAAGCTGCATGAATCATGAGAAGTTCTTGGGAAATGGACACACACCTATGTAGTGATAACAAGGTATAGAGCTGGATTTACACATATGCCTAAGCATCAGCCGCATCGATACAAAATCCAGAGCTGTCAAGA
>NC_063341.1:45097121-45161465 GCF_021869965.1 Rhincodon typus
GAGCTGGGTTCCCAGAGAGCTCTAATAGTAACCTGAGTGCAGTCAATTACACACTGTGTTGTAGGAAGTGTATACTGCTGAAGCCAGTGGCCTCTTGCAGCCTGGCTATCAGTATCTGATGTGATGAGAATTGAATAAGTTATTTGATTCATTTGAACTGGGCATTGATCATATCTCTTATACGTCAATTATTACAGCCTGGGAAATGCCACATGCCTCTCGTGGATCTCTAGAATGATCTGTCCCTGAAATTTAGAGCTACAGTCATCATGAGGATGACTGGTATCAAGCTCCCTCTAAAACCACGGGTTTGCAGGTCTTGTTAAAGGAGTGCACAGAGGTTAGTGACCACCTGGTTAAACCCCAGCCATCTCTGGCATTGCATGTCAGGCACTTGAAGATAGTAGCAGCTCTTTCTGAAATGCACTTGCACTCCAATGCTCTTTGGTGACAACGATTGCCCTGGTTGCCTTCGTCTTGATCTTTCTCCCTGTCGACTGGTGCTGGCTGATGATCTTGTGGCCTATACTGTTGTGCAATCGCAACCCACCTCTTGTAAAGCCTCTCTTCCATCACGCAAGGTTGCAAAAATATTGAATGTATGAGCATTAGCAAATCCACAACATTAACTAAATAAAAGGTGTTGGGCATTGCCCACCTGAGATTTGCTGGACTGGGAGAAGAACTATGAGATACAGATGCAGATAAGCAGAGAGATGGGCGGGTCACACTGCAATCGCGGACAATGCCCACCTCATTTCCCTGAATCAGGCTGTGGGAGAATGGCTGCAGCAGAACAACCTGCTGCAAGGGGCTATTTGCTGAGACCATTCAGGCATGTTAAGACCAACTTTCAGAGGCTGACTGGAGCTTTGTGGAACAGGCTAACTGCTTGGAGGTGGCAGACCTAGGGCTCTCCCTACCAGTCTTCATCAGCTCTTAGCTGGAAGCTACCATGTGAAGGACATGTCCCTCCACAGTATGGACTGGTTTATTATTTAATATTTTAAAATGTTGGAGAGGGAATCTCTCAGCTTGGTGCTTCTTCAATGGTAGAAGTCCTCATGGAAATATATAAAATAGGAGCAGAGTTCATTGCTCAGACAATTGAGTATGCCAACCGTAATCCCAAACCAAACTAGCCCCACCAGCCTGCGCTTTGCCCATATCCTTCCAAACATTTCTTATTCATGTACTTATCTAAATGTCTTTTAAACGTTGTAACTGTACCCATATCCATCATTTCCTCTGGAAGGTCATTCCACACATGAACCACTCTCTGTATATAAAAAAAATTTGCCGTCATGTCTTTTTAAAATCTTTCTCCTCTCACCTTAAAAATATACCTCCTAGTATTGAAATCCCCACCCTAAGGAAAAGATACCTGCTATTAACCTATACCCCTCATTGCTTCATAAACCTCTATCAGGCCATCTCTCCGGTGAAAGAAGTCCCAGCCTGTCCAGGCTCACCTTATAACTCCAACACTCCATTCCCGGCAACATACCAGTAAATCTCTTCTTAACCCCCTCCAGCTTAATAATATCCTTCCTATAACAGGGAGACCAGGTCTGAACACAGTACTCCAGAAGCAGCACAACGTTCTGTACAACCCCAGCATAATGTACCAACTGCTTTCCCAAAAGTCTGAGCAATGAAGGTAAGCATGCCTATCTATCTGTGATGCAAACTTCAAAGAATTATGTACCTGAACCCCTAGGTCTCTAAGTTTACAACACTGTCCAAGGCCGTACTTTTAATTGTATAAGTCTTAACTCTGTTTGTTTCACCAAAATGCAATACCTCGCATTTATCCAAATTAACCTTCATTTGCCACTCTTCAACCCATTGACCCAATTGTTCAAGATCTCATTGTAATCTGTAGATAACCTTCTTCACTGTCCACTATACCACCAATTGGTGTAATCCACATACTGACCATGCTTTCTATATTCTCAACAAAATCATTGATAGAAATGACAAGCAAATGTAGACCCAGCACCGATCCCTGTGGAACATGGCTAGTCTCAAGCCTCCAGTCCAAAAAACAATCTTACGCTGTCATTGTCTATCTCCTGCCGTTAGGCCAATTTTATATCCAATTGGCACGTTCACCTTGGATCCCATGTGATCTAACTTTAGTAATTAGTCTACCATGTGGAACCTTGTCAAAGGGTTTTCTAAACTCTAAATAAAGAATGTCTACTGCTCTGCTCTCATCAATATTAATTCATCAAAAAAACTCAATCAAGTTTGTGATACATGATTTCCCTTGCACAAAGCCATGCTGACTATCCCCAATCATTCCTTGCCTCTCCAAATGCATTTAATCCTATCTTTCAGAATCCCCTCCAACAACTTAACCACCACCAAAGTGAGACTCATGGATCTATAGTTCCTAGGCGCCTGCTTACATCCTTTCTTAAACAAAGGCACAACATTAGTCACTCTCCAGTCATTCAGCACCTCACCCGTATTTATAGATGATACAAATATTTCTGCAAGGGATCCAGCAATTTCCTCCCTAACTTGCCACAAAGTCCTGAGATACACAACATCAAGTCTGGGAGATTTATCCACCATTATACTTTCTAAGACCTCCAGCAGTGCTTTGTCTGTAATGTGAATTGTTTTCAAAGTGTCAATATTTATCTCCCTGAGTTCTGTGCCCTCCATTTCTTTCTCCTCAGTAAAAACTGATGCTAAATAGTCATTTAATATCTCTTCCATCTCCTGAGGTTCAACAGAAAGATGATCTCTTTGATCTTTAAGGGGCCCTACTCTCTGTCTAGTTGCTCTCTTGCTCTTAATATACTTGTAGAGCCTCTTTGGGTTGTTCTTAATCTTATTTGCCAAGGCTATCTCATATCCTGTCTTTGCCTTCCTGATCTCCCTCTTAAGAATGCCCCTCCACTCTTTGTACTGTTCAAGAAATTCATTTGAACCCAATTGTTTATATCTAATAAATGAATTTTTTTATTCTTGACTAGCACCTCATTGTCTTTATTCGTCCAATGTCTCTAAACCTACCAGCCTTACCTTCCACTCTTAACAGGAATACAATGACTTTGTATTCTTGTTATCATACTTTTGAAAGCTTCCCACATATCAGAGTCCCTTTATCCTTGACTCACAGCCATTAATCCTTGAACTCCTATCTCTTACTGTCTATTTTCTTTGCCTCCTATACCCCACCCTTGACATCCTACTATAATCCTGAAGTCTTACTCCGTTATCCTTAGCCTACTCTTGCTATCACTTGAACCTCCCTCAGAGAACCGACATGTGCTCTGCCTGAAGATTGATATTTCATATTTTACTCTAGATCTGCTATGTATGGCACAGCTGCCTCTCAGTTGGATATACAAGCTCTGATATTCTCAGTGATGGACCCTGCTG
This sequence comes from Rhincodon typus, assembly GCF_021869965.1. Lineage (NCBI taxonomy): Eukaryota > Metazoa > Chordata > Chondrichthyes > Orectolobiformes > Rhincodontidae > Rhincodon > Rhincodon typus. The sequence goes on from NC_063341.1 coordinate 45,100,521, forward strand.
AATAAAATGGAGCCTGACACTTCCTTCCACTTGCTGCATCCACATGTGTCAGTGTCCTTCTGTACTGCCAATTGAGAACGCAACTGTCAATACCCCAATCCAACCCTGTCTCTTGTCCTTGGTGCTACCATATCATCCAGTTTCTCTTACACCCCTCCCCATGCTGCTGAAAAGACAAAAATAAAATCTCACCTCAGATGTAAAAATTGAAGAACCCTGCTCAATGCATGCCACCTTTTAAGTCATCAGGAAACACAGGTTTCCTGTGTGCCATCGACTTCAGTCCTACTTAGTTCTCCTTTAATAAGTATTCCCGGCATGACAAATAGATTCTCCCCCATCAGGCAATGTGATGGTTGCTGCATCATTAACATGCTGCTATGAATTTCTCAGACTCAACCTGACATCAGAAAATTGAGATTGCAGCTCTTTTCTGATTAAGACCATCCGCCCACCTCACCTCATCTTACTCATACAGCCCCAGTTAAATCTGCATCCATGTGTGGCCTGTTATATGACATTAACCATTTCTTCCCCCTTAGCTGACGAGATTAATTAAATTCTGAAAATGGCTTCATCGAAAGAAGAAGTGGAAATTTCTGGACTGATGAGTTTTCTACAGGAGTGGGACAATGGCACCAAAGCTGTCCGACATCGTATGTTGAATGACTTCATAAATACAAATAAAGGTAAAACTGGTCCAGAGCTGGAACTACAGTTTGCTCAAGGTGCCAGTTTGTTTCTCACAAGATTGACGGCATGGCTCAGATTAACGTATCCTTTTCTTTAGACTGAATTTAACATCTGTTTTCTATCAAATTGTGGGGAATATTTCTTAACTTATAAATAATTCAATGAACATCAGTGAGGGAAATAATGGACAACAGTATGCTATTATAGAACTTTTGTCTCTCTTAAAGGAGTATATTTTGATTTGACTATTGTAGTCTGAATTTGACATGAAATTATCGGACACAGCCTGTAAGGGTGATGGAAGATTGAACAGTAACTTTGAAACAACATTAGGCGTATACTTGCAAAGAAAATATTTATTATGGGGAATAGGCAGAATTGTGGAAGGTGGTACAGACATGATTGGCAGAATGGTCTCCCTCTATAGTATATGATAATCTGAGAAAAGTCTAAAGCAAGAATGACCAAATGCTTGGTTAAAGGAAAAAACAGAACTGGGAATGCTGGAAATCTGAAACGAAAACAAATTGCTGGAGAAACTCAGCAGATTTGGCAGCATCTGTGGACAGAAAGCGGAGGCAACATTTCAGGGCCATTTCTGCAAGAGGATCACTGGAGTTAAATAATTGGGTTTTAAAAAGATTATTTAACACGCAGAATACTGCGTACAATTCTGATCGCCCTTTTATAGGAAGGATGTTGCTGAGTGCAGGAAAGATTTGCAAGGATGTTGCCAGGACTGGAGGATTTGAGTTGTGGGAGAGGCTGAATAGGCTGGTGCTTTTGTTGCCTGGAGCATCGGAGGCTGAGGCATGACTTTATAGAGGCTTATAAAACCACGAAGGACATGGTCAGGGTGAATAGCCAAGGTCTTTTTCTTAGGGTGGGGGAGTCCAACACTAGAGGGCATAGATTTAAGGTGAGGGGGGAAAGATTTATAAAGGATGTGAAGAAGGCAAGTAGAGAAGCTGAGTTTGGACAGGAATTCCTGAGTATAGAAACTAGACAAGTTAAGGAATTATTGCCCATTTGTAGAGTGAAGGCAGAGAGGTTTGAGTTGGAGGAACTCTGTGTTCTTGGAGGCTTATAGAGAGGGTTGAGGCACTGGAGGTTTTGAATAAGTGAATTAGAATTGTAAATTTGGACCTTTTGCTGACAAGAATTCAATATTAATTAATAATCTTGTAATAAAGGAGCCTTTGGGGAAGGATGATCATAATATGAAAGAACATGGGCAGCATAGTGGCTCAATGGTTGGGCGGCACGGTGGCTCAGTGGTTAGGCAACATGGTGGCTCAGTGGTTAGCACCGCTGCCTCACAGCACCAGGGACCGGAGGTTGATCCCACCCGCAGGCGACTGTCTGTGTGGAGTTTGCACATTCTCCGCGTGTCTGCGTGGGTTTCCTCCGGGTGCTCCGGTTTCCTCCCACAGTCCAAGGATGTGCAGGCTAGCTGGACTGGCCATGCTAAATTGCGCATAGTGTTCAGGGATGTGTAAGTTAGGTAGGTTTTAGGGGGAATGGCTCGGGGCAGGATGCTCCAAGGGTCTGTGTGGACTTGTTTGGCCGAAAGGCTTGTTTCCACACTGTAGGGATTCTGTGATCTTTTATGAATTTTCAATTAAGTTTGAGAATTTGAAAGCTAAGTCTGAAATTAATGCTTTTAATCTGAGCAAAGTAAATGTATGAGTGAGGGAAAAGTTGGTTCAAGTACATAGGTAAAAAAGGTAAAGAAATATTATAGTAGGTAGACAAGGATAATTTTTTAAAAATCTCTAATTAGCAATTAATAATTAATAATAACACATTTGCTTAAGGATTAAAAATTCAATTGGGAAGGTAATCCAACCATGGCCAACAACACCTTAAGAGTAATTGATGGACTAAAGGAAGAGACTTTAATGTAACTGAAAATATAATAGGGATTGGGAGTATTTTAAAATTCTGCAAAGTATGACAAAGAAGTTGAGAGACAAAGACAAACTGGAACATTGGAGTAAACTAACAGGAAACATAAAAACAGTTTGTAATAGCTTCTACAGATATGTAAAAAGAGAGAGAATAGTGAGAATAAATGTGAATCCCTGCTGGGAGAGATGGGAGACATTATAGTGGGACATGAGGAAATGGCATCTGGCTTCATGGTAGCAGGCACAAAAAAGATTCCAGAGTTGTGGGAAATCTGTTCTAGTAAAAGTGAATAATTTATGAATATTTGTAAAGAAATAGCACCGGAGAAATTATTGGGACTTCAAGCCGAATAATATTCTGGGTCTGATGATGCATAACCTAGCATTTTAAGAGTTGGCTACAGAAATAGTGGTAGATTAGTTTTGATTTTCCAGAATTCCCTAGATGCTAGAATGAGTCTTGTGTTAGGAAATGTGATTCCACTATTTGTGAAAGGAGAAGGAGAGAAAACATAGAATCATAAGCCAGTTAGTGTGACATCAGATGTTTGGAAAATGCTGCACTTTATTATTAGGGATGGAAGTTGACAGAATCTCCTCAGCACTGCTCACAATAATCTTGATGGCGTGAATTTAATAGAACACCTTTATCTGAACTCTCAGTGACAGCCATGTGTACTACATGTCCACTTCTGATCAATCAGGTGCTTTGAGTAAAAAGAAGCAGCTGCAACATCCTCAAATTTCCCTGTTGCCAGATCCTGAATACAGCATTTGCACAGCTGACAGGAAAGGAAACAATGCCCCTTTTCTCTCTTCAGCAGAGCCTGCGTTGCTTCTTGTTGTTTTTCTTCCAATTTATCTCTGCAGTCGTTTTTTTTTCTCAGAGTCATAGAGTCATACAGCATGGAAACAGATCCTTTGATCCAACTTGTCTCTGCTCACCAGACATCCTAATCTGACCTAGCCGCATTTGCCCCAAATCCCTCCAAACCCTTCCTATTCATAGACCGATACAGGTACTTTCTAAATGTTGTAATTGTACCTGCCTCCACCACTTCATCTGGCATATACGCACCACCCTCTGCTTGAAAAAGTTATTCTGCAGGTCCTTTTTAAATTTTTCCCCTCTCACCTTGAACTTATGCTCTATAGTTTTGGACTCCCCCCACCCTAGGAAAAAGACTTTGGCCATTCACCCTATCCGTGCACCTCATGGTTTTATAAACCTGTATAAGGTCACCCCTCAGCCTCCGATGCTCCAGGAAGAAAAGACCCAGCCTATTCAGACTCTCCCTATAACACAAACCCTCCAGTCCCAGCAACGTCTATGTAAATTTTTTGTGCACTCGACAACATTCTATAGAAGCGTGATTAGAATTATATGCAGTACAATAAAAGCGGCCTTACCAACGTCCTGTACAGCCACAACAAGGCCTCCTAACTCCTTTATTGACTGTTCTGACCAATGAAGATAAGCATGTCAAATGCTTCTTCACCACCCTGTCTAACTGCAACTTCACTTCTCAGGAACTATGCACCTGCAACTCTAGATCTCTTTGTTTGACAATAGTCCCCACGGCTCTACCATTACTCATATAAGTCCTGACCTGGTTTTTCTTATCAAAATGCAACACCTCGCATTTTTCCAAATTAAACTCCATGGGCCAATCCTGCCCCATTGGCCATTTGATCGAAGTTCCATTGTACTTGAAATAATCTTCTTCACTGTCCACCACACCACCTATTTTGGTTTCATCTGCAACCTTACTAACCGCGCATCGATCCTTGTGACACACTGCTGGTCAAAGGCCTCTAGTCCAAAAAGCAACCCTGTACCACCACCCTCTGCTCTCATCTGCTTTTGTCATTCTTTTAGATCTACAATGGGAAGTTGAAAAGAATTAGCAAAGACAATATTATGGAGGGCTTCAGGTTGATTATCGCAGGAGCTGCAGTTGCCTATCACTGTGATTCAGAGTCACCAAACTCGAAACGTTGACTCTGCTTTCTCCCCACAGATACTGCCAGACCTGCTGAGTTCCTCCAAGAATTTCTGTTTATGTATCTAACACTCAAGTTTCAGAGAGATAGAGAGCATAAAATAAAATATTTATGTACTTCTCCTATGTATCCTGCTTCTACTCTTGGAAAATCTAACTATTGCAGAGTCTTTAAAATAATTTACTATCTTCATTTCTTTAATTATTCATAAATTAGAAATGTGTGTTTTATTTCTTTTTCTGGAAGTTGGAACCATTGCTGTGTTGTGCCTTAAAGCAGGTGAATGATCAATATTTTCTGAAGTACTTAACTTCTTTGAACAGCTACATGGTTGGTACCTGTGTAACTGAACAGTTACAAGCCATCGGTGTATTTTTGTCTGCAACAAGTGGGTAAGCCTTAATTTAATCATTACAATAATGTTTATATCATCAGTGGTTCTTTGTTTTTAAGTGAAAAATCTGAACCTTTGGCTGTTTCCTACTGCACATGCCAATTATTTATTTGGAAATAAGGCCACTGACCCAAGAGCTCTACAAATGCTACTTTTAGATGGTGCTAGAAAGTAGACAGCAGACAATAACAGTTGTCACTCACTTTCTGTGCATCTATGGAAAGGCTCTTGTCTTTCACCCCAAAGTTTATTACAGGGATACCTTTGAGATCGAGAACTCAGCAACATTACTAATTAATTTCTGTGGCGTCTATTACCTTAGCCTTGTAACATACAAAACTCTCAAACAGTTCTAATTCTTGCCAAATCAGGATAACAATTACTGTAACTGTTAATATACAATGTTATCTCCATCAGTGTGCCACTATGCATTTTCAGAACATCTATTTGTGTATTTCTGTCATTTATTCTGAAAGCTGTGCTTTTTAAACACTCCCACTTATTTGGCCTCTTGGTCTTACTTATTTGCAACTCATTCAAATTTTTGTTTATTTTAAATTTGTGAAATTGTGTTACATACGTTTTTCAGCTGAATGTTTTGAATTGAACTTATTCTTTTTAGGTTGTGCAGATAGTTTAAATAAATTTTGATGTGAGTTGTATCTAACGGATGTTTTTATTCAATGCAACAATGCTTATGTTATTTCCATGACATAAGAATCTGGGTTGGATATGATGGTATTGAAGAATCCAACAGATAGCACTTAAGCATCTGAACTAATATTACTCTATCAGGTAACAGTGCTGCCAATAAAGTGTCATGCTTCAAGTGATCCAAGGTAAGGTGAAGTGTGAGATTATTACATCCTTAGGTCACATGCTGTGATGATATCATGACCATTTCTCTTAAAGGCATACTGCCATAGTGACATTAAGACACAACACAACTTCCCCTTTTTCAAAAAATAAAAATGATCTCAAGCAGATATACATGGTTGTATTTAGACAGGTGCTTTCAATTCACTAATCATGTAAACAGGTAAGACAGTTTATAAGGATAACATTTCAAACATCAATGTAATGCTTTGACCAAAAATTGACTATAAAGCAGTGTGTGATTGACAGAGTTAAGTGATCCCACACAAATGGATCAAATCTAACCTCTGCAGTCCTGCCATATCCTGTAGTGAATGGTGGTGGACAGTTGAACAACTCACTGGTGAGGAGTCTCCACAAATATTCCTATCTTCAACAATGAAAGAGCCCACCATGTCGTTGCAAAAGAGTGATAGCCCTTGACATCAAGACTGTATTCAACCAAGTGCGGCATCAAGGAGCCTTAGCAAAACTGGAATCAATGGGAACTGGGGGCAAACTCTCCACTGGTTGAAGTCAGACCTGGCACATAGGAAGATGATTATGTTTGTTGGAGGCCAGTCATCTCAGCTCCAAGATATCTCAGCTTGAGTTCCTCACAGTAATATCCCAGGCCCAGCCTTATTCAGCTGCTTCATTAATGATCTTCCTTTCATCATAAGGTCAGAAGTGGGGATGTTCGCTGATGATGCAGATCAGCTGCAACACACTAAAGCAGTTCATGTTAAAGTGTAACAAGACTTGGAAAATATACAGGCTTGGGCTGACAAATAGCACATAACATTTGCCGCATACAAATGCCAGATAATGATAATTTTCAATAACATCCAATATAACCACCACACCTTGATATTCATTGGCGTTACCATCACTGAATCCCCCACTATCAAAATCCTGGGAGTTACCATTGACCAGAAACTCAACTGGAACATGCCACGTAAACGCATTGGCTACAAAAACAGGTCAGAAGTTAGGAATACTGCAGCAGAACCCACCTCCTGATTTCCCAAAGCCTGTCCACCATCTACAAGGCACAAGTCTGGAGTTTGATAGAATGCTTTCCACTTACTTGGATGAATGCAGCTCCCAAAACCTTCAAAAAGATGGACATCATCCAGGACAAAGCAGCCCAGTTGATTGGCACCATATCCACAAACATCCACTACCTCCACCACTGACACTCACCAACAGTGTGTACCATTTACAGGATGCACTGCAGAACATCGCTCAAGATCCTTCTGACAGCGCCTTCCAAATCCGAGACCACTTCCATGTAGAAGGATATGGGCAGCAGATGCATGGAACACTACCACCTCCAAGTAGCCCTTCAAGCCACTCATTATCCTGAATTGGAAATATATTACCAACAGACACAACAGGGAGTGAGGTTGTTAATAAAGAAATGCGGTCGATGGAGCATAATTGTGGACACAGAGATGGTTTGAGTTGTGTATACTTCAATGCTAGAAGTGTCAGAAATAAGGCGAATGAACTTAGAGCATGGGTCAGTACTTGGAACTACGATGTTGTGGCCATTCCAGAAACTTGGGTAACTCAGGGACAGGAATGGTTGTTGGAAGTTCTGGGATTCAGATGCTTTAAAAGAAAAGGAAAAGAGGCAGGGCAGTGGCATTGCTAGTCAGGTCTAGTATAGCAGCTACTGAAAGGCAGTTTGAGAATGATATGTCTACAGAGTCAGTTTGGGTTGAGGTCAGGAACAAGACCCCCTAATAGTTGCAGAGAAGTGGAGGAGTGGATTGGGAGGCAGATACTGGAAAGATGCAGAAGTCACAGGGTTGTAGTCGTGGGTGACTTCAACTTTCCAAATATTGATTGGAAACTTTTTAGTTGTAATAGTTTAGATGGAGCGGATTTTGTACAGTGTGTTCAGGAACGATTCCTGACACAGTATGTAGATAGACCAACACGAGGAGAGGCCACTTTGGATTTGGTGCTTGGCAATGAACCGGGCCAAGTGTTAGACCTGTTGGTAGGAGAGCATTTTGGCGGTAGCGATCATAACTCTGTTACTTTTACAATAGTCATGGAAAAGGATAGGTACATACAGCAGGGTAAGGTTTATAATTGGGGGAAGGGTAATTACAATTCTGTTAGGCAAGAACTGGGTAACATAAAATGGGAACAGATGCTGTCAGGGAAGAGCTCTATTGAAATGTGGAGATTGTTTAAAGAATGCATGCTGCGTGTGCTCGATATGTTTGTCCTTAGCAGGCAGGGAAGATGCAGTCGAGTGAGGGAGCCATGGTTCTCAAGAGAGGTTGAACGACTGGTTAAGAGGAAGAAGGATGCTTATGTAAGGTTTAGGAAACAAGGAACGGAAAAGGCTCTAGAGGGATACAAGTTATCCAGGAAGGAGCTGAAGAAAGGGCTTAGGAGAGCTATAAGGGGGCATGAGAAAACCTTGGCAGATAGGATCAAGGAAAACTCCAAGGCTTTTTACACATACGTGAGGAATAAGAGAATGACCAGAGAAAGGGTAGGGCTGATCAAGGATTGTAAAGGGGATTTTTGCAAGGAGCCTAAAGAGATAGGAGAGGTCCTTAATGAATACTTTTCTTCGGTATTCGCAACTGAGAGGGACCTAGTTGTAGAGGAAGACAGTGTGAAACAGGCTGGTAGGCAAGAGGAGGTCAATGTTAGTAAGGAAGATGTACTAGGAATTCTGAGGAACTTGAAGATAGATAAGTCCCCTGGGCCTGATGGGATTTATCCAAGCATTCTATGGGAAGCAAGAGAAGAGATCGCAGGGCCTTTGGCGATGATCTTCTCACCCTCGCTGTCTACGGGTATAGTGGCGGAAGAGTGGAGAGAGGCAAATGTCATTCCCTTGTTCAAAGAAGGGAATAGGGATAACCCTGGAAATTACAGGCCAATTAGTCTTACGTCAGTGGTGGGAAAGTTTTTGGAAAGGGCTCTGAGTGATAGGATTTATGATCAGTTGGAAAGGCACAGTTTGATTCGTAATAGTCAGCATGGATTTGTGAGGGGTAGATCATGCCTCACAAACTTTATTGAATCCTTTGAAGAGGTGACCAAACATGTGGATGAAGGTAGAGCAGTGGATTTGGTATACATGGATTTAAGTAAGGCGTTTGATAAGGTTCCCCATGGTAGGCTCATGCAGAAGGTAAGGAGGCATGGGATAGGGGGAAATGTGGTAGATTGGATTCAGAATTGGCTGACCCTTAGAAGACAAAGGGTGGTAGTGGATGGAAAATACTCAACATGGTGCTCAGTTACGAGTGGTGTACCACAGGGATCTGTTCTGGGTCCTCTTCTATTTGTGATTTTTGTAAATGATTTGGATGAAGGAGCGGAAAGGTGAATTAGTAAGTTCGTGGACGATACGAAGGTGGGTTGAGTTGTGGACAGTACGGAGGCTGTTCTAGGTTACAAAGGGACATTGATAGGATGCAGAGCTGGGCTGAGAAGTGGCAGATGGAGTTTAACCCTGAAAAGTGTGAGGTGATTCATTTTGGAAGGCCAAACTTGAAAGCAGAATACAGGGTTAAGGGAAAGATTCTTGGCAGTGTGGAGGAGCAGAGGGATCTTGGGGTTCATGTCCATAGTTCCCTGAAAGCTGCCACCCAGGTGGATAGAGTTGTTAAGAAGGCGTATGGTGTGTTAGCTTTCATTAATAGAGGGATTGAGTTCAAGAGCCATGAAGTTATGCTCCAGCTATATGGAAGCCTGGTTTGGCCACATCTGGAGTATTGTGTCCAGTTCTGGTCGCCTCATTACAGGAAAGATGTGGAAGCATTGGAAAAGGTGCAGAGGAGATTTACCAAGATGTTGCCTGGAATGGAGGGAAGGTCTTACGAGGAAAGGTTGAGAGAGCTGGGGCTTTTCTCTTTAGAACGACGAAGGATGAGAGGTGACTTGATAGAGGTGTACAAAATGATCAGAGATATAGATAGAGTAGACAGCCAGAGACTTTTTCCGAGGGTGGAGGTTGCTATTATGACGGGCTATAGTTTTAAAGTGAGTGGAGGTAGATATAGGGGAGACATCAGAGGTAGGTCTTTTACTCAGAGAGTGGTCGGGGCGTGGAATACATTGCTGGAGAGGGTAGTGGAGTCGGCCTCATTAGGGGCATTTAAGCGGCTATTAGATAGACATATGGATGATAGTATAAGGTAGGGGTGGAGGTTAGATAGACCTTAGGATTAGGGTAAAAGTTTGGCACAATATCGTGAGCCGAAGGGCCTGTACTGTGCTGTACTGTTCTATGTTCTCTGTTCTATTACCGTTCCTTCACTATTGCTGTGTCAAAATCCTGGAATTCCCTCCTTTATACCATAGTGGGTCTACTTATAGCACGTGAACTGCAGCGGTTCAAGAAGGTAGCTCACCACCATCATAAGGGGCAAATGGATGCAGGGCAATAAGTACTGGCGAGCCAGCGATATCCACATTCTGAGTGAATTTTTGAAGAAAACTTGCCTGGATCAGAGGAGCAACACTCAAGAAGCATGACACCAGTCAGGACAAAGTGGCTGCTTTTTTGGCACCACAACCACATACATTCATTCCCTCCACCACCAAAGCTCTTCAGCAGCAATGTGTACAATCTAAAAGATGCACAACTGCAATTCAATTCGGGTCCTTAGATAGCACTGTCGATCAGTGTGCTGTGCATTGGCCTGAGTTGGCTTTTGTTCACTTGCAATGTAGTACCATGAGCAGTAATGTCTTTGTATGATCTGGACAGGTTGCATATTTAAAAACTTTTGCTGGCATCCAAATCTTTGTATTTGTATTTTTAACCCGCATGCTCTAACCTTGTGCAGTTTTGGTAGTTCTGTATCTGTTTGCTCACTGTGAATCACTTTTTCATTCTTTCCTCTGTCTTTGAAGAAGTATCTCCTGTGTATCCACGATTAGACAATTGGTTGCTGGGCAGTGTTGTTTGTACTTACCTTCTGAGTATAAGATGTTCTGGAAACGCAGCACTGTGATGGTCTTGGTTGGTTGTTCAATGCTTAATGATCATTGATTTGATGGTGCATACCATACACTCTGCTAGACTGTGTTTGAGAATGTATAATGAAGTGATAATGTGACTTGGGCCATCCTCCAATAAATGCACATCTTGAAATGCTAAATAAACTGAAAATAGTATTCATCATGTCAGTGATGGTTATGCTCGTTCTGTTGTCATCAAACAATGGGAAATTTAGAGAACTAATCACAAGAAAGTTATCTTCCCTATGCACTATGAATAAGTTAATTGCTACTTTCATCTAAGGATTGGATAAGTCATCATGTGGATGTAGAGGCTTCCCTCACTGCTGGAGTTGATACATTTTGGTATTCCTCGTGCGCTTTCGTTAGTCATTGAATATCTTGATTCATCCCTGCCTAGTACAGAGATTCATGTGCTAGCCGTCTTGGGCTTTCAATACTTGCTTGTCCCATGGACATGAAATTAGGGCCTAATACTTTTGGTATTAGGACTTGTTTGCCTTTGTCATGATACACTAAGTTCAGCTCTGTATGGCCACAATGAACAGATTTTCTGAGGAACCTCCTTAATTGCAAGAAACCATCTCTGGATAATAATTTTTTTACAATATTAATAGCTGTTCATCTTCAGCAGTTGATAATTGCCAAAACATAACAGATCAACCTTGAGAATGTCTTCCATTTTGTAGTCTACAGCATCAACGTGTAGATCAAAAGGAATATCTATGCCATTGTATGGATTGGGTAATTTGCTCAGTGTGTCAGATGTAATCCTTGTGGTACCTTCTCAACAATCCTACCCATACTCTGCTGAAATATGTCTTGGCTACTGTACGGCCCAAATATCAACTATGGAAACAGTGCCATCCAAATGGTGTCCTAAATATCATGACCTAAATGGACAGAAGAGTTTCAATATTTTGCATTTAGCTTGGGCAAAAAAAAAAGCTCGCTGTGGAAAATTTAAGATTTAATTCATCAGGTATCAGTATTTTGTGGACACCTTTTTAAGTGAAAGGTTGGACCTAGGGCCATACCTTAATGGTCGAATCTTACTTTGAAACACATGATGTAATGCCACTAACCTGTGTAATGGTTGACTGTATGAATTATACCATTTTGTTCCATTCTTTCAGTTCTGCTTGCAGCTTCCGAATGTCACTCTGCATTTTGAACGTTCATCAAATGGGGTTGCATTATCTTTAAGATACAGCAATGTATCATCCTTAAAATTTCTGATCTCCTTCAAATCCATCTGGGTGCAGGTATTTAAGATCACTGACTGATTTGATTGCATTACGTGTAGTTTGTTTCAACACAATGGATGTCATTTGAATTTAACGAATTGTGACTGTGCCAAGAGCTGTGTATACTTATCATCTTTCCACTGCTGGACTGTAGGCATCTACCACGCAGAAGATCTCAGGAAGCCAAGATGAGCTTGGCTTGATATTGGTATTGCAATGTGATTCCACCAATGCGTGGAATTGGGTGATTTCTTAAATGCAGTAAGATGGTCTCTTGTAGGCTATACCACGAAGTGCCACTTGCACAGGCACATGATTTTCAGGATACCCAGTGGTAATATGGTGGCACACGCTCCCATGTGGATTTTAGCTTTTGGGTGTCTTATCCTGCCTTTTCGGCACATATATTAATCACTGTAAAAGCGTCTGATTGCCTTATATGTTGACAATATATAGAAAATTGACAATATGGCAATCTGGGTTGTTCTCTGAAATTTACTTCTTGCTTGGTTGATTCTGAACCTTAATGATGTGTTTGCATTTATGCACCTTCTTAACACTGTCCTTGCTGATAGCATTATGGTGTTGTACCAACTTGTTGGTCAGTTATGTTTTGTTCCAGGATCCAGCTTGGCCTTTGAAACCAGATTTCCTTCACATGCACACCCAAAGTTCCTTGGTGCCACATGCTTTACAAAACTTGGGGTAGGTGTGATAAGGTGTGGTACAGGTTGTTGTTTTAATGTATTTTTTTGACTGTAGCAGTTATGTTGCCTGCTCCAGAAGCATGTGATTGTTGGCCCTTTTTCTGGTTCAAAAGATTCTTCTGAAAGATTTTAATTGGAATGGAGGTACTGACTAACTTACTAAGCCTCTCTGAGGATTCCTCTTTGGAAAATGCCCTTTGCTGCAGCACCTTTTGATAAAATGATTCATAAACTCTTTGGGTTGCTGTCTACATGATATGACTTACGTCTGATAATCCTGAAGTTAACCATTACCTTGAGCTGGTCTTTGACAACCTTTCAGGTGTTTTCTTCATCTTTCTGATCGTTTGTGGAAAGACCAGATGTATTAAATATGCAAAACCCTTCCCTGCCAGTGGCAAGCAAGATTTTTGAACTTCCTTTTTGGAATCATCTATTGCTTGTTCTATAAAAGAGAAGTCCTCCCAATGTTCAAACAGTTATAATTCATTAAGGTTGTTATTGGATTCTCCTGAATCCATAGTGAAATTTCTGCATTCCAGGATTCTGCCTTAAGAACGTTGATTGTATCACCTTAAGCCAAGTGTCCCTGGCTTTGTGTCAGTTTAAATTTTCAAGTTCTTCTTTCTTCACTGGTTCTGCAGCTGCTATGTATCAACTGTTAGGAACACCAGTTTCTTCCAGCTTTCTGTAGTGCACTTCAATAGCTACATATTTCAGATCAAAAGTACCCTGCAACCTTTTTATTCTTTAGTCAATCTTAAAATTTTTTATTCTTGAAGGAATTTTAAATTCTGATTAAAAATAAGTTTGATATTTCCTTGGTAGTTAATACCAGATCTACAGATCTGTACAACTGACTGTACTCTTAAGAAAATGACGCAGCTTAAGGTAAAGAACTGTCCCATTTTGCATATTCTCCATTGTCCAAAGCTCTTGACCAGTTAGTTTTTAATTAATCACAGAATCACAAAATTGTTAAAATGCAGAAGAAGGCCATTCAACCCATTGTGTCTGCATTGACTTTCTGAACATTTGTCTTAGTGCCAAACCACTGCATGTTATTTCTATTTAAATAAACATCCAATTACCTCTTAAATGCCTCATTTGAACTTGTCTCCTCAACATTTGCAGGGAGTGTATTCCATATCCTATCCACTCACTATGTGAATAAGTTTTTTTCTTACCACATATTTCTTTAGCAGAACACTTTTAAAATGCTACCATCTGGTTCTCAATCCATTTGCATTTCTCCTTATCTATTCTGTTCAAACTCTTCATGATTTTGACAACTTTTATCAAATCACCCCGAGCCTTCTCTCCAAGGAAAACAGTCTCAATCTTAGCCATAGCCAATGGCATGCCAGTCAATAAGTGATGAGGGAGAAGAGAGACGAGAAAAAAAGGAGTTCGCCAAGTTGATAAATAAACGCATGGATTCTTTCAGGCTTAACAATGACTGTGTGACCTTCATACTTCCCATGATATCTCTGCCATGGATGTTAAGACATGCAAGTGCACTGTCTACCTCTGGATCACTGCCATTGCCTCCTGTTGAACACCTGTTTTTGATTTGATTTGATTTATTACCGTCACATGTACTGAGGTACAGTAAAAAGTATTGTCTTATGTGCTTTATGTGTAGATCGTACGATACAAGTGCATCAAGGTAACAGAACTGACTGAAGGATACAATGTTACAGCTGTCGAGAAGGTGCAGAGAGAGATCAATATTAACATTAAAGAGGTCCATTCAAAAGTCTGTTAACAGTGGGAAGAAGCTGTTCTTGAATCTGTTCGTGTGTGTATACAAACTTCTATACCTTCTGCCTGGTGGAAGAGAGTATAACCAGGGTGGGGGTCTTTGATTATGTTGGTTGCTTTCCCAATGCAGTGGGAGGTATAGATGAAGCTTCACCTTCAAGAAACAAATAAGTTAGTAGTGGGTGAACTGTAATATATTTAGATGGTATGGTAGTAAAAGTTGAATAGTTGAATGTACCTTGCAAGTATATGCCATCAAGAAAATAGAGTCTTTCATAGATGGCTGAGGCTGCTACCATGATGTGGGTGAGTTTGCCTCCAACAGGGTGTTTTACATTTGCGACAATATTTAAGTTCTCTCCAAGAAACTGGGCATTATGCCATGGTATTAAAGAATCCAATAGACATTTGTTACAAATAGCCATTGTGTACAAACATTAGATACCTCTGGCACGTAAGTATTTGCACTAATATTATGCTATGAGGTTATAATGAAGAACGTGCTTCCAGTACAATGTCGTTCTCGAGTGATCTGAAGTCAGATAGATAATGAAATCTTTATACTCTCTGGTCACATGTTTTAATGCAGTAATTGTGGCAAAAAGACATGTTGACATACAGACTGAAACCTCAAACAATATATTCTGTGTAGTCTAAAGAATAAGTTTCTAATCATATGAAAGCTTGTTATTTACACTTTTTGTAGTCTGTTGTATATGTTTGCAAACATTAGTTAAAACTTTGCTTTTAGATATATACAGGTACATATTGCTTAAACAGATAAATTTTACAATTTATTGCAGACATCGATATCTCATAGAAGTTTTAGAAGTTGGAGGCGTTTTGACGTTTCTAGAAATTCTGAAATTGAAACAGTTGCGAGAAGATAATAAAGAAGAAGCATTAAAGTTGCTTCAAATTATTGCAAATGCTGGACGAAAGTATAAGGAACTAATCTGCGAAAGCTATGGTAATCTAACACATTGAAACTGATTTTATGTGATTTGGTTAAGTATTGCTGATTGGACCTGTTCCCATGTAAGCTAAACTCATCTAATGTTGTGGGATCAGCTCATTAACCTTGTTTTATAAAGGTCTTACTGTGTCTTGTGAGATTATGGGGATTTGGGAAGGAATTTCAGTTGTCAACAGGTAGTGAAAGACCAGAGCTATTTTTCTCTGCAAAGTGTAAGGACTGGATGGCAAAAACGTGAGACGTGAACATCAGCCAGGCAGCAATGTTTTATGAAGGACATTAAATCCTAAATCAGAAAGTCCGTTACAAATGGATTATGTGTGATTAAGTACTGTTTAGATACTCCAGTTGCCTAATGGGAAAGCTCCTATTTCTTTATTTACATTCATCGTCCTTTTTCATTTGTATGCTGTGCCTCTCTATCTGATAATACAAGGAGCTGGAAGTTCAGTCTGTTAGACATTCAACAACGTATTATGAACCTATAGTATTCCACAAAAGGTGGTACAGTGACTCAGTGGTTGAGGTGGCATGGTGGCTCAGTAGTTAGCACTGCTGCCTTGCAGCACCAGGGACCCGGATTCAATTTCATTCTCCGCTGACTGTATGGTGTTTTCACATTCTTCCTGGGTCTGCATGGATTTCCTCCCACAGTCCAAAGATGTGCAGTTTAGGTGGATTGGCCATGCTAAATTGCCTATTGTGTCCAGGGATGAGTAGGTTAGGTGGATTAGCCATGGGGAATGCAGGGTTACAGGGACAGGATAGCAGGGTGAATCTGGATGGGATGCTGTTCGAAGGGTCAGTGTGGGCTTGATGGGCCTGTTTCCACACTGTAGGGATTCTATTTTTTCAAAAAAACCCGTCATTCCAGGATAAAACTGCCCAAATAAACAGAAGATGTTAGCTATTTACATATTAGTTTATATAGTTATATCATTACTTTGATTATTAAGTCAAATTTGAAATCTCTAAGCCATAAACAGTGGCTTAACACATTTCTCTTCCAGGCGGTTTTGTGGATTTTATTCAGATTTTTATTTCCACTGATGATAGGAAGAGTTTACATGGTGTGCATTAACAATTTGTTTCTTGGAAAATGGTAGATGCTTCCTCTGCCTTTATTGCATAGCAGCTTTTACTAAAAGGATAAATAAGAATGCTTTTAAAACAATAAATTAGCCAATATGGACTTCTGTAACCGTAGTTCAGCAAAATTGTGGGAAGACATGTAGACGGGGTGGGGGTGAGGAATTGCAATCTGATATTTGGCAACAGGTAATTGCAGAGGGATTCCTTAGATGCAGGGGTGGTGCCAGAGGAGTGTCAAGTTGCAAATGCTGTACCCTTATTCAAAAAAGCTGTATGAATAAGCCTAGGAATGGCAGTTTAACTTTGGTAATAGAAAAATTTTATAAAGAAGACAGGGCAAAAGTGATAGACACTTGGACAAATGTAGATTAATTAATTGGTTTATTGTTACGTGTACTGAAGTACAGTGAAAAGCTTTGTTTATGAGCAGTACAGGCAGATTATAGTAAGCAAGGATGTACAGATCAAAAAGACTTAGAGCCATACAGGTTGCATTACACAGGGCATGCACTGGTAAAGAAAACCAGACTATCATTTCAGCAAACCATCTTGCTCCTATGCTAACGTGATGGAAAGTGTCATCAACAGTATTATCAAGAAGAAAGTCCATAGCAATAATCTGCTTCGGAACACTCAGTTTGGGTTCCACCAGGGCCACTCAGATCCTGACCTCATCATAGCCTTTGTTCAAATATCAACTAAAGAATTGAATTCCAGAGGTGAAGTGAGAGTGACCACCCTTGACATCAAAGCTGCATTTGACCAAGTGTGGAAACAGGGAACTCTAGTGAAAATGGGATCAGTGGTAATTAGGGGGAAAACTTTCTGTAGGTAGAGTCATACTTGACACAAACAAAGATGTATGCAGTTGTTGGAGGTCAGTCAACTCAGTTTCAGAACCTCCCTGAATGCATTCTCGGGGTAGGGTCCAAGGCCCAACCGTCTTCAGTTGCTTCATCAATGACCTTTTACCCCGTCATAAGGTCAGAAGTGGTAATGATTGCTAAAGATGACACAATGTTCAGCACCATTTGCGACTCTACAGATACTGAAACAGTCTATATTCAAAAGCAGCAAGATCTGGACAATATTATAGTTTGTAATGCTATATGGCAAGTAACATTTATGATACACAAGTGCCAGGCAATGATCATTTCCAACGAGAGAAAATTATATCATTGCCCTTGACATTCAATGGCACTGCCATCACTGAATCCCCCATTTATCAACATTTTGGGGTTACTAATGACCAGCAATTGAACTGGATTAGCCATATAAATACAGTGGCTACAACAGCAGTTCAGAGGCTAGGAATCCTGCAGCGACTACTTCCTGACTCCTCAAAACCTGTCCCCCATCTACAAGGCACAGGTCGGGAGTGTGATGGAATACTTTCCACTCCTCTTGAAGAGTGCAGCTCCAGATTTAGCCTGACTGCCAGCAACACACAGTCACAGCAATGTACCTTCTGAAAAATGCACTACAACAATTCACCTAGGATCTATAGACAGCATCTTCTAAACACACAAACATTACCATTGAAACGGACCAGGATAGCAGATAAATGGAACAACACCACCACCTCCAAACACCACATACACCATCCTGCACTGGAAATACATTGCCATTCCTTCAATTTTTCTGAATCAAAATCCAGGAACTCCCTCCCAAATACATTGTACCTACAGCAAATGGACTGCAGTGGTTTGGGAAGTCAGCTCACCTCCATCTCCTCAAAGGAAATGAGGGATGGGCAATGAATGCTCACTCGAGCAGCAGCACACACATCCCATAAATCAATAAAGAAATTTCTGTCCTGGGCCTACTAGTATTCCAATAAAGCTCAACAATGAGGAACTATGCCTCATTTTCTGCTTAGGCACTTCATAGCCACTAGGACTTACTGTATTCCACAGCTTCAGAGCATAACCTCTGTCCTCTATTTTTATTATAGCTCAAAATTGGCAGAATCATCTTTAATAATTTTGTGCAACAGCATGCTGAAATGCCAAGAGTGGTGTATTATGGTGTTAGTTCACCTGTGGTAGGAGATTCTGTAGTGATTATACTAAGGTCAGCTAGCTGGATCTCACAGAATGAATTCCTTAATTGGGGTTATTAATCTGGTCCAATCAGGGAGCCCTGGCTGACATTTTAAAAAAGAAAAAGGGTGTCAGAGATTCTGGATCTCTAAGAGCTGGCTCTGAAGAGGCAATACTGGAGTCAAGGACTCATCATATATAAATAAAGGATGACTTAGTGATGGGATATCAGCCTCTGTGGAGTTATTTCAGTGGTGATGAGTAAAGAATGCTACTGAAGAAACTTGCTCACAACAGTTGTAATAGACTTAGGTTAAGCATTTCTTATATCATGCCTTTGCATGATCGATTTGTTTGATTTGTTTGACCCCGTTGTTGAGGACTGGGCCCAGTATGTGGAAAGAATTTTTCTTTTCCCAGCAAGCAACATTGTGGCAGATGAAAAGTAATGAGCAATTCTCCTGACAGTCTGTGGAGCCGCAGCTTTTTCTGTTATGAGGAGCCTAACTTACTCTGAGACACCAATACCAAAACCTTTTGAAGAATTAATGGACGTAGTTAAGGAATATTATGATTGCCGTTCTCTGATTCTGAGATGTGATTGCTTTTACTTGGTAATTCAAGAACTGGGGAATCCCTACCAGGATTTTTGCCTAATTTAAGATGACTGACAGAAGCATGTGACTTTTGTTTAACCCTTAAAGAGATGTTGAGAGACCATTTGGTAGGTGGGATTAATGATGTAACCATACAAAAGCACCTACTAGCTTAAGCCCAACTGGACTTCAAAACAGGTGCTGCAACTGGCTTCATGATTGGAAAATGTGACAAGTGGAACATATGAGTTACAGTGTACTCCAATGGGTGTGGGCACCCTCGCAATCTGACTGAGCTTGGGGAACACCACTTGAGAGACAGCAATTGCATAGCCTAACTCAGGAAATACCTCAATCAGAGGGACACTAGGTCGATCTGCAATAAAACCCCAAAACAAAGCCAAGCCTTAGGTAAATGGTTAATACTTCCTTCAGGATCCTGGCCGGTAAGCCATTGTAGTTGCTGTTGGTATACGAACACGATGGTTAAAGACACTTACTATATCTAAATTGAATAAGATAACTCATAGGCCAGTATCCAGGAGAATTCATACCTGAAATGTCCAGATACGTCTGGCTTGGAATAGTTAAATTGCTTAGCAACACCCAAATCAAAATAAACATCTGGTTAAATGCTCACCCGGATTTGATAGAGGTTGATACTGCCACGGCTGTCTCAGTAGTTGCAGAACCAGTTTTTAACAAAATTCATTCTAGACTTCAGCCTTTAAGTTTGTGCAAGACCTCCGCTAGACTGAGAACCTATACCGGAAAACTAGTACAGATTAAGGGTATAACTTATGAAAAGCAGCTGGTTCAGTTACCAGTGATTGTAGTAAAAAGGCTTGGGGCCCAAACTTGCTGTTTTAATACTTGTTTGCGAGAGATTCACTGAGATTGGCTCAACATTTTTCAATTAGAAAATGGCTGTCTGAAGTCCTAATTAAATACTCAAGTCTTCCAGGAAGATCTAGGGACTATCAAAGGAACCAAGGCCACCTTACATGTTTACCAGGAAGCAATTCTGTTTTTCTGCAAGGCTTGCACAGTATCATTGGTCTTTCGTGAAAAAGTAGAGGCAGAAATCAGAAAGCTGGAATGTGAAGAAATTGTCAAACCAGTTTAATTTGCAGAATGGACAGCTCTGGTCATACCTTTTATGATGATTTCAAACAAACAGTGAACTGCTTTTTGTAGCTGGCTGAATACTCAGTCCTTCAGGTAAGGATTTGTACACAAAATTGGCAGGGGTCTACCCTTCATGGACCCAGACATAAGCAATGCTTACTTGCAATTGTGTTTAGATAAGGATTCCCAGGAGTATGCTACAATTAATATCCATAAGGGCTTGTACCAATATACGAGACTGACATTCGAGGTGTCATCAGCCTATTCCATTTTTCAGTGGATGATGGAGAACATTTTGCAAGGACTGCCTTGCATTGCCATTTATGTGGACAACATTCTAAAAGCTGGGAAAACTAATAACGAACACTTAGAGAACTTGGACATAGTATTAAGGCATTTTTCCAAGGTGGGCAAATGCCAAAGAAGGGAAAAATGCGTGTTCCAGGCACCCCATGTGATCTACTTGGGCTACAGGGTCGACAAGACTGGGTTACACCCTTTGAAAAATAAAGTGAGGATGATCAAAGGTGCCCCGGCTCCCACGTCTGCCCAGGAGCTTAGGTCATTTCTTGGGCTGGTAAATTATTACAGAAAATTCACGCGTAACCTGGCCTCCATCCTGGCACCTTTGCATTAACTCCTTAAAAAAAAGGGTCAGCCTCGGCTTGTCTGTGCAACCATTTCCCTAACTTTCAGTGAAGTAAAGACACACCTATCATCCTCTAAGGTGTTGGCACATGATCCGAAGAAATATCTGGTATTGACATGCAATGCCTCCCCGTATGCGATCGGCATGGTATTAGCTCATGGTTGGCCTTATGGACAGGAATGCTAAATAGCGTATGCACCCCGGACTTTGACTAATACAGAGCATAAGTACACCCAGATAGAGAAAGAAGGATTAGCAGTCATATTTGGAGTCAGGAAATTCTGCCAATACCTTTTTTGGATGAAATTTGTGATGATAATGGAGCGCAAACCCCTAATTTGTCTGCTTAAAGAGGACAAGGCAGGGTCGCCCATAGCTTTGGGCATTATTCAGCGGTGTGGTCTAATATTAAGCACTTATAATTATAAGTTGGAACACGGTCCGGGAGGCTAAGTAGCAAATGTGAATGCATTGACCTGCCTCCTATTAGCAGATACACCACTGGTGGTACCCCCAGTTGAAGAGTCTGTAATGGTTTCACATTTTCTGGTGGCGATGGGGGAAGCCAAAAGGCTGTCGCAACCAGAACTGAAACCTTTTTGGACTGGAAAGACAAGCTTACGGTCGAGGACAACATATTGTTAAGGGAAACAACAGTGATTGTCCCGAGCAAGGGTTGCCACCAAGTACTGGTTGAACTCCAGCAGGGCCACCCAGTCGTCTCCAAAATGAAGATATAATGTCTGGTGGCCAGGCATGAATGCAGACACAGCTTCATTGGTGGGGCAGTGCCCTGTGTGCCAACAAGGACAAAATTACCACCAGCAGCTCCCCCACATCAGTGGGAATGGCCTTTTACACCTGGTACTTGGTTTTTTGTCAACTATGCACATCCTTTCATGGACTAAATGTTCTTAGTCATTGTAGACACCCACTTAAAGTGGTTGGACATGCGTAGAGTTCATTTGCCAAACATGGAGATGCAATAGAAAAACTGCACGCATCTTTTTCAGTACACAGAGTCCCTGAAGTTGTGGTCACAGATAATGGGCCATCATTTACCAGCAGGGAATTTGGGTATTTCCTGAAGTTGAATAGGATTCAACGTATAAGGACAGCTTCATACCACCCATCATCCAATGGCTTGGCATAAAGAGCAGTCCAAACTTTGAAGGCAGGTTTGAAGAAACAGCTGACAACCCCACTTGATACTAAGCTGTCATTGGTTTTTATCTGATTACAGAAACACTGCACATGGACTACTGAAATAACACGGCAGAGTTGCTAACGGGTAGAAGACTCCACACCAGGTTAAGCCTGATTTTCCTGGACCAGGGTGTGGGCAAAAACAGCATCAGGAATGCCAAAGCTGGACAGAATACTCCGCCAAGCAAGGGAGACTGTTTGATACAGTGAACAACGTTTGGTGTAAGAACTATGGAAATGGCCCTGCATGGGTAAGAGGCATGGTCGACACAAGGTCAGGACCAGTGACATTTAAAGTTTGGGTAGGTGCAACAGTTCTAAACAAGCACCTGGACCATATGAAAGCTGCGAATGCATGAACAATACGTAAGCAAAACATGCCCTGCTCCTTGGAACACTTGGAAAGGCTGCAGGAACCTGCGGGTTCACCCTCTCCAAGTGTTGATGAGTCCCCTGGATCAGATTGTCATGACGAATGTAGCCACCCTGACATCATTGCCGCTGGAAGAAAGTGAAATTTTATTGAGATGCTCCTGGCCCAAGAGGTGAGCTCCCATGTGTTATGTACCGCCCATACTGGACACTGTTAGAGGAACCTGACCCAGTGCTAAAATGGTCCAGGAGGCTCTCCGAGAAAATAAACCGACCGATGTCCTCCGACTCCGAGGAGGAGGGATGTACTGATTGTAACGACGTCAGCCAGCTGGACCTCAGAATATGAGTTCCCTGATTGAGGCTGTTCATTTGGTCCAATCAGGGAGCCCTGGCTGACAGATAAAAAGAGGAATGTCAGATATTGTGACACTCTGAGAGCTGACTCTGAAGAGACAATACTAGATTCAAGGACTGTTCATGTGTAAATAAAGGGTGACTTGGTGAAAGGATATCAGCCTCTGTGGAGTTACTTCAGATTCCTCATTCTTCAAGTAGGTCCAAGTTGTAAATGACTTCATTGCCTCCTGTAGGCGCTCTCATGATTACGAGACTTGTGCGAATTTGGCAAGGCTGTCTACAGTTTATGTTGCTGTTGATGCTTGGAAAAGCTTCTGCATCTGCACTTCCACTGGCCTCACCAGTAAAAATGTAGTTAAATGCGTTCTGCAGTAACCTAATTAGCTATGAATAATACTTGGTCTTATTGTTTAAAATATTTTATATTTTTTAAGGTGTGAGAAATGTTGCAGAGTGTTTGGCAAATGCAAAACTGGAAAAGACCCTAGAACAGGCTCAGATCTTACTGGAATTACTAGCACAAGGCAACCCAAAGTATCAACTACAAGTGTACAAAGGATTGATTGCATTATTACCATGCACTTCCCCAAAGGTACAACAACTGGCTCTTCAGACACTTATGACTTTGCAGGTGAGAAATTACAATAGTTGCACGTGTACATATGATCACATTTCTTTTTAATGGTCATAGTTTTGTTCCTTTTTATGTTGTTCTTCATATCTGTTGTAGTCCCATGAATCTCTTCATGACCAGAAGGTGAACTAGGCAGCCTCCATTAAGTCTCCTCTATAACTGCATGATTTGAAGTATGGAACAGGATTCAACAGCAGCTAATTTTAAGGCCATAGTACTCTAGGCTGTGTTGATGGTTGACTGTTGTTTATTTCTGTACAATGGTTAATGATGAAAGACAATTAAAGCTTAACTGTTCTGATATGAGGTCAATGAATTGAAACAGTATTAAACCAATTAATGCTGAGATTTGAAGATTTGTTTTATTTTATAATTTAAATTAATATTGCTTCTTTTAACGTTTCAAAGGGTTTCACAGCCAGTGAAATATTTTGCAAGTGGATTGTTGTGTTGGAAGAAAACCCAGCAACCAAATTGTTCATAGTGAGGTACCACAAACTGCAATGAAATAATAACCAGACCACCTGTTGGTAATGTTTGAGGAATAAATATTACCTGGATATTGGAAGAATTCCCTTTTAACTCTGAATTATGCCTTGGGATCTTTTACTTGGAGTGTGGATAGGACTTTGGTTTAATGTTTCATCCAATTGACAGCATTTCTGACAATACTGAGCAATTTTGCATTGTCAAGTCAATTAATTAACTCCATAAAATTAAAAAGGAAACCCAAAGAACTGCAGGGAAAATTGCTTCATTCTGTACTACTTCGTGTCTAGTTACAGAACAGTATTGGCAGAAAGTTGCAGGCTATGTCTCTGTACCAAGAAGTTGCTCTGGGAAACCAGCAAATGTTCCCTTTTTTTGAAATATTTAATTTATAAAACATGCTTTTAAATGTCACCGAGCACTTTTTTGTTCTTTAGACAGCTGTAAAGATTGTACATCCTTGCATTGTGGAACCACTTTTGAACGTATTGAAAACCATTCACTACGAAGTGCAATATGAAGGTAAATTACTGTCTGTGTTGGGCTAATATGGGATTGCACCTCCAGTTAGATTCCTTATTTTCTGTTCGTAGTTTTCAGGAATAAGGTTTTATCTACAGCCTGTGCTGCTTAAATACTTTAAAAGCAGTTTTGCAGAAATCCAGACTGAAAATATTCTTTATCAGGCCAAAACTCAGGTCTCTGCTAAAGATGATTTATTTAAAACTGATAATTAGACAATACATTTCACAAAGCAATACTGTTAATGCTTAAAATGAATGTGTTTCTCTTTACATTCAAATGTAGCCACTTGAAG
The DNA here is from genome assembly GCF_021869965.1 of Rhincodon typus. NCBI lineage: Eukaryota > Metazoa > Chordata > Chondrichthyes > Orectolobiformes > Rhincodontidae > Rhincodon > Rhincodon typus. Next base: position 45,125,463 of record NC_063341.1, read on the forward strand.
AAGCTTAACTTGATAATGTTGGACTGTATTTTCCAGGGAATGGTGTTCATTGTCAGATTGCCACTCTGCTTCATGTTTCTGGAAAAGAATCTGATCATGGATTCTGCAGAAAGTGGAGCATACCTTAAATGAAATTGTCTATTTGGGGTATGGATGGTCAGAGGAAAGCAAACCACACCACCTTTCTCACAGCAGTAGTTGCCATATTCTGTGACGTAAATATCCAGTGGAGCAGATTGACAATTGGACAGCTCCTCTGAAGTGGTATATATGTAAGTGTGAGGTTTTGGTACCTGCTGGGTAGGGTGCAAGTAGGTAAATAGCTAGGTGGATAGAGTGCATGGGGGGGAGGTACCAGGCTGGAAGAGTCTTCGGTAAATGGTTGAGTGTTTAAGGTAGATCAATGCAGATGGAGGAATGTCGTTCAGTAAGGAGGGGAGTGGTTGGTGTCTGGCAAAGGGATGGGGGTTTGTCAGGGTGAGAGGTGGTTAGAGTGGTGTCAAGTCTGGGAGTGTCAGGTGGGTTTGTGTATTGGGTCCTGATGGGAAATGGAGACAGTACTGTTGGGTGGTGTCCAGCTTCATGTCCCGATGGTGAAGTGAGGGTACTGGGTTCTGTAGTGATTGATTTGTTCCGGGACGTGGAGGGAGGGGAGTGGCATGTCAGACTTCAGGGATAATAGGGAGTGGGAGGCAGCGTTGTTGGTTTTCAGGGCAGGAGGGAGGTGTCCCTACAGAGTGAGAGGGAACTCTCGGGTGACCAGGACAAAGGAGTTGTCAGGTCTGTTTCACGCCTTGGCGGATTAGCACAGTGTTGAATTCTGGGGTGGGATTTTGCATGGAGGTGGGGTCCAAGGGGCTGCCTGATCTGGCAGAGAGGCAGTTTGTAGGGTCTGGTGGTGGGAAGATTTTGTAGCATAAGGGGTTGGAAGATTTGTGGTTAGTGGTGTGCATGGTAAGTTGGGAATTAATTGTCTAACATTTCCTAGCTAACTATTAATTTAACTGCAGCCGAATTTGAAGGTCTGGCAATGGAGTAGATCATACAAATAAGCAAATGGCTGTTGAGTGTGGCTGGGAACTCTGTCCTGTTAGCATCCTAGCTAACAGAGTTCCTAGCCACACTAGAATCCACACTGAAGACCAATGGCATCAATGAGGAAACACAACAAGCCATAAGACAGACAGTGGTCCAAACACTGACCAGAAGTAGCAAACTTAACACTCTCAACACATCAGAAAAGAAGGCCCTAGAAGGACTGAAAAAAGACAAAAACATCTAAATCCCATCAGCGGACAAAGGGCACATGACAGTCATACTAAACAAACGGGACTACCTCACTAAAGCATAGACGCTACTAGCAGACATCCACACAAACCGGCAAGTGCAAATAGACCAGCCACACGCAACTGGGTAACAAAATAATCAACACGCTGAAGAGACTCAAACAGACCGGACGAATCAACAAAATGGATTAAAAATAAAACCTGAAGGGACAAACACCACCACCACCAGCACCCCCACCACACCCACCACCCCACCCCCAACCAATTCTACGGCCTCCCAAAGGTACACAAACCAGAAGTACCCCTCAGGCCCATAGTTCCCTCCCAGGCACACCAACACACAGGTTAGCCAAGGAATTATAACAAAGACTAAAGCACCTCATTAGCGCGTCACCTCACTCAATCCACTCAGTCCAGGAGTTCCTCAAATCCCTCAAAGACATAAGAATAGACGAGACCATGGTGTCCTTTGATGTTACCAGCCTATTCTCATTGATTGACATACTACTGGCAAGAGAGATACTAGCAACACTACTAAAAGAACAAGACCTGAGTGACACCGTCTCCACAGACAACATTACTGGACCTATGCCTCACGATCCACTTTACCTTTAATGGCCAAATCTATGAACAAATCAATGGGACATCCATGGGATCACCTATCTCCGGACTAATAGGAGAAGTAATGATGCAGAGACTTGAAAGCATGGCCCTTCTGCAGATCTAACCTAAACTATGGATCCAATATGTGGACGACATTTTCGGTCATCATCAAATGGACTAAACTAGAGGAGACAGACCAACTAATAAACAACACTCTCACCAGCATCAAATTCACCAGGGAAGAAGAAAAGAACAAACAGCTCCCATTTCTGGACGTCATGGTAGAATGCAGGGCCAATGGGGAATTTCTGACGAAGGTACACAGAAAGGCCACACACACGGATCAAGTCCTGAATTTCAGCAGTAACCACCCCAACACCCACAAATGAAGTTGCATGAAAACACTATTTAAACGAGCGACAACACACTGCAGCAACCCGGAACTACGCCAAAACAAAGAAGAATATCTCTACCAAGTATTTAAGGACAATGGATACCCGTACAGCTGGGTGCGATGATGCCTATCACACAAACAACAACAGGAAGATACAGTACGCCCTGACGCAGTCATCATGTTACCGTACATCAAGAACATATCCGAACTGATCACAAAGACTCCTATGACCATTGGGCATCAGAGTGGCACACAAAACTATGTCAACCCTAAGCCAACTGCTAACTCGAACCAAAGACCCCTTACCCACTATAGACTGAGCCAATGTGATATACAAGATCCCATGCAAGGATTGCAACAAACGTAACATTGCACAGACAGGAAGGAAACTGGTCACAAGAATACATAAACACCAACTAGCAACAAAAAGACAGGACGACTACTCACTTGTCTCCATTCACACGGATAAGGAGAACCACCAGTTTGATTGAAACAACATCAGGAGCCTAGGACAGGCCAAACAGAGACAAGCATGGAAATTTATAGAGGCCTGGTTCTCCACCAAGAAGGCCATCAATAAACATGTAGAATTAGACCCTATATGTACACCACTGCAAAGAAAAACCAGAAATGAGGTAATCAACTCCAGCTGACCCCAGTGTTTAAATACCAGGCGGGAAAACACAAAAACCCTTCATCGGAGGCTGCACTGATGATGTTACCCACCAGGGTAATGAAACATCTGCGAACTAACGAACCAGTTCGACAAATGAACCAACCATAGCATCCACAACCCGAGCTACAAATCTACTCAAGAACATTGTTCAGCGATGTTTTGACACTTTTTGAGCAGGTGGGACTTTAACCTGGGCTTCTTGGCACAAAGGTAGGGACACTAGTACTGTGCCACAAGAGATCTCTTCATAGATTTCTTAAAAATTGTGTTTGATGTGTTTTGACACATCTCTGGGACCAGGTGGGACTTGAACACAAGATAGGGACACTACTACTGCATCACAAGACACCTCTCTTCGCACCACCACCCCCCACCTTTCCTCCCATTTTTCTTATATCCAGAAGCTTCTTACACACAACTGAACAGGTTCTGTGCGACCCTGCTATCAGCAAATGACGTGCTATTTTTTCCTTCTATTTACCACCGCCAGTAAATCGCCTGTGTTTTCAATTGAACAAGTTACATGCACAGCCCATTAAGGGCACTGCAAATCATCAAACCCTGTTGTTTTATAAACAATTAACGTCTTTCTCTATTTATCCTTTAACTTTAACTACTTAACATTGACACCCATCACTAGTTTACCACATCCATTTGACATTAACAAGTGGGATAATTGAATAGCTCTATGAAAGAGCTACACAGGTCTTCTTTTATGTTTTAACATTCCTATGATTCAATCAAAAATTCAGCAGCCAAAAATCCAATTTTGTCGCATTGCCATTGGAGATAAGAGTTTTTCTGTGAAAAATTAAGGTCACCTTATGTTACATGCAATGATTACTGTTCTGCAGGAATCGAATTTATCAAGGTACTTCTGAAATATAATGTACGAAAAGCTCTGCTAGAAGGATTAGTTGCACGCCTTAATCCATCAGTGGATAACATACAGAATCGACCGAAAATTCTTGATGGTAAGAAAGAAATTGGAAAGGCCGCAAGGTGTAATTCTGTAGTACTTACTGAGTCATCTCAAAAATGTGACAAGAGTGCAAGTTGCAAAGAGTGGAACTTGAGAGTTTTGTGAAGGTGGGAGTTTGGTGAAGTAGGGAAGGGAGGAACTGCTGCCTTGTTTTCCAACATACTTCCTCCAATCAGTGGGGGCTGGAACTGACCAAGGCACAAGAGCTAAGAACTTCTTCAGAAGAAGGGTCCAGACTCAAAAAGTCAGCTTTCCTGCTCCTTTGATGCTGCTTGGCCTGCTGTGTTCATCCAGCTCTACACCTTGTTGCAGAAGAACTCAGTTGGGAATAATCTACAGATCCCCTAACAGTAGTTTCGCAGAAAGACACTGTACAAACCAGGAAAAACTTAAACAATTCTGTATGATTTAAATATTTGTATATATGACTGGATCAATCAAATTGACAAAGGTAGCATTGAGAGAGAGTTCATAGTGTGTATATTAGGGATTGTTTCTTGGAGAAACAATTGGGGAACCAACCAGGGAGCAGGCTGTTTTGGTTTTAATATTGTCTAATGAGATGGGATTGATTGATGATCTCACAGTAAAGGATCCTCTAGGGAAGAGTGATCATAGCATGCTGGAATTTCAAATTCATTTAGAGGACGAGAAACTTGAATAGTGTTCTGCTGTTAAACAAAGGTAATTACGTAGGCATGAGGACAGATTTAGCCCTAGTCGACAAGGCAGAAAGACTAAAAAAAGGACAGTTGATGAACAGTGGTAGACATTTACGGAGATACTCAATTTCTTGCAACTAAAATATACTGTAGAGAGGAAGAAAAATTGTAAGAGGAGGAAATAGCATCCATGGCTAAGCAAGGAATTTAAAGATAACATAAGGGCAAAAAGTAAGGTATATCGTATTGCAAAGTTCACTGGCAGGCTGGAGGATTTAGAAACTTTTAAAGGCTAACAAGGCCACTAAAAAGAAAGAGCAAAGGTTATTTATGAGAGAAGGCTTGCAAAATATAAAAACAGCTGGCAAAAGCAGTGCTATGTATATCAAAAAAAGATAGTACCTAAATGTTGGACCCTTAGAGAATGAGACTGGGGAGTTAATAGTGGGAACAGAAATGGCAAAAACTCTGAATCAGTGCTTTGTCCCATTTTTCACAGAAGATGCTGAAATTATCCCATAGAAAAGGAGGCACTTAAAAGAGTCACCATTACTCGGAGAAAAGTACAGAACAAACTATTGGGAATGAAGGCATTCAAGTCCCCATATTCTGATGGCCTACGTCTAAGGAAGTGGCAGCAGAGATAGTGGATGCTTTGGTTATAATATTTCAAAATTCCCTGAATTCTGGAAAGGTTCCAGTTGAATGGTGAAATGCTAATAAAACGCCCTTATTCAAAAAAGGCGGGAGGCAAGAAGTAGGAGACAGTTCGTTTAATATGTGTTGTTGGGAAATTGTTGGAATCCATTAAGGAAATAGTAATGGGACATTTTGGAAAGTTAAAACACAATTCAGAGTTGGCGTGGTTTTATGAAAGGTAAATAGTGTTTGATTGAAGAACTCTAGCAAATCAAAGATGTAACAAGCAAAGTGAATAATGGGGGTCTGTAGATGTGGTATATCTGGACTGCCAAAAGACATTTGATGTAGTGCTGCTCAAAAGGTTAACACACAAGGTACGTTCCCATGGGGTTAGGGGTAATATATTAGCTTGGATAGAGGATTGGCTAACCACAAGAAGCAGAGTATTGGGATAAACAGACCTTTTTCTGATTGGCAAGCTGTAACCAATAGGGTACCACAGGGTTTGGTCCTCCAGCCACAACCATTCACAACCTATATTAATGACTTTGATGCAGGGATCGAAAGTAATCCAGCCAGATTTGCAGATGAGACAAAGAGGTGGGAAAAAAATGAAGAAATAAAAAATTAAAAATGGATATGGATAGGTTAGGTGAATGGGACAACACTTGGCAGATGGAGTTTAACGTGGATAAGTGTGAGGCTATCCATCTTAGTCAGAAGAATTTTTAAAAATCAGATTATCTAAATGGAGTGAAACTAATACTTCAGTGCAGAGGATTTGGATGTCCTTGTGTATGAGTTGCAGAAAGCTAGTACAGCAGATAAAAAGGAAGGCAAGTAGAATATTGGCATTATTGCTGAAGGAATGGAGTATATATGTAGATAAGTGTTACAGTTGTACAGGTATTGGTGCGACTGCATCTGGAGTACTCCGTCTTGGTCTCTTTACTTGAGGAAGAATGTAATTGCATTGGAACAAGTTCAGAGAAATTACATTAGATTATTGTAGAGTCACACAGTAATACAGCATGAAGAAGGGTCCCAACCGAAACGTCAACTTTCCTGCTCCTCTGATGCTGCCTGGCCTGCTGTGTTCCTCCAGCTCCACACTGTGTTATCTCTGACTCCAGCATCTGCAGTTCTTACTATATCTCATGGAAACAGACCCTTCAGTCCAACTTGTCCATGCCGACCAGATATCCTAATCCCGTTTGCCAGCATTTGGCCCATCTCTGTCTAAACCCTTCCTATTCATGTGCCCATCCAGATGCCTTTAAATGTTGTAATTGTACCCACCTCCACCACCACCTCTGGCAGCTTGTTCCGTACACGCACCACCTTCTGTGTGGGGGGAGAAAAGTTTTCCCGTACAAATGGAAACTTTTAAATCTTTTCCCTCTCACGTTAAACTAATTCCAGAGATAAGAGGCTGGTCTTAGGAGGAGAGATTGAGCAGTTTGAGCCTATACTCGCTGGAGTTTAGGAGGATGAGAGATCAATTGAGGTATATAAGATGCTAAAGTTGAGGTAATCTCGAATGCGAGGTCATAGTTTTAGGCTTTGGGTGGCAGATTTCAAACAGAGATGAGGAGGAATTATTTCTCGGAGGGTCGTAAATCTTTGGCATTCACTACACCAGAATGCAGTGGATGCTGGGACAATTTAAGGAGGCGATAGAAAGATTTTCAATTAGTAATGGGTTAAAGGGTTGTGTAGAGCCAGCAGGAAAGCGGAGTTGAGACCGAGATGGCAGCAGCCATGGTCGTATTAAATGGTGGAACATGCTCAAGAGGCTGGATTGCCTCTCTTCCTCCTCCTAGTTCTTATGTTTTTAAATCAATAATGCTCAACCTGAATGGTGAAAAGTTTTATTTATTTGTTTATTAGTTACCTTTGGCAGAGAAAAGTTGAATGGATTACGTAGCATTGGATCTCTCCGAATAGAGTCCAATGAGTATAACATTCGATATAACTTTGTGAATTGAGGCAAGGACTCTTATTTGTTAGTACTGCCAGAAGGCACGTGGCTGTTACTGTGGTATGGCGTAGGTAATACATTTGATTTAATCCAAATGAGGGTTAAATGTTCCAGTTTTATAAGTTTAAATTGGTGCTCAATTTAATGTTCAACTATATATAAAAAATTCAAATAATGCGATTTTTTTTATAACCATTTATGAAGTGGAATATTTTAAAATATAGCAGTTGTAGAATTTGCAGTTTAATGTGCAAGTTTGGTTTAGCTGGTAGCACTCCTGCTAGTTATGGATCTTTTTATAACTAGTTAATGCAAGTTTCCCTCCAGATTTCGAATGTGTAATGTTTCTCGGGTTGTAATGAGGGAGTGATAATTCTTAAAAATGTCATCCCATACCTTGTGGCAAGGTACTAAATTGGCAGAGGGCAAATTATGTAAGTATTAGGCAGGAGCTAGGGAGTGCTAATTGGGAGGAGCAGTTATTAGACAAGTCCACATTTGACATGTGGGAACTGTTCAAAGACCTGCTGATGGCAGTTCAGGACTGGCAAGTTCCAGTAAGGAGGAAGGACAAGTATGGCAAAGTAAGGGATCCTTGGATAATGAGGGAGATTGTGAATTTAGTAAAGAGGGAAAAAGAAGCATATGTAAGGTTTAGGAAGCTAAAATTGGACAGGGCCTATGAGGAATATAACACAAGCAGGAAATAACTCAAGCAGGGAATTAGGAGAGCAAGAGGGCGCCATGAAAAGACCTTGGCAAGTAAAGTTAAAGAGAATCCCAAGGCATTCTATAAACACATTAAAAACAGGAGGATAACTAGGGAGAAGGTAGGACCACTCAAGGATAAAGGAGAGAACTTGTGCCTGGAGGCAGAGGATGTGGGTGAGATCCTAAATGAGTGCTTTGCATCAGTAATCACCCTGGAGAAGTATAAGAAGGATAGTGAAATTTGTGTGGAGCATGCTAATATGGTATTTTGAGATCAAGAAAGAAATGGTGTTGGGTCTGTTGAAAAGCATTAAGGTAGGTAGGTCCCCAAGGCCTGATGGTATCCACCCTAGGTTACTGAGAGAGGCAAGAGAGGAGATTGCTGGGGCCTTGACCAAGATCTTTGTGACCTCATTAGCCTTTGGCGAGGTCCCAGAGGACTGATCAGTAGCTAATGTTATTTTTCTGTTCAGGAAGGGACATAGGGATAATCTAGGAAGCTATAGACCGGTGAGTCTCACACACCGGTGGTAGGGAAGCTATAAGAGAGAATTTTTAGGGATAAGATTTATGCACATTTGGAAAAACATGGCCTAATTAGGGACAGTTAGTATAGCTTTGTGCAGGGCAGGTCATGTCTTACTCACTTGATTGAATTTTTCAAGGAGGTAACAAAGATAATCGATGAGGCTAGAGCAGTGGATGTTGTCTACATGGATTTTGGTAAAGCTTTTGATAAGATCCCTCATGGTAGGCTCACCCAGAAGATTAAAATGCATTGGATCCATGTGACTTGGCTGCATGGATTCAGAATTGGCTTGTCCACAGAAGGCAGAGGATAGTGGTGGAAGGATGTTTTTCTGGCGGGAGGTCCGTGACTCGTGGTGTTCTACAGGGATCTACAGTGGGACCTCTGTTGTTTGTGACATATTTAAATTACTTGGATGAAAACGTACATGGGTGGATTAGTAAGTTTGCAGACGATACAAAGATCAGTGGAGTCATGGATATTATAGAAGGTTGTCAAAGGATACAGCGGGATATAGATCAGTTGCAGGTATGGGCGGAAAAATGGCAGGTGGAGTTTAATCTGTGTAAGTGTGAGGTGCTGCACTTTCGGAGATTAAATGTTATGGATGTGTACAGTTAATGGTAGGACCCTGAACAGCATTGATATCCAGAGGGATCTTGGGGTTCACGTCCATAAGTGGCCATGCAAGTAGATAAGATGCTAAAGAAGGCATATGGCATACTTGCCTTTATTGGTCAGGGAATTGAGTACTAGAGTCAGGTTGCAGCTTTATAAAACTTCGGTTAGGCCACGTTTAAGAGTATTGCTCACCATATTACAGGAAGGATGTGGAGGCTCTCGAGAGGATGCAGAAGAGTTTTACCAGATGCTGCTTGGATTAGAGGGTACAGGCTATAAGGAGAGCGTAGAAAAATTTGGGTTGTTTTTTCTGGAGTGGCGGAGACTGAGGGGAGACTTGATAGAAGTCTATAAAATTATGAGATGCATAGATAAAGTTGATGTTCAGAATCTTTATTTCCCAGAGTTGAAATGTCTAAACTCGGGGGTATGCATTTAAGGTGAGAGGGGCAAAGTTCAAAGGAGATGTGAGGGGCAAGTTTTTTTTACAGAGAATGGTACGAGTCTGGAACGCGTTCCCGGGATGGTGCTGGAGACAGATATGATAGGGGCGTTTAAGATACTTTTAGATAAGCACGTGAATATGCAAGGAATGGAGGTATATGGACCAAGGGTAGGCAGGAGGTATCATGTTCGGCACAACATTGTGGGTCGAAGGGCCTGTTCCTGTGCTGTACTGTTCCATGTTCTATGTTCTATGATCTTAATAGGTACTGTTGAATTAGTAGTTTAGCTGGGCATTTAAAGATTCAAATGAAGGGTAAGGACTTCTGCCAAATTTGAGATTTCCCTGCTTCGCTCTCCTTCATTTAACCACATCAAAAACAGACCAGCCAGTTGGTATTTTAACAACTAACATTTACACCAGTAATGGTATGTCTAAGGCAGGCTATGCCTCAATTTTCCCTTTGCTGAGCTACCATCTTGTGCTGATATCCTAATTTTTCAGGTAGTCTAGACGCACCTTTTTTTTCCCTTTTATTGTAGTTTTTTCTGTCCATCCATCTACCAACTACATTAAGATCCCATTGCTTCTCAATATTTGAAAAAAAATCCCTAATTCTGCCTCATTTCTCTTCTCTTCCATAACAGCAAGGATTTCACAACCATTCTGACTCTTACAGCACTTCAAAGTTGCAGACAGTGGTTTAATTCTCCTTTGTCTTTGTTTTGACAGTAGTTGTTTCTCTTAGAGCTCTGAAAATTCACTCAGTTTTAGCTTCATACTTTTCACATTGCTTGAAACACAATGTGTTTAATGGCTGCCACAAACTAAAGTGAAAGCAAATTACGGCAGATGTAAGGCCTCATGACTACAGCAAGCCAGCCAGTACACTATGTAAATATGTATTTCTCCAGAAGCTCACTGGGAACTTTTGATATTCATTCATTCTCCAAACAGATAGTACTCAGTACTGAGACCAGCTAATTCAACAGAGATCAGATATTAAAACCAGGATTGACTGGTTATTATAGCTCAGATATAAATTATTTTTTCTAGATGAACTACTTGAATTAGTGTTTATTACTATGTTTTCAACGCAAAGATGTATTGGCATCTGGAAATAACTTTCACAAGGCAAGGTCTTTTTTAAAATGCATACATTCAGTATGACAGTAATTTTCTTTTGCATTTAGATGAACCCACCTTACCTTTGTTTGTACAACAGACTGCAGCAGCCAAAGCAATTGGGTAAGTGCCAAGTAATCTTAAGATAAATTTCAGGTTGCCACTAATATTGCAAATCACTAACTGAACAATTGTTAACAAACCAAGGAATCTGTTGTTATGCTGAGAGATCCGTGGCATTGTGCAATGAGTTGGACTGTACAGTTTTATAACATGGATCGAGGTGGAAGAGGGAGTTAACTTCTCAATATAAAGTCCTGTTTGAAATTTGTTGAAAATCTTATTTTGGACTCTAGAAATTTCAGATACTGAGAAACAAAAAAACGTAATGGATTTCTTTTTCCCCAATGACTTTAAAGATAGCAAATGCAAAATGCTGAATTTGGATTCTTCTATTAGAACATAACATTTTCCATTGCCAATATTGACATGCTGGAAAATGTTTTAAAAAAAAAACCTCTTTTTGGACAGGACAGGATAGAATAAGTGTAATTTTCAACATATTGATAGATTGGCTGAAAATAAAAGGGCTAATTTCAAATTTCTTGTAGGGAGCAGGTCGTGAATGATGCAAATTCATGGGCACAGACTCGATATATTCAGTCCGTTTTTAATTAGTTTTCTCTTGCAAGCACAAAAATGACCTTTATATGGGTTGGCTTAGTCGTAAATGAAGGCTATGTTTCAAATGAGAACTTTGAAGAAAGGTTACAGTATCCATATTCTGCAGTATTAGTATGGGTATCATTTACCTGTACTTTTCTAAAATAGAGGCAATTTGCCATATAAGCATCCGTTAAACCATCCCTTCTTTAAGTATTTAAGTCCGATCATATCACACACCATTCATATGCTGAAACACTAGGCAATAAACTGCAGTCAAGCTTGACTACATTAATCTTTAATCAAATGAAGCAGGGAATAGGGACATTGTCAATTCTCCTGGCTTATTGATCTTGTATGAAATTGGTTTGAGGAGCTTCAAAATAGTTTTTCGTGTGAGAGGTCACCAAACAGTTTCAGCAGTGACTCAATTGATAGCATATTTCACTCTGAATCAGTAAGCAGAAGTTCAAGTTCGAACCCAGGTACTTAGATCTAGGCTGACACTCAGTACTGCACTGAGGGAGTGCTCGCTAGCAGAATTGTCATCTTTCTGATGAGGAGGTTACCTGAGGCCTTGATTGCCCTCTCAGGTGGACATAAAAGATCCCATTGCATCATTTTAAATATGAGCAAGGTAGTTATCTCTGGTGACCTGGTCAATATTTTCCCTCAGTCAACATCACTTAAAGACAAAGCAGATTGAGTAAAATCTTGTATCCACGTTCATGACAAGCTTGGTGGTGTGAGACAGTTAATCGGGTGGGGAGGGTGGTGGTTTGGGACTGCTTTCCCCCCTGGCTGTCAAAACTATCCTGACTAAGTCTTTGATGGAAGGAATGAGGATGGTCTTTTTTTCTCTACCCAGAAGTTATTGTGCACAACTGAGCAACCTTCCCACCATCTTTTGCAATACACCCACTCCCAGAAGTGTTGGTCACAGACAGTGGGGCCATCGTTTACCAGCAGGGAATTCGAGTATTTCCTAAAGTCAAATGGCATTCGGCATGCAAGGACAGCTCCATACAATCCATCATCCAATGGTCTCCTGGAGAGAGCAGTCCAAACGTTGAAGGCAGGCTGAAAGAAACCGCTTACAGCTTCACTTGATACCAAATTATCCCGGTTCTGGTTTGATTATAGTATCACCCCTTACACCACTATATGGATAGCTCCAGAGTTGCTAATGGGGGGAAGACTCCACACCAGGTTAAATCTGATCTTCCTGGACCTGGTTGGGGGTTGGGTTAGGCTGAAACAACATCAGGAGCACCAATATCAGACACAAGACTCCTAAGCAAGAGAAAGAGATTACTTCAGGAGTCGAAGTTTGGTGTTGAAGCCATGGCAATGGCCCTGCATGGGTAAGAGGCAAGGTCAATGCAGGGTCAGGTCACATAATGTACAAAGTTTGGGTAGGAGAGGCAGTCCTGAACAAGCACATGGACCACATGAAAGATGCAATCTCGCAAACAGAGCAGGAGCAAAACATACCCGGCCTGTCAGAACATTCGACAAAGCTGTCAGAACCCAAGGGTTCTCCCTCTCTGCCTAGCGCTGAAGAAACCTATGGAGGACAAGATGGACGTGGCAGAGGTTGCAGCCTCGATGCCATTACTGCCTGAAGATGAATTTTGGCTGAAACGCTCTGGGAATAAGAGGCAGGCTGTGGTCTTGTACATGCCGCCAGTATCTGAGGCAGAGTGGGAAGAGCTGGACCTTGTGAGAAAAGGCTGCGAGGAAATGTCCTACGTCCGAGGACTTGAAGGAGCGGGATCTAGTGATTGGAAAGAGGTCAGCCATTATGTACTTCATAAAATAAGAGTTCCCTGATTGGGGTTGTTAACTAATAGGGAACCCTGGCTGACATAAACAGGAGTGTTAGGGGTTCTGTTCACTCTAGGAGCTGGCTCTGAACTAGCTGGGTCAGTGTCATGTACTATGCACGTGCAAGTAAAGTGTGACTTGGTGATGGCATACCTGCCTTTGTGGAGTTATTTCGCTTTGTCCCTCGAGGTACTGTTAGAAGATCTTTCCTGTCATTATTACCTTGCTTATCTATAATTCTTAGAATGCTTATATGAAGACTGATGCAAAACTGCATTTTAAATTATCTGCCGTTTCCCATTTTCATTCTCGAAGTCTCCCATACTTTAGCCATTCTTTTTATGCATCCACCCTGTTTGTTTTAATACTTTTTGCCAATTTAAATTTAAGACATCTGCTGCTGTTTCCTTTTAAAAAAAAAGCTCAATTCTCTAGCCAACCACAAGATTTCACTACTTTGTATGTCTTAGTTTTTGGTTGGATATTGTCCTTGACTGCCCTTTGTTAACCACAGGTGCTTCATCCTTCTCAATTCGTCCTTCTTTTCTTTTTGACAGGAATAGTTTTGCTGAATGCTATGAAATATCTGCTGAAATGTCTGTCACTGCTAATCCACTGACTTGCCCATTGATCTATTTTCCATGTCCTCTTCACAATAATTGAAGAAAGAGTTGTGTAATTGCCTCATTTAAGCTTAGGACATTAGTTTGAGACCCATGTTGCTCTCCCTCAAACTGAATTGAAATTCTGCCATGCTGTAATCGCAACCCCAGAGACTATTGTGCTGTCAACTCCTCTATCCTGTTACAAATGCTGCGCCCATTCAGCCAAAGAGCTTGAGGGTTGACTTTTTAAATCATACTCTGGTTATAATTTCTTCTGCCTATGTTTTCTACCCCTTCCTGCTATACTCCTATTGTTAACCTCTTTGCTACACTGCATCTCATTTCTCTTTGACTTTCTAAATTTCACTTCACTTGAACTCTACACACCACTAATTAGTTTAAGCTCTATCTATAATCCTAGATGTATGATTTGCCAAGACTCTGATCCCAGCATGGTTCAAATTAAGAACAAAAACAAAGTTGCTGGAAAAGCTCAGCAGGTCGAGCAGCATCTGTGAAGGAAAAAAACGGAGTTAATGTTTCGGGTCCTCAGAACTGGACCCGAAACGTTAACTCTGTTTTTACCTTCACAGATGCTGCCAGACCCGCTGAGCTTTTCCAGCAACTTTGTTTTTGTTCCTGGTTTACAGCATCTGCAGTTCTTTCGGTTTTTATATGGTTCAAATTAAGCTGGTCCCAATGGAACAATTTTGTTTCCATGGTACGGGTGCTAGTGCCCCATGAATCAGAACCCGTTTCTCCAACACCAATCTGAGAGTTATGCATTTACCTCTCTAATCTTAATTACCCATGCTAGTCAGGACATTTATTCACTTGGGAGACATAGATGTTGCTGGCTGGCCAGCCAGCATTTATTGCCTGTCCCTGGGTGCCCTGAAGGTGGTGGTGAGATGTCTTGTTGAACTGCTGCAGTCCACCTGCTGTAGGTTGACCCACAATGCTGTTAGGGAGAGAATTCCAGGATTTTGACCCAGCAACAGTGAAGGAACAGCAATCTATTTTCAAGTCAGGATGGTGAGTGGCTTGGAGGGGAACTTGCAGGTGGTAGTGTTCCCATATTTCTGCAGCCCTTATCCTTCTAGATAGAAATGGTTGTGGTATGGAGGGTGCTGTATAAGGATCTTTCGTGAATTTCTGCAGTGCGTCTTGTAGATAATACGCACTGCTGCCACTGAGCATCGGTGGTGGAGAGTAGATTGCTTGTGAATGGGCTGCTTTGTCCTGGATGGTGTCATGCTTCTTGAGTGTTGATAGCGCTGTACCCATCCAGGCAAGTTGGGAGTATTTCATTACATTCCTTACTTGTGCCTTGTAGATGGTGGCCAGGCAGCAAGTTACTCATTGCAGTATTCCTAGCCTCTGACCTGCTCTTGTAGACACTGTTTATATGATGGGTCCAATTGAATTGAGTTGCTTTATAATTTGGCCCTGAGCTGCTTGTAATTATTCAGCATAAACTTTTTCCTAGTCTATGTGGACCACAACAACTGGATCACTCCCTTCCTATTCAAAGTTTCTCTCCAGGCCGGGAGAGACGTCCTAACCCTTGACACCAGGTAGGCAACACAGCTTTCGAGACTCTCCCTTGCAGCAGAGAAAAGTATCTATTCCCGTAAAAATGCTACCTCCTAATATTTCTTTTTTCACTGCCCGACCTGAATGGCATTCTGGAAAAGGGAGGCCCAGCGAAAACTACTCCCTGCCCTCAACACTAATTACTCTCCCACCCACAGCCATCACTTACCTGCATCTGGGTGTGTCCTTGATTGGAAGCTTCCCTTGTAGTGCTGAGTACATTTGGTCTCTGGTTGGCAACTCTTGGTGCCAACTTCTGCCCTTGAGATCCTTAATCATAGGGAAAGGCCTGCCACCAGCCTGTTAACTGTCCAAGGGATAGAGATAGCAGTGGGAGTGATCATCGCTCAATGAAATCTAACAGAACAAATACAATAACTGAAGGAACAGGGCATTAGTTGAGCATTGAGAGCCATTAACAGCAGAATGATACTTAACGACTGTACAATTTATAACCTCATGGTTTAGAATATCCCCCATGCTACCATTACCACCAAGCCAGGGGATCAACACTTTTTGAAAGAAGTGTGCAGGAGACTTTGCCAGGAGCAGCATCAGGCATACCTAAAAGTGAGATGTCAGTTATTAAAACTGTAGTACGGGACTGCATGCATGAGGTAGGGTCTCTAGCACTGTGTCACAACAGCCCTAAAGTTCCTCAGTGTAGTTTTCTGGGCCCAACCAATTTCAGCTGCTTCAGTTTCCTTTTTATCCATCATGCAGTCAGAAGTCGGAATGTTTACTGATGATGCATAAAGTTCAGTAACATTTATGTCTTCCAATCAGCCATATCAATAGTATGACAAAGAGTGGGTCTGTCTTACCTATGCCTGTCCATCATCTACAAGGTGCAAGTGAGGAGTGCAATGAAATACTTTAATGAGCAATAATGCTCAAGAAGCTTGACACCATTCGGGTCAAAGCAGCCCAGTTGTCTGGCCCACCATCCACCACAGGGTGTCATCCTCAAGATGCAATACAATATTTCACCAAGGTTCCTTTAACACTTTTACACTTAGAATGACAAGTGCAGTAGATACATGGGAACACCACTATCCATAAATTCCTTGAAAGCACACATCATCCTGACTTAGATTTCTAATTACTGCTCAGTCAAAATGCTAGAACTCTCTTTCTGACAGGATTGTAGGTGCTACCACACCCCAAGAACTGCAGGAAAGCAGGGCGGCTCACAACCATATTCTCCAAGGCAGTTAGAGTTGGGTAATAAATTCTGGCTTAGCCAACTAAGTCCAAATGCCAAGTACGAATAACAGGCAAAATGTGGCAGCATATCTTCTTGAGAAGAGTTCATATGGAGATCTCACTGGCTCTCCAGCAGGCAGCTGCAACTCTTGTTGTCTTCACAAGATTCCATCCATAATCCAATTATTATCATATTGCTTTTTGAGGGAGCTTGCTGTGTGTAAATTGGCTACTTTCTACATAACAACGATGACTCCTCCTCAAAAAAATACATTATTAGCAAAGCATTTTCACAGCTATGTCCTGTGGTCCTAAAAAAAACTACAACATAAATTCAAGTTTTTTCTTTGAAACATTTAATAGTTTAATATTTCAGTATGATTTGGAATGGATGATGTGGATGGGAAAGATTGATAACACTGCACTATGCATTGTTCTATTGAACTTATGGCTAAGGCATATAATTGACATCATAATAAATAGTGTTTTGCACTGCATCTGCTGACTATTTATATACGACTTATGCTATATGTCAACAATGATAAAAGTAGTATTCTTCCCAGCATGGACACCAAGATGAGAACGATTTCTTTTGGAGAGAAAGAAAACAAATTTTGAGTGAAGAAATGAAATTCATTGAGTTTATTATTTTTATTTATCATTTTAATTGCAGTATTTGTCTTGTCTGTTAACCTTTTTGCCTTTCACAGTTTACTCATTCAAGAATCTGCTGAGATAGCTGAGGAATTGTTGCAACTTAGAGTAGTGCATCACCTCATGATTGCTATGGGCAATCTGAATCATGCTGACAGCCAAAGACAAGCTAGTTTGACATTGGAAGTAAGTATATTAAGGGAGTGATTTTCCATGTGTGTTGCTGGCAGTGCGTTTAACTTGACTTCAGTTGGGAAACCACTGAAAAGAAATGAGCCCATGACTTCCAAATTCTTGTTGCTGATGGGTGAAGTTCCCTGCCAGCAATGTGAAATTGGCATAATTACCTCTTGCATCGTGGAAGGTAATGTATGTTCATTGATGACAAAAAGTATATTATTTGTACAGCTTGGTGTTGTAATTGAAGTTGAAGAAACAAATAACTTCAAAATTAGGTTACAACATTTATTTATTAGAATCTTCTAATCAGTATTTTGTAAGACATAGATTTATCAATATTAATGAAAAACTGAAATTTCTGTATTAAACATTGATTATTCCTCACATGGTTCATCAAGTGACCTTGGCTTCCAATTTTTCTGTACAAACTAATAGCTACAGAAGTAAAAGTTCTTAATTGATCGTTAAAACTAATCTTTAAAATACAAGTACTATATATATTTTTAAACAGTTGATTGCAATTGTGAAATTGAACTAATGGCAAAGGGATAGAGTTCTGGTGGGTAGTTGCTGTGCACGCATTGTATCCTGAGATGTTGGGGCCTGATGTAAGCCTGGAGGAGCTGAAATCACCAGGTTGCCACGCTGACTTTCAGGTTGGGAATTGCTTCTATTTAATTTCTATCCGATGAGTGGGAGAATGGGAAACGACATATCATTGAGGCAGGATGATGTAATAGTAAGGATGTCAATGCTTGCTCATGAATGCAAATATGGCTGTCATTGCTCACTGGTGGCAATCTCATCTCGTCCATTAACACTTGTATGGAAAACAGGACTTTCACTCTGGACAGCGAAAAGCTCACTGCTGGCCATCTTGCACAATTTTCCCAACTTTTCCTGATTCTGTCCAAAACATAAATCAATGTACCTTAGGACAGGATGAGGCCATTCAGCCCATCAAGCCTGCCTTAGCATTCAATATGATCATGGCTGATCATCCACCTGAATAGCCTGTCCCTGATTCTTCTTCCCTCCCCACCTCTTTGATCCATTTAGCTCTAAGTGCTATATCCAACTCCTTCTTGAAGCCATGCAATATTTTAGCCTTGGCAGCTTTGTAGTAGTGAAGTGCACAGGCTCACCCCTCTCTGGGTGAAGACATTTCTCCTCATCTCAGTCCTACGATCCTACATCTCAGTTTATATGTATTCTTAGTCAATAGATGAGGAGCTGAAAAAGCACAAATTTTCCAGCTTCTCATCTATTGACTCTGGCTTCCAGCATCTGCAGTCCTTATTGTCTCCAAGTACATGTATTTTTAGACTGTGACCTGATCTAATATATCCCAGAACATTGTGGGAAGAAAGGGAGGAAATTAGGAGACGCTTTGCAGAAATATTTGCATCATCTACAACTATGGGTGAGGTGCCTGGTGACTGGAGGGTAGCTAATATTGTACCTTTGTTTAAGAAAGGTTGTAAGGAGAAACCGGGGAACTATAGACCTGTGAGTCTGACTTTGGTTGTTGGTAAATTGTTGGAAGTAATAAGAACATAAGAACCAGGAACGGGAGTAGGTCATCTGGCCCTTTGAGCCCACTCCACAATTCAGTAAGATCATGGCAGATCTTTTTGTGGCCTCAGCTCCACTTACCCACCCTCTCAGCATAACCCTTAATTCATTTACTATTCAAAAAGTTATCTATCTTGGCTTTAGAAACATTCAATGAGGAATCCTCAATTACTTCACTGGGCAGGGAATTTCACAGATTCACAAACCTTTGGGTGAAGAAGTTCCTCCTCAATTCAGTCCTAAATCTGATCCCTCTAATTTTGAGGCTATGTCCTCTTGTTCTAGTTTCACCCACCAGTGGAAACATCCTCCCTGCTTCAATCTTATCCATTCCCTTTATAATTTTACATGCTTCTAGAAGAGTTCCCCCTCTCCACCTCATTCTTCTAAATTCCAATTAATACAATCCCAGTCTACTTCATCTCTCCTCATAAGCCAACGCTCTCAACTCCGGAATCAACCTAGTGAATTTCTTCTGCAGCCCCTCCAGTACCAGTACATCCTATCTCAAGTAAGGAGACCAAAACTGCACACAGTACTCTAGGTATGGCCTCACCAGCACCATATACAGCTGCAACATAACCTTCATGCTTTTAAACCCAATCCCTCTAGCAATGAAGGACAAAATTCCATTTGCCTTTTTAATTACCTGCTGTACCTGCAAACCAACCTTCTGCGATTCATGCACAATGACACCCAGGTCCCTCTGCACAGCAGCAAGTTGCAATTATTTTACCGTTCAAATAATAGTCCTTTTTCCTGTTAATTTCTATCAAAATGGATGACTTCACATTTATTAACATCGTACTCCTTCTGCTAGACCTTTGCCTGCTCACTTAAACTATCTATAGCCCTCTGCAAACTTTCAGAATCCTCTGCACACTTTGCTGTCCCACTCACCTTAGTGTCATTCGCAAACTTTGACACACTACAAATGGTCCTCAACTCCATATCAGCTATGTAAATTGTAAACAATTGGATCCCAACACTGATCCCTGAGGGACACCACTAGTCACTGATCACCAACCAGAAAAGCATTCATTTATCCCCACTCTTTGCTTCCTGTTACTTAACCAATCCTCTACCCATGCTAATACATTGCCTGTAATGCTGTGCACCTTCATCTTATGCAGCAGCCTTTTATGCAGCACCTTGTCGAACGCCTTTTGGAAATCCAGATACACCACATCTATTGGGTGCCTGTTGTCCACTGTGCTTGCAGTGTCTTCATAGCATTACAGTAAATTAGTTAAACATGACCTGCCCTTCATGAACCCATGCTGCATCTGCCCAATGGGACAATTTCTATCTAGATGTCCTGCTATTTCTTCCTTGATAGATTCTAGCATTTTCCCATGACAAAAGTTAAGCTAACTGGTCTATATTCCCCATCTTTTGTCTACCTCCTTTTTTTTGAACAGTGGCATCACATTTGCTATTTTCCAACCTGCTGGAATTGCCCCAGACTCCAGCGAATTTTAGAAAATTACCACAAGCGCATTTGCTATTTCTTCCGTCATCTCTTTTAGTACCCTGGGATGCATCCTATCAGGGCCAGAAGACTTGCCTACTCTTAGCTCCATTAGCTTGCCCTACACTACCTGTTTTGTGACAAGGATCATTTTTAAGTCCTCACCTACCTTAGTCTCCTTGTCACCAATTATTGGCATGTTATTCGTGTCCTCCACTGTGAAGACCAACACAAGATACCTGTTCAATGCCTCAGCTGTTTCCTCATTTCCCATTATTAAATTCCCCTTCTCATCCTCTAGCAGACCAATGTTTACCTTAGCCATTCTTTTCTGTTTAATATATTGGTTGAAACATTTGCTATCTGTCATTGTATTCTGAGCTAGATTACTCTCATAATCTATCTTACTTTTCTTTATAGCTTTTTTTGTGGCTTTCAGTTGATCTTTAAAGTTTTCCCAATCTTCTAGTTTCCCACTGGTCTTTGCCACTTTGGATGTCTTATCTTTCAATTTGATAGCCTCCCTTATTTCCTCAGGCATCCATGGCTGATTACCTCTTTTCCTACAGTCCTTCCTTTTCACTGGTATATACTTTGCTGAGCACTTCTAAAAAGTTGTTTTGAAAGTCCTCCACTGTTCCTCAACTGTCCCACCATAAAGTCTTTGCCTCCAGTCTACTTTAGGCAACTCCTCCCCTATCCTACAGTAGATTTCCTTTGTTTAAGCACACGACCGTGGTATTGGATTTTATCTTCTCACTTTCCATCTGTATTCTAAATTCAACCATACTGTGATCGCTCCTTCCAAGAGGATCCCTCACTTTGAGATCATTAACTATTCCTGTCTCGTTATATAGGACCAGATCTAGGATAGCTTGCTCCCTTGTTGGTTCCAGTACATACAGTTCAAGAAAACGATCGCAAAAGAAAACTCAATGAACTCTTCCTCAAGGCTGCCAAGACCGACCTGGTTTGACATGTAGTTTAAAATCCCCCATGATACTTGCTGCACCATTTTTAACAGGCATTAGTTACTTCCTTACTTATTGCCCGCCCAAATGTGATGTTATTATTTGGTGGCCAGTAGACTATGCCTATCATTGACTTTTTCTTAGAATTACTAATTTCCACCCAAATGGATTCAACCTCATTCTCCATAGAGTCTATATCATCTCTCACTACCACCCTGACGTCATCCTTAAATATCAGAGCTACACCACTCCCCTTACCTTCCTGTTTGTCCTTCCAAGTAGTCAGATACCCGTGGACATATAATTCCCAGTCATGACCATCCTGCAATTATGTCTCTGTAATGACTACTAAATCATACTCCTTTGCGATGGTTTGTGCTGTTAACTCATCTACCTTGTTTTGAATGCTACGAGGATTTCAGTAAAGTGCCTTTATGCTAGTTTTTATACCTTTTTGAATTCTAACATATCCATTAATAATATCTCCTGAGTTTTCCTTCTTTTTAACTTCTCTCATAGCCTTCGATTGTAGTTAAACCCTTCTGCACACGTTAACCTGCTGCTTTCTTTTCTATTTACTATTATACTTCCTGTCATTTTCCCCTTCCCTTCCCCCCAATTTACTAGTTTAAAGTCCTAGTGACCACCCTATTTATCCTTTTCACTAGAACACTGGCTCCAGATTGTTTTAGGTAGAGACCATCCCAATGGTACAGATCCCTCCTGTTCCAAGACTGATGCCAATGTCCCATGAAATGGAACCCCTCTATCCCACAACACTCCTTTGGCCATGTGTTTATTTCCTTAATTTTCTTATCCCTATGCCAATTTGCACATGGCTCGGATAGTAATCCGGAGATTATACCCGAGTGCTTGATAATCCCCAAACCAGTCCTCCTTCTTAGCCTTGCCTATGTTGTTTGTCCCAATGTGGACCACAACAACTGAATCTTCACCCTCCCACTCCAATATCCTTTCAAGCCGGTCAGAAATGTCCCTCACACTGGCACCGGGCAGGCAGCACACCAAGTGGGATTCTCGATCCTGCTTACAAAGGATGCTATCAATCCCCCTAATTATAGAGTCCGCTACAACTACCATTTGTCTTTTTGCTCTCCCCCCTTGAATCGCTTCCTGTACCATGGTGCAGTGGTCAACTGGCTCATCCTCCCTGCAGCCCTTTTCATCCTCACAGGGAGCAAGTACCTCATACCTGTTGGACGAGGTTAAGAGCTGAGGCTCTACCATTTCTGAATTCAGGATTGCCCTACTGCCTCACTTGCAATCACACCCTGCTGTCCCTGATTACTGACTGAATTTCAAGTAAGTAATCTACAAGGTGTGACCACCTCCTGAAACAAAGTGTCCAGGTACTTCTTCCCCTCCCAGATGTGCCATAATGTTTGTCCATCTAACCTCCATTAAGTGCAGACACAGAGTCCTCAACCACTTCAAGCCCTTCATCCCCAGGAACGTTGTAAAATTTCCTCTGGATTTCCTGCAAGACCAGCATGTCCTTCCTTAGAAACAAGGGCCCAAAACCGCTCAAAACATTTTAAAAGCAGTCTGACCAGAGCCTTATATAATGCCAGTGTACATTTCTGATCTTGTATTTTAACCGTCTTGAAACAAATGCCAACACTGCATTTAAATTCCAAACTGCCACGCATGTTAACCTTGAGAGAATCCCGAACGAGGACTCCCAAGTCACTTTGTGCTTTGGATTTCCAAAGCCTTCCCCTATAGATATTAGTCTATGCTTCTATTCTTCCGAGAAAACTACATACCCTCACTTCCCAGATTCTCCTAGCTTGTCTGAGTCCTTCTGCAGCCTCCCCACCTCCTCAACATTACCTGTTCCTCTACTATCTTTGATTCATCTGTAAACTTAGCAACAATGCCCTCAGTTCCTTCGTCCAGATAGTTGTTATAACGTGACTAGTTGAGGTCCCAACACTGACCCCTGCAGAGTTTCACGAGTCACTGGCTGCCATCCTGAAAAAGACCACTTTGTCCCCACTCGCTGTCTTCTGCCAGTCACCAACTGTTTATCCATGCTAGTATCTTTTTTAGCAACTTCCTGAACAGCACCTTGTCGAAGACCTTCTGGAATCCAATAGGTCACTGCTCATTACCTCCTCAAAGAATTCTAATAGATTTGTCAGGCATGACCACCTGTTGACAAAGCCATGCTGGCTCAGCCCTATTTTAGATTCATTTCCAAGTACTCCACAATCTCATCCTTAATAATGGACTCTAAAATCTTACAGAGGTCAGGCTAACTGGCCTATAATTTGTTGTCTTCTGTTTCCCTTCTTAAAAAGGAGTGTTTAATGAGCCATTTTCCAGGCCACCGGGACCCTTCCTGAATCCAGCAGTTCCTGAAAGATCATCCCTAATCCCTCTACACAGTCTCCTCAGCTATCTCCTTCAAAACGCTATGGTGTAGTTGATCCAGTCTGGATGATTGATCTACCTTCAGACCTTTCAGCTTCCCCAGCAGCTTCTCCTTAGTGATGGCCACTACAATCACCTCTGCTCCCAACTCTCAAAGTTTTGGTATGTTGCTGGGGTCTTCCACTGTGAAAACTGATGCAAAGTACATTTTCAGTTCCTCTGCCTTTTTTTTTGTTCCCATTACTACTTCTTGAGCCTCATTTTCCAGCAGTCCAATGTCCACTCTTGGCTCTCTGCCATTTTTTTAAAAGAAATATCTAAAAGGTAAAACTTCTTTCATATTACTAGCTAGCTCACCTTCATATTTCATCTTCTGTTCCCCTTACTGCTTTTTTAGTTGCCCTCTGCCCATTTTTAAAGGTTTCCCACTAAGCTTCACTACATTGTATGCTTTTTCTTTTGCTTTTATGTTGTCCCTGACTTCAATTGTCAGCCTTGGTTGCCTTGTCCTCCCAATGTTTCTTCTTCCTTGTAATGAATTTCTACTGAGCCTCTCAAATTGTCCCCAGAAAGTCCTGCCATTGCTACTCCACATCTTCTGTGCTAGGTTCCCCTTCCAATCAACCTTGGCCAGCTCCTTCCTCATATCTTTGTAGTTACCTTCACTCAATTGTAATATTGTTACATCTAATTCCAGCTTCTCCCTTTCAAACCACAGGGTGAATTCTGTCATGTTATGGTTACTGCCTTAAATGTATCATATTATGGTCCTTCACCTTAAGCTCCCTAATCAAGTCTGTTTCATTACACATCACCAAATCCAGAATTGCCTGTTCCCTTTGGGCTCTACCTCAAGCTGCTCCCCTGCAAAAACTCCCTTCTAAACATAGATGTTCCATGAATTTCTTTTCTCAGGATCTGCTACCAACCTGATCTTTTCAGTCCACCTGCGTATTAAAGTCCCCCCATTATTATAATAATGCCTTTTTTTTATATGTCCCTTTTCTCTTCTGATTTATTTTCTGCCCCACATCCTGACTACTGCTAGGGTGTGTGTATACAACTCCCATCAGGATCTCTTCATTTGCAGTTCCTCATGCTACATGCACAGATTCTACACTTTCCAACCTCATATTGTTTCTTGCTATTGATTTAAATTTCATACTAACCAAGCAACCCTGCCCCTTCTGACAATCTGCGTATCCTTTCGATACGATGTGTAACCTTGGATATTTAGTTCCCAGCCCTGATCCCTTTGCAGTCACTTCTGTGATGCCACAACATTGTATCCGCTAATTTCAATCTGTGCAACAAGCTCGTTGTGTATTCTGTGCACATTTAAGTACAACAGTTTCAGTCCTGCGTTGACCACCTCCACATATCTGCGGTGTCTGAAGTTAGATTCCTGACCTTTTCCCTGCTGTCTATCCTACTACCTGTTCTGAAAACTTTAATAACCTCTGCTGAGCCCTCTTCCACCTTTTGAAGTCCTCAATGATCACTCCATTTCTGCTAGGATCCTGGTCCCAGATCAGTTCAGGTGGAGCCCAGCCCAACAGTACAGTGTCTTCCTGTGCTAGTACTCATTGCCAGTATACCACAAAAAATATAACCCCTCTTTCCTGCATTACTCCCAAAGTCCTTTTCCTCATCCACACAGGAAGTAAGTACCTCATATCTATTGGGCAAGATCAAGAATGGAGGCTCCGCCAGTACTAAATTCAGGATCCCTATACCTGCCTCATTTGTAGTCACACCCTCTCATTCCTGACCACTGGCCAAATTTAAAATACTTAACGTACAGGGTGTGACTTTCTCCTAAAACAACTTCCAGGTAACTCTTCCACCTCCCTGATGTGTCAATTTTTTTATTTCAAAAATATACTTTATTCATAAAATATCTATATGTATGCAATCACAAATGCAGTTTGGTTCTGTACAGTATCATATCAAAAGAAACGAACAAACAAAGGCATCTCTTACTTGCAGAAGACTATGTTTGCCAGCATTTGAGGCATCGGGAGGATCCGATAACTGAATGGACCCCATTTAACTTTGGCAGAAAGACCTCAGACAGTGGTTTTTCTCCACCGTACCTTGGCAGCAGCTGTGCATCTCTCAGTACATAGTTCTGGACTTTGGATTGTGCCAGTCTGCAGTATTCAGTCAGGGTCAACTCTTTGTTCTGGAAGACTAACAAGTTTCAGGCAGACTAAAGAGTGTCTTTCACCAAGTTGATGGTCCTCCAGGCGCAGTCGATGTTTGTCTTGGTATGCATCTCGGGGAACAGACAGGAGAGCACAGAGTCCTGTGTCGTTATTATTTTTAATTTCAAAAATAGAATTATTCATAAAATACATATGTACGCGCACACAGTCACAAACACTGTTCAGTTCTGTGCAGTAGCATATCAAGGAAACAAACAAACAAACATTGGCGTTTGATTCTATCCAAACAAACCAAAGGCATTTCTGGAGAGAGCAAGCTAACGTTTCGTGTCTAGATGTCTCTTCAGAACTCTGATAAAAAGTCATCTAGATTCGAAACATCACCTTGCTCTCTCTCCACAGATGCTGCCCGACTTGCTGTGATTTCCAGCCTTGTTTGTTTTCAGTACAGATTCCAGTAATTTGCTTATACAAAGGCATCTCTTACTTGTATAAGACTCTATTTACATGCATATGAGGCATTGGGAGAGTCTGATAACTGAATGGGTTCCCACTTAACTTCAGCAAAAGGACCTTGGAGGTCTTTCCCCACTGCACCTTGGCGACAGCTATCCCACTGTATTTGACGCTCAGATTTTAGTTTATCAACTTTAAGCTGTAGTTCCCCGAGCAACCAACACTTGTTATAGATGTAGTCAGTACGAACCACAATAAAGTCCACCAGCACCCACATCATAGGGGTGCAACATATCACTAGCTCTGCATCTCCAAATTATTTAGTTTTTAGTTTTTATTGGTTTTTAATTTTTAATATGGAAAATATTTCTCCAATTTACCTTTAATTTGAAAGGAACATAGAATAGGTATACAAATTAGGAGTTACTTGCCAACCAATGAACTTACAGCTTTTCCTGTGGTGTCACTTTTTTCACTGTTTCTGATCCCCGAGTCTCTTCCCCTATTGCCTGTCCTTTTTCTGGCCTTCCACGTAAGTGTGTAAGCCTCAAGTCTCAATTTTTACTTCCTGCTCAGTCTCAGTGTCCTCCCCCACTACTTATCCTCCTACTTATCCTTATGCCCCAAATTCCCAAAAACCTGACTTGGATATTAAAGAGCAGAAGAACTCTCCAATGAGAGAAAAGGAGGGATTGATCATTTCCTCCCTCTTTCAACCAACTCCCTGTTTCACAAAACATCAGTTACGATCTAATGCACCAAAGCAACACTCTGAAGGAGCTTTATTTTTATGGCCCCTAATTCAAAGCCTCCTGGCACTAGATTAAATTGTTGTCTCATTTACTAGCTTCAGATGAGCACCTAAATTATTCCTTAAAATTTACCCCTTGAGTCTCCCTCTTTCACCATAATTATACTCTATGCTCTAATGCAACAAAGCAGTACTCCCAGGTTAGGATTAATAGAGAACAAAAACGGAAGTTGCTGGAAAAGTTCAGCAGGTCTGACTGCCAGATCTGCTGAGTTTTTCCAGCAACTTCTGTTTTTGTTCCTGATATACAGCATCCGCAGTTCTTCTGATTTTTTTTTTGTTAGAATTAATAGCTACACATCACAGGTAGTCATATTATTAATTATTTCTGTCACTGAAATGAATTAGGTGTGCAATTCACTTTCCTTTGGTTGTTTGTTGAGTTGTTTAAGTTACCAAGGTGTAAAACAAATCATCCAACTGAAATTACAATATGCTACTTGTTTGATGATTGCACCAATGAATGATTGATGGTTTTGTCTTTCCCCAGTTGTACACTTTATTCTTCACTTCCAATCTCTCAAAGAAATTTCTGATGCAATTAATCTGTAAAGTCAAGTAACAGGAAACTAACTACATCTAGTTAGATCCCAGAGACTGTTCAAGTACTGTCACAAAACAGGGAACCCTTTTTAAGAATGCAGGAAAGTTCCATTAATAGCACAATATACCTCAAAGGCATAAAAAACAGACAAGTCCATTGTTTAAAGCATGAGGGAATTTTGTTTTCATTATATTCTGTTCAAAAAATAATTACATAATATTTTGTTCGTAAAGATGAAAATTAAAAGCTATGCATCTCTAATTTCAGCACCTGGTTCGTACATTTCCAGTTGTTGAAGAAAATGTACGAAAAGCCATGGGAGAAACACTCTTTGAATTATATATGGTAATTCTTTAATCATCTTAATTATAGTAATTTATGACAACAATTGAGTTGAACTTTATTTCTTTTCCAAACTTTCTTTTCTTTGATCACTTTATAGTTGCCCTTTTTTCTGAAATATAGAGCTGTACAGCAGTTCAGTACATAGGCATTTTACATAGATAAAACTGTTTTGAAATCATTTGTAGGTAATATTCTGTTGCACTATATGATTTACCTTTAACAAGTAGTGTGAATAGTTAGTTACTTCTGATCATGTGTCTTTTTAATATTTCCTCTTTTCAAAAGAAAAATTTTTGTCCCTTGATTGCTTAGAAGGTACAGCTTTCATCTATTGTAGTATGGATGCAGACAACCTCCTACATTTGATCAGGTCTTTCCTAAATTAGCTGAGCTCGACCTGGTACTCTGTTACCTTGCAGTGGGCAGGGGAAAGGACTCTTGGGCCTAAGTGATTTACAGTGACCCCTGCTGGAATCTATTGAAAATATTTCCCAAATTAGTAATAGGTCATGCTTTTGACATGAGCAGGACAGTAGGAAAAAAAGCACTCTAAGGCACTTCAAATAATAGACTTAAATCCTAGTGTACAAATATGTTCATCCATTTGCTCTGTTGTTGTCATATGACAAAATAACATTTGAGGATGTGAAGGAAGGAGAAGAAAATATCATGACCAATCTCTTTTCACAATGTTGAGGATACTGTTTACTAATACAGATTTGCAGTAGCCATTGAGTGATACATACACTGAAATTCATTCAGTATATCAAAGAACCTATCTTTGAACCAAAAAAAATGAAATATAGAAAACCAACCTATTAGAAAATAAGTAATCATGACAAAGAGAGAATAGTGATTTTTTTTTGTCTTGAACTTACATATGTATCCTTTTAAATCAATATAGACAGATCCAGGGAGTTTCTACTTGAAGATGGACTCAATCCAAGCTGCTGTTTTGGTTGGAAACAAAATCAATATTCCAGGAAGTAAGGCAGAGTTAATGTTGTGTAATAAGCAGAAGAAATACACATTTCACCAGTTGAATAATTGCATTAATATAATAATTGATTGTCATTTACCCCAACAGTTGAAGAAGGACCAGAATAAAACCCATGTCTTCAGGTGTAGCATGACAAGAAGGAGTTCCTTTTTTAAGCTAAAGTAAAAGATGAATGCATCATTTTTATGAACTGATTACATTTTCAAATAGACTTAAGGTAGATGGAACAAAGCAGTGCTTGGATTAGCTCAATGACTTTCTAATTCCATTTTAAAATGTAGTGAAACTTCTTTCTAACTATTAGTGATTAGCATGCTTTATCGACTGTACTTGAACTGACTTTAACAATGTGAATATGAGCCATTGGTTTATAACCAGCACTGTACACCATTGGAGTGATTAAAATTCAATTTCTTAATTATTTCTGAGTATTTGTATCAGTTAATTTCTGGTATTAACTATCCCATCGTTTCTGTCTTTGAACCTGTTAAAAATATTTAATATAAGTAATGTTTAACTGTTAAAATGTGTAACTGTTGTTGAATATTGATACTCAAGTTTGCTTTTGTAGGGACGTTACTCAAAATATTTTATCAATGCTTTCTAATTTGTTTTTATGGACTATGGCTAGGAAGTGGGTTCATGCTGGAAAATGGTGAGCTGTGGATGCCAGTTGGGTGTACTAATGCCAGTTTCAGGGGGAGGCAAATTAGAGTGGGACAAGTATGCCTCAGCAGCGTCTTGCAGTACTGTTGTGCACAAACGTTCCTGATTCTGGTGACAGAAAATAATAAGTGCTCATGTTATGCCACAGTGGATTAAATTACTAATTGAAGTCCTTAACGAATTAGTGTTACTATAATTATCGTTCCCAAATTGCAACAATGATTTGGAGTCATTGATATAATATGGGTGTTTCTTACTTTTGAAGGGGTGGGTTCAACTTTCACCTCAGAAATTTGGGCACAATTTCTAGGCTCATGCTATGGTGTCATACAGAGGGAATACTGTACACTTGGATATGCTCTCATTTGGGTGAGACATTATGGAACGAACTAGTAGTAAGGCTGTTTTAGGTGTAGTGTTGTGTAGACCCTGAGTTAAATCATAATCTCAAACATTTCCTGGCAAACTCTTGTTTGTGAAATACTTCACTCAAAGAAGAATCTTAAACAGTACCAATTCTGTAGATTTGGGGGAAAGCTTCCTAAGGTTGGTTGGGTAAATAGAGTAAAAAGGTATGATCATGAATAACGTGGGAAATGTTTAAAGAGTCAATTCAGCTGTGGCAACTCACATGGCCAAACAGCCTATTCTCTCCATTGATCTTACAAAACTGCTATCTGTGATGTTCATTGACTTGTTGGGAAACCTGTAATCTGACCTCAAAAATGGCTTCATCTGTTGTCTAACCCACGGCAACTTGAAATACATTGTGTGGAGATGGAAATGTTAGCTAGCTATCATTGATTCCAAACTCGTTTTCATTCCTGAATACCATGTGCCATAATATGATCTAATTTATGAATGGGTTGCTTCACCCCCCATTCAAAATGTGGGAAATCATACGACACCAGGTTATAGACCAACAGGTTTATTTGAAAACACAAGCTTTCGGAGCCTTGGACTCTGAAAGCTTGTGTTTTCCAATTAACCTGTTGGGCTACAACCAGGTGTCATGTGTTTTCTGACCTTGTCCACCCAAGTTCAACACCATCACCTCCACATCATGACTCAAAATATGGACAAAAGTGTATAACTATTTCTGTGAAGCCTCTTTATACTGGTGTAAGAAAGCTGGTAAGGAAAAGCTAGGAAAGTATAGACTGGTGAGCCTGACATCAGTGGTGGACAAGTTGTTGGAGGGGAACTTGAAGGACAGCATTTACATGTATTTGGAAATGCAAGGACTGATTAGGGATAGTCAACATTTGATTGAGTTTTTTGAAGAAGTAACAAAGAGGATTGATGAAGGCAGAGCAGTGGATGTGATCTATATGGACTTAGTAATGCATTCAACAAGGTTCCCCATGGTAGACTGGTTAGCAAGGTCAGATCACATGGAAGACAAAGAGAAGTAGTCATTTGGATACAGAACTGGCTCGAAGACTCTAGGCCTAGGATGGTGGTGAAGGGTTGTTTTTCAGACTGGAGGCCTGTGCCACAAGGATTGGTGCTGGGTCCACTGATTTTTGTCATTTCTATAAATGATTTCTATGTGAACATAGGAGGTATGGTTAGTAAGTTTGCAGATGACGCCAAAATTGGTGGTGTAGTGGACGGTGAACACGGTTATCTCAGATGAGCTGAGGAGTGGCAGATGGAATTTAATTTAGATAAATATGGATGTCCTGCATTTTGGAAAAGCAAATCAGGGCAGAACTTATACACTTAAAAGTAAGGTCCCGGGGAGTGTCGCTGAACAAAGAGACCTTGGGATGCAGGTTCATAGTTCCTTGAAAGTGGAGTTGCAGGTGGACAGGATTGAGAAGAAGGTGTTTGATAGACTTGCCTTTCTTGGTCAGGCCATTGAGTGTAGTTGTTGACAGGTCATGTTACGGCTGTACAGGACTTTGTCAGGCCACTTTTGGAATACTGCGTCCAATTCTAATCTACCTGTTATAGGATGTTGTGAAACTTTAAAAGGGTTCAGAAAAGATTTACAAGGATATTGCCAGGGTTGGAGGGTTTCAGTTACAGGGAGAAGCTGAATAGGCTAGGGCTGTTTTCCCTGGAGTGTTGGAGGCTGAGGGGTGACCCTATAGAAGTTTATAAAATCAAGAGGGGCATGGATAGGGTGAATAGCCAAGGTCCTTTCCCCGGGATGGGGGACGTCCAAAATTAGAAGATGTAGGTTTAAGGTGTTTTGTCTGGTTCCTCTTTAAACAAGTTGCAGACAACTCCAACCAGAAGGTTATGAATGAATTTGCCCAGGTGTCCCACAATACCAAAGCAGTCAAATTAATACAAGTACAAGCCAGTACCAGAGCAAAACATTCCTCCTTTCATTAATACTAAACATACTATCCCTAATCCTTTTTGGCCGCTAATGGTTACAATACTTCCTCAGTACCTTATAAATTTACACAGTTGCTCTCCTTGCAGCTCAATCTCTGGGTCTGAAGAAGGATCTAGGCCCGAAACATCAGCTTTCCTGCTCCTCTGATGCTGCTTGGCCTGCAGTGTTCATCCAGCTCTACACCTTGTTATCTCTCTTCTTCCTCCCTCTGACTGGATGATCACCTGGTCTCTGCCTCTTGCTATGCTGGTCTGCTCAGAAGGCCTCAGACGGTTCCAAGAGAGAGGTCTGCAGATGAACTCTGTTTTTATTCATTTTAGATGGTTTTCTGGAACTTTTGAGTTCTGACCAATCAGGGAGATACACTTAATAGTTCGAAACACGAATCAATCGTTTAGAGATAGCAAGAACTGCAGATGCTGGAGTCAGAGACAACACAGCGGGGCAGGAAAGTTGACATTTCGGGTCAGAACCCTTCAGAAAGGGGAAGGGGAAGGGAGCTGAGAAATAAATAGAGAAAGGGATGAGGCTGGGGAACGTAAGTGGGATGCTGATAGGTGAGTGTAGTTAGGGAGTGGTGGGGATTGGTCAGTGAAGTGGGAAGGGTGGATAGGTGGGAGAGAAGATGGGCAGGTTGTGTCAGGTCAAGGAGGCGGGGATGAGAGGGTGGGTTGGAAATGGGATGAGGCTGGGGGTGGGGATATTTTAAAACTGGTGAAATCCATGTTTAGGCCATGGGGCTGTGGGCTCCCGAGGCAGAATGATGCATCTGCTGTTCCCAGTGTGGCCTCCTCTACATCAGTGAGACCAAGCAGAGACCTGGAGACTGTTTTGTAGAGCATCTGCGCTCTGTGCACGACAAACGACAACCATTTTAACTCCCTGGGTGACATGTCCATCCTGGGCCTCCTCCAGTGTCACAGTGACACCACCCGGAAATTGGAAGAGCAGCACCTCATATTCCACCTCTGGAGCCTACAGCCGATAGCCTAAACATGGATTTTCACTACTTTTAAAATCTCCCCACCCCCGTCTCATCCCACTGATCAATCCCCACCACTCCCTACCTGCACTCACCTATCACCATCTCACCTACCTTCCCCAGCCCCACCCCTCCTCTCTCTATTTATTTCTGAGCTCCCTTTCCCCTCCCCATTTCTGAAGAAGGCTCCCAAACAGAAATGTCAACTTTCCTGCTCCTCTGATGCTGCCTGGCCTGCTGTGTTCCTCCAGCTCCACCCGGTCAATCATTTAGATGGCCTGCTACTGTCAAGTTTCTTTGTGTAGCAGGACCCAGTGCCTTTCTGTCTGGGCTGCCCTTTGTTTGGCTAAATTGTTGGGGTGTCTGTGCAGACTGTTGGCTTTTACATTATGCTAATGTCATTAGCATCTGGATGCTGTATTTGCACTATGTCAGGTGTGTGGGTTTTGTGATTTCACAGTTTCACTTGACCAGTGTACCCAGCATCCCTTGCTGTTTGGCCAAGTTGGCAATCTGTGTTTTAGCAGCCAGGAGGCTGCTACAGGTGAGGGGGGAATATTTAAAAGAGACCTAAGGGGCAACTTTTTCACACAGAGGGTGGTGTGTATATGGAATGAGCTGCCAGAGGAAGTAGTGGAGGCTGGCAAAACTACAACATTTAAAAGGCGTCTATCTGGATGGGTATATGAATAGGAAGGGGTTGCAGGGATAGGGGCCAAATGCTGGCAAATAGGACTAGATTAATTTAGGGTATCTGGTCGGCATGGATGAGGTCTGTTTCCATACTGTACAGCTCTATGATTCTAGAGGGGAACATTGTGAATCAACTCAAGCACCTTTACCACATTATTTTGACTAACAGCATGTAAACTTCCGATTTAAATCAGATGATTGATGAACACACCCAAATTACATCATATTTTGGAGTTGATACTGAATCAGAAGTTAACTGAAGAGTTAGAATGTAGTTAGCTTTTGACCCACTACCAATCCTAAATACAATGCAATTTGGATATGTATGTGCTGAAAGAAACTTTGGAATCATTGTGAGGAAAGGAACCAATATTCACAAAGAGCTCCAGCAAGCCAGAAAGTATCCATGCCTTGTATGATAAACATAACCAATGACAATGATCATACATTTTTAAAAATCAGCAAATTCAGGGGCACTTTGACTTAATCTGTTAAAGGAAAGAATGCTATTGATAGTTGGAAGAAGAAAGATTGTGGGATTTTTGTGTGTGCATTCATGTATGCATGGCTATATCTGAAATAAATGTAAGTTTGTATTTTAATATTGACGTGAGATTAGATACTGCCATGCATGGTTTTAAAGTTAAAGTATATTCCGATATGTGAAAGTTCATTTTTGAAAATGAATTCTATGTATTTGGAAATGGCATCTATAAGAATACCTCCTTTATTAATAGAACAATAAATGTAAATATACATATGCTTTTGTCGGGAAAAATGGTCGAGACACTATTACCCTTAGACGACAGCAGAGCTATTTGATGGAGAAGTATATCGGATTGAGTGATAGAATTTGCGCCGAATTGTAAAAATAAAAGTCATTCATTTAAAAAAAACACGCTTGGACTCTACAGCATTTATTCCTCACTCTTTACATAGAGTTATGTTTCTTTGTCTCGAATCCATTTTTTTGTTTTGCTTGGTTAACCTTCTATGAGGCTGTTTAAGGCGTTTCCCTATAACAAATGGACTATATAAATGTAGTTGCTCTTCGCCTATTTTAATAACGGCGTCAAAAACGCAATTCCGAGCAGTACATCCCGCACGAACCTGAAAACACAAGCGCTAACTGATCAACCTGGCTACCCAATCAGTGCGGCAGCAATCTAGACACGTGGGTTCTTCACTGCCCCTCCCCCCACCATGCGGTGTGTGCGCGCGGGGTGTTTGTGCAATGCGCCTTGGGAAATGTAGTACTGTTGTATCAGGTGTGGTGGAAGGTGGCTGTTGGGGAATTACATTGCGCGGAACGGTGGATGCCGGACTGAGGACTACATTACCCAGAATGCTCGACGTCGGAGAAGAGAACGACATCATCCAGTATGTTGGTTGGTAAAATGCGTATGAGCTTCTGTGTACTGCCGCCCGCTAGGTTAAAACACTGGTTTTCAAATGGTCCCTAGGGCGAGCTAACAAGTGCAAGTCCTTTATTTGTTTCTGTCCCTCCCTTTATTGTCAAAAACGAAAAAGATAATTCTGGTTGTAAGAGTACAGTTACGTTAGTTGCTGATTTATTTATTTTAGTCGCTCCTTTGAAAACGGCGACTGAGCAACCACCTTTGATGCTGCCAGGACCCCTTGGATCTGTCAGCGCAGGCCCTGAGGTGTCTGCGAGAAATTCAAAGCAGAAAAGCAAGTTAGTGTGTGCAGCCGCTCACCACTCCTCTGAGGCATCGCCATTGTTATTGTCCACGTTGTGATTCGTTCAGGGCGGACGATGCAGCGCTCCCCGTTAATTTAAAGGAGAGTGCGAGAGCTGGTCAAGGAGGAGAAGGGCGCACAAAGAAGGAGGTCTGCCTCAGCTATCATTCTGTGGTGGAGGGAAGCGAAAACTGGTACAGGGTCATCCTGACTGTCATCAACCCCTCCCCTTCTCCCCCCAACCCCCCTTTCTACCTCCATCACGATAGGGCTGCTGGTAAACTGAAAGGGAAGAGCAACAATAGGCTGTAATATTCTTCCCTCCCAGCACTAAAAATGGATCGCGAAAGAGGAGAGAGCGAAGATAATTTAGATTACTCCGTAGCAAACGTCGAAAAGGTAATACTATATATCAGTTTCGTTTATTTGTAACATGTTACCTTTCATCATCCTAATTATGTGTTCGGTGAACTCGTAGCTTG
>NC_063341.1:45161965-45186965 GCF_021869965.1 Rhincodon typus
TAGATACATCAAAATCATTACCAGTCATGTGTGTACCTAGTTCCATCAATACTCAGTCGTAAATGTAACAATATTAGAAAATTGTCTTTTTGTCTAGTTAGCAATAAAGAAACAGTGTACCCATTGTAGCCAGATTGTAAATGTGTTTTTTTTATAATTATTAAATGGCATCATCAACTACAATTACCTTTGACACAATTATTGGAGCTAAACTTCTGACGTATGAATGGGGTTAACATGTTAACTTTGAATCGCTTGTTATATTTTGTTTCGCAAATCTGTTTGTTTGTAAATACCTAAGGCTGACGACGTTAGATTTCAGAATGGAGCAAGACACACTTAGCCAGCTTTAACCTGAGGGGGAATGCATTTTTTTAAAGTGACATCATACATGAAGTCTGCATGGATGTTTAATGTTTGTTAAAGGCCACTTAATAGGGGGCCACGTTTAAAACATATGGAGCTATTTGTTGACATAACAAGGTCCTTTCATGAAAGTGATCTTTTATAATGCATGCCTATTATTTTATTGTATGGGATTATTTATGACTTCAGTAGCAAGTGCTTTGTAAATCAACCCTTTTCAACTGTTTTGTGTTATGCTCATGAGTTATTGAGTTCTTGAAGCTGACTTGTCAATAACAGTGCATGGGAAACAGAATCTTCGCTGTGGGAGGTTTAACCAATGTGAGATTGAGGTCAGGGCAGTCTGATTTAGAACAGGCAAAGTGTAATTAGGTCAGAACAGAGTTTTTGGTCTCTTCACACTTAGAAAATTCCATTCTTAAAATGTATAGACCTCCTGAAGGATCTTCTTCCCTTAGCATGATTCTTCTTCACCTTGTTTGAACTTCTTCTCTGATCCATAAGCTCAGCTCAGAACTGTGTTTGACCTATGAACCGAGTTTAAGTGATGACCGAAAGAACTGCGGATGCTGTGAATCAGGAACATAAACAAAGTTGCTGGAAAAGCTCAGCAGGTCTGGCAGCATCTGTGAAGGAAAAAAACAGAGTTAACGTTTCACGTCCGGTTCTGAGGAAGGGTCACTGGACCTGAAACGTTAACTCTGTTTTTTTACCTTCACAGATGCTGCCAGACCTGCTGAGCTTTTCCAGCAACTTTGTTTTGTTGTTGCAGTTTAAGTGACCTTTGCCTACTCCCTGAGCCAATAAAGTTTTACTAAAAGGAATATCTGGAAGCTGCATTGCTGATCATGTTTTTAGAAACCAAAGTTTTTTTTTAAAAAAGTGATCCCTTCAAAGTTACCTCTTTTGAAGTACATGTGCAGCTTTTCATGTCTGTGTAACTAGACAATTTAAAAAAAATACACATTGTATTTATGACTTTACAGAAATTATACCTATGCTATTGGAGTAACAGAAAACTATGGCAAGCCGTGGTTGGTGAGTGAAATTTTAGGAGGTTGATTTGAGACATTCTTAAAGATGATGAGAGAAGCAGTGAGGTGAACCTGAGGATCTGGGTGCTGAAGGCATGCAGGAGTTGATGCCATTACCAGAAGCTAATGTCACAGCAGCAACAAGTTTTGCTGGATAGGTCTGCAGGTCACTGAGGGAATACAAAAGTATCTAATTTTAGATGAGTTAAAATTTCCTCTTGTTTGACATTTGAAAGTCTGAAGCTTTATCTTTATCATGCTAGAAGTGCCACACTCTTGACATGTATTCTGTCACTTCCCCATCAACTGTCTCAGGCTGAACCCTACTATTTGCAATTGCCTTATCATTCAACCTCAAACCAGTCAGCTTCCCTTGCTGGTATACGACAAAGAGACATTATACATGCTTCCCTACTTTTTAAAATGTTTATTATCTCCTCGGTCCTTAAAAGGCTACTTCACTCTGTCCCTCCACCCCTCACCGTAGTACCCCCATCTATGTCTCCTCTTCCAAATCAGCATTTACCTGCAGTCTTCCTCTGAGGTCCTAGATCATGTTGTCTCCCAAATCTCTGTTCTTCTTTCTTGCAGTACATGTTTGAATCTGTATTCTGTCATTACTGCAGCACTGGAACAGGTTTTTTCAAATTAGCTAATTACATCCTCTAACTGTGATGCATTTTCCTTCCTTGACCTCTGTATAATTGTTGAAATGGCCATCCACGCCTTTGTCCTTCAATGCCTTTCCTCTGGTGTGCAGGTTGGTGGGCTTACACTGGGTTAATTCCAGCCTTAGCTGTCTGATTGTAGGAGAACAGCTCGGCAGTCTCTTTCTGCAGTCCGTGTTCTCTTGCATTTAGTCCCTTTTTACTCATCATCCTCACATGCTGCCCCTTGGTGACACTGTCCTGGTAGTAGCACTAAACACCTGAGAACGGGTGACAGAGTTTGGAGAGCTGACCCACAGACCAATCAAACAACAACCTGATCATGTAGTCATACTGATAAATGTATAGTTTTCAGCAATGCCCCAGATTCCTCCATCATCACCCGAGTATGTTCTGTCCCACTGGCACTAACACGAGAGGTTGGGACTCTGCACAGTGGTACCCTATGGAGTCAAATAGGACTGATGCTGAGAGCTCTCAATATAGACTTCAGACCCCACGAAATCTCATGAATCAATTTCCATCCACCAAGGGAAATTGGTGCCAATGTTGCTGAGCTGATCAGTTCCTGTCATACCTGATCAGGTTAGGTTAACAGCAGTTGGTGAGATAACCAACTCGGGAATCAAGTACTTGATATTGCCCTTGCTAATCTATCTGCAGATAACTCTGTGGGAATGTAACCACCACAGTCTCTGTGAAGATCAAGTTTCAACTTCATACTGAGACATAAGACATGTAAAATGACATTGCCTCACTGCTCAGTGGAATGCATTAACAACTGATCCAGCAGGCCAAAAGTTGGTGTCCATGAGCTCCTGAGAACCAATAACAGTAGCAGAACTTTATTCCTGCTACATATTGGAAATCCTGCTTCTCCATGTCCTCACACATCCATTACTACCAACCAAGTCTTTGCAATGAAAAGAGTGCCAGGAGCAGCAGTAGGCATATTTGAAGGTAAGGCACTAATCTGGTGAAGCGAGCACACAGGTTTGCGTACATGCTAAACAGTAGAAGCAGCATATTACAAACCAGAGCTCAGCTATCAGATGACAAATCGATCAGGTCAACGCTCTACAATTTTGTTATTTTATTTTTGGTAGTGAGCAATTAACAACTGACAGGAGGGAAAGGCTTCATGAATATCCCTTTCTCATTGCTAGAGTTGAAACATTTGCAACCACCTGTAACATGATTCTTCTCAGCCTGCAGAGAAGTTCCCCACTACCATAGATGTCAGACTTCAGCGAGTTTAATTTGCTCCATATGATGAGTGTTGAGTGCACTGGATAAAGCAAAGACTGTATCCCAACAACATCCTGGCTGAAGGCCTATACTCCTTATCTAATCCTACCTCCTTCCAATTCCCCGGTTATCTGTTTACATACAACACTGACATTTGTCCAATCTAGTGAAAAATTGACTGTTTAAAATTAGTGGCCTGGGCTGTTTAGATAGGTGGGAGAAAGAATTGTTGTCATTAATGGAAGGACTGAGAGGACACTATCGGAGTTGGCCAAAGAAGCAATGGCACAATGAAGATGACATCTATGTTGCATATGCTTAGGATCTAGAATGCACTACCTGAGGGTGTAGTGGAGGGATAGACAAATTGTCTAAAAATAGACAAAGGAATTATGCTGCTTGGCCTGCTGTGTTCATCCAGCCCTGCACCTTGTTGTCTCGGATTCTCCAGCATCTGCAGTTCCTACTATCTCTGAAGGAATTATGTTAATAAGTGAGATGGGTAGTGGATGCCCTTGCTGTGAAGGAAGATTTTGTCTTCTGTGGAACCAAGAAACTAGTGAAACTGAAGTTCATAGAATAATGGGGAAGACTTTCCAGTGGCTGAAGTCTTATCTAGTACAAAAGATCAAGGCTGTGCATGTTGAAAGCAATTTATCCCTGGCCAGGTCATGGGGCCAAGCGACTGTCTTCCATCATTGGACTTCATTTCAACATTAGCAATGTAGCTGAATATTGACTCAACCTAGCTGACGGTTAAAGAAGCAGTCCAAATCTACATATCAGTGCAAGCCTGGATGGTATCACTATAAATGGCAAGAACATTTGGGCCATACAATAGCCAAGCAGTGATCATCTCTAATCAAGGAGAGCCTTTGATATTCAAATGGTATGCCAACCCTGATCCCCTGACAAAGAATATACTGCAGGGAGAGAAATTTCATTGACCAGAATCTCAGTTGTGCCTATCTTGTAAATTCTATAGCTGTGAAAATTCACAATGCTGAGTATTGTGTGAAGAGTGACTTGTCTCTTGACTACCTCCAAAGTGCAAGTCAGAAGTTTGGAATACTCTCTATATTTCCCTGTCGGCTCAAGCAGCACTCAAAGCTTGACGCTATTTAAAACAAGGCAATCCACTTAATTAGCACTTCACCCGTTAGCTCATTAATGTGCTGCAATTTTTTAAAAAGCGACCATTTAACATAGCAATGCTCAATGTCACATTAAAACGTAATCAAGTAACCAGCATCCATGTATGCAAAACTTCATCTATTTTGTTGCAGTACATTAATGAGCATCTGCCACCAAGAGACAACAATCATTTAAGAAATTCTTGGATTGTGGTCTTCATTTGCAAGGTTAATGAATATTTCCAGAAATTCTAGATGTCCCATTTGTCAGAGAACTTTGACCTAAATGACATCCCAGTGATAGTACACTCCCTCCTGAGTCAGAGGATTTAGAAACAAATCATTTGTGGAGTGAGGGCATTGCTGGCTGGCCAGCATTTATTGCCAGTCCCTAGTTGCCCTTGAGAAGGTGATGATGAGCTGCCTTCTTGAACTGTTGCAGTCCACCTGTTGTGGTTTAACCCACAATGCCATGGGGGAGGGAATTCCAGGATTTTGACCTAACAACAGTTTCAAGTAGTATTTTGGAGACTTGTTTATGTGATCTGAGCTGACACATCAATGCAGTGGTGAGAGAGAAGAACGCTCTTTTGGGTGAGATGCTGAATCGAGCCCCCTCTACATCTCTGCGTGTGAAAGGTCCCACAGTACAAATCAAAGAAGAGCAGAGGTATTTTCCTGGTGCCAATATTTTTAACTCACGACCAGCATCCAAAACAGATCTGATCACTTAATTCCAAGCTGTTTATAGGAACATTCCACATGACTTTGTTCTCCTGTTATGCTACACCTGTTGTTACACATTTAAAAATAGTTTATTGATTGAAAAGCACTTGGGACTGTCCTGAGGTTGTGAAAGACACTATAAGTGTCTCTTCCTTTTTTATGTTACATGCTTTTTAAGATTTTGATTCGATTTATTATTGTCACGTATCTAGGTACAGTGAAAAGTTTTGCGTGGAGGGCAGGGAGACCATGCCATACAAAGTGCATTAGGGCAATAAAGCAGAGTGAAGAATATAATGTTAAACTGCAGAGAAGGCGCCCAAAGAGTGAGATCAACATTAAATTTAAAATTTGAGATGTCCATTCAGAAGTCTAATAACAGTGAGGAAGAAGCTGTTCTTGAATCTATTGGTATGTGTGTTTTAAGCTTTAGTATCTTGTGCCAGACTGGAGAGGCTGAGATTATAACTGGGTTGGTAGGGTCTTCATACATTAGTTTCTACAGTTCAACAAGTTCTTTTTGGGCTTTAAAGCAATCCAGGATGTAGTGCAGTTGTGAAATGTGCTGAATTTAGCTCTAACCCAAAAGCGTGTACTTCTCTCTCACTGCTATATTGATGTGTTAGCTTAGATATAACTACAAGCTGTCTGCTCTCTCTCTCCCTCCCTCCGCACCACACAAGCTCCCAATGGTTTCTTAGCCTTCAACTGTGCTGCTTCTGCAACATGTTTAAGCATTATTTCTGGTTTGCATCCCTTCAATACCAACATGAAAATCTTGAGGCTTCACCTAAAGAGGTGACTAAAGGCTGGGGTGGGGTCAATTAAGAAAATTGGGGACAAGCAATTACTGAAATTTCATTTTTGGTGTGATTAAGAGCACACTAAATTAGTCTTTATGCATCTTGTGTCTTAGAAATGTTTGTAACCTCTTATAATAGCCCAATTGTCTAAAATATTTATTTGTGACTTTAGTAACTTAAAATGTTTCTAGTTTATGGCAACATAAACATTTTAAAAAATTTCCTTTTTAAGCAACGTTGACTAAACTTTGATCCAAGTTAGAATTTATCCCATGCTGTTGATTTTTGTATTTTTAAACCAATTTGATATGGGTGACTTCTATATTTTTTAAAAAAATATTTAGGATTTGATGAATTAAACAGCATCAACTAATTTGTGCAAATTGCTTCCATTTGTACTAAAGATCCTTTTTTTTAAAGAAAGCTTATTGGTCAGTTGTTGCTGAACTAGTCAGATGTTGTAAGCTGTTTCAAAATTGTAAATTCATTCCACATTAAACTGCCTTTTCTTGTGGCAGAATTAATAAATATTTTTTAAAAGGTCATCTGATTGAAACCGAGCTTTGTTTTAGAAAACTGTGCCTCCCTGTGTACACCACAGAAAGCAACGCAAATCTGTGTCTTACACATTTGTGATTGTAAGATGTTGGCTCACTGTAATTAACACTTCAGCCATTTTAGATAATTCATATTTTTGTTTTGAATGTATTTGCAATTGTTCATCTCTGTGAAATCTGGTACATTGATTTGACAACTGCAATTTGTTGCAATAGTGGGAAGTAGGCAGTTGCGTCAGTGTATAAATAGTACTGTACCCAATGATTTTATGAAATTGACACTTGCACAAGAGAAGTTACAACTTCAAGAACTTCTATCATGTATTATTGATTTTTGAGATTGTAGTGAAGACTGGTTTATCAACTGTAATTGGAGATGTGATCAGTCAGCGTTTATGGCCTTCTAACATGGATTAGATTTGACTGTGTTTTAGCTGATCATTGTGTTAACATCTGTGAGATACCTGAATGTCACTTAACCTAATGGCAAAAGAAATAGTGCTGTGAATTAATTTGTACCGTTGCTTTAGTTTGAATAACATATATTTGCAGGTTATAATTCATTTTTCGGATTGGGGGGAGAAGAACTTGGTTCACCAATTTCAGTTTTTTATTCTTCAAAAATGGCACAAAAAAATGTTCTGAGAAATGAACAATTATACCAATCAGCAGTAGCAAATTCGTTGGTTGTCATTATCTAGTATTTTGTTAACTGTCATTTATTATGGTGTCAGCTGAACAGTGGAATAGGAATAAATGCAACTGGAAACCGGTAACCAATATTCATTTTTTAAAAATTATCAATGAAATGTGGATGATTTTAGCTAGACCAGCATTTAATGCCAATCTCCAATTCCCCTTGAGATCCACCACCTGGAACAACTGCTATCTATATATTGTAGGTACCTTAGCAGTGCTATTGGGAGACACGTTTTTCTTTTGCCTGCTGATGTTCTAATTTACCACCGTTTATTTTACTGCTTAGATTATTATCCAAAATGGATGAAGGTGCATGGCTGCAAGGAGAAGGTGTCGGAGTGATGTTAAGTGAATTGCTCTTTCAGTGATCCAATATTGGCATTATGAGCTGAATGGTTGCCTTCAATACTGTAATTCTGTAATGTATGCTATCATAAGATATGATGTATGTTTCCTGCTGTCTCGACTAATTGTTCAAAGGTGTGGATCTATAGGCAATTGACTGTTCTGGAGCTACCCAATCATTGATGGTTGGATGTTTTTGGCAGATTGTAAATTTTGCCATTGATTACTGAGTACATGTTGGAATTTTGGATGGTTCCTTCACCCTAAACCTGAAGATTTCAGGTGACTGTGCTGCCGCCTCGGTCTCAGCTAAAATGAACTAAATTTGAAAATACGAGGGATCCGATTTGGAACCTTTCTGGTTTCTGACAAAACTATCTGGGGATGCACAAGAAATCACAGACTCTATTTGTGGGAAAAATTGTTTTGTTTTTTCTGTATTTAAAAAAAGTCAATATTGCATTGAAGGGGAGTACCTTATAAACAAGGTACTCTTCAGCAGTTAGATAAAATTGCAGTAAACTTACTCCTTTTCTTTTACTTCTATTTAATGGAGAATATTTTTGAATTGAGCAGATGAAAAACAAGCACTTCTGCAGAAAACTAATCGTAACACTTCTTTTAAAACCCACGTCTTAGAATTTATGCCTGGGGAAAAGTACTGTCCCAGTTTGCTAACTACTCACCACTCTGATCAGCCGAAGAAA
This sequence comes from Rhincodon typus, assembly GCF_021869965.1. Classification (NCBI taxonomy): domain Eukaryota; kingdom Metazoa; phylum Chordata; class Chondrichthyes; order Orectolobiformes; family Rhincodontidae; genus Rhincodon; species Rhincodon typus. Next base: position 45,170,252 of record NC_063341.1, read on the forward strand.
CGCATTGACAGGCGATTCACTTCTTTTTGACATTGCTGCTGAAACTGATTCACTACTAGTTTAATATAGACCAGCATTTTTTCCAGCAGCCATGACTGGATAGGGCCTAGTAGCAGAGACTTGTTTTATTTCAGTCTCATGAAGGCTGCTGATGATTCCACTTCAGTGTTGCTCTGGCAATTTTTTTCATAATTATTCACTTATGAGATGTGGGCATCTATGGTCTGGGCCAGGGTTTATTGCCCATCCCTAAGAATCAACCGTATTGTTGTAGGTTTGGAGTCCACGTGGGCCTGACCAGGTAAGGATGATAGATTTCCTTCCCTAAAGATTATTAGTGAACCAGTTTTTTTTTTCCAACAATTGATATGGTTGTCATTAGACTCTCAATTCCAGAGTCTTTATTGACTTCAAATTCAACTATCTGTTATGGCGGGATTTGAACTTGAGTCCCCAGAACATTAGCTGAGTTTCTGGATTAATAGTCCAGGCCCTATTGATATATGTTGATACTTGCATTTGATTTGGCTGCATTGACTTTTTGAGCCTCGTTGGTTTTGTCCAGTCTGGGAAATAATCTAGTACACAAACCCCTGGTTATCCGTGCCTAAGCTCACACAGATTCAAATAGCTCCACTATGATATGCTTGGTCGTAGAATTTTAGAATGTAGTTATTACACTTGGTAATCTGATACTTGAGTACTCTTATTGATTGAATAATTAACCCCTTTCACTAATGGAATGCGGATGGTTGAAGCTGTTTCTCAGACTGGCATTCTTCATGTCCCCTCTAGATACCCCTTCAAGCTGATTCCCTGATGTGCAATCTGATCATGCCAATTCAAGTAGCATAAATCTGCGTGCTGTTGTTAAGCTGTAGAATCTAACAGTGGCACGGTGGCTCAGTAGTTAGCACTGCTGCCTCACAGCGCCAGGGACCCGGGTTCGATTCCACCCTCGGGCGACTGTCTGTCTGTGTGGAGTTTGCACATTTTCCCCGTGTCTGCATGGGTTTCCTCCGGGTACTCCAGTTTCCTCCCACAGTCCAAAGATGTGCCGGTTAGGTGGATTGGTCATGCTAAATTGCCTGTAGTGTTCAGGGATGTGTAGCTTAGGTGGGTTATAGGGAGGTGGGTCTAGGTGGGATGCTCCGAGGGTCAGTGTGGACTTGTTGGGCCGAAGGGCCTGTTTCCACACTGTAGGGATTCTGTGAATTTCTGTGGAAGTAGGTTTTTTGAAATTGGAGTGGCAGTAATCCAGACAAGTGGGGAGTGTTCCATCATACTTGTAAATTGTTTCCTGTAGATGGTTAACAGACTTCGTGAAGTCAGGAGGAGAGTTACTTACTGTCTGATGCTTAGCCTTTGAGCTGCTGTTGTAACCACTGTATTTATATAGTTAATGCAGTTCAGTTTCTGGTCAATGGAATCCACCAGGAAATTGATATTAGAGGATTCGGTGACAGTAACGTTATTGAATGTTAAGGGACGATGGTTAGATGTCTCTTGCTGGACATGGTCATTGCCTGCCATTTGTGTGGTGTGAATGTTAATTACCAAATTTCAGCCCAAGCCTGAAAATTGTCCAGGACTTGCTGCCTTTGGACAGGAACTACTCTGTCTGAGGAGTCGCAAATGGTGCTGAACATCATGCAATAATTGGCAAATATCTCCACTTCTGGCATTTTTTTTTTGGTAAATTGAAAGTTGTTGATGAAATAGTGGAAGATGGGCCTTGGACACTACCCCGGGGAACTTGTGTGCAGAGATGCTTTGGAGCCGAGATGACTGACCTTCAATAACCACAACCGTCTTCCTTTCAGCCAGGTATGTCTCGAATCAGTGCGGAGGTTTCCCACTGATTTGCATTGAGCTTTGCTAGGGCTCCTTGATGCCACACTCAGAAATGCAGCCTTGATTTCAAGGGTAGTGATTCTCACTTCATCTCTGGCAATTATCTCTCTTATCCATGTTTTGAAACATATTTGTAATGAGGTCGGGGCTGAGTGACCCTTGTGGCACCCAAACTTGGTGTCACTGAGTAGGTGCTGCTTTGTAGCAGTGTTGACGATACCTTCCATTAGTTTTACTGAAGATTGAGACTAGACTGATTTGGCATTAATTGATCGGTTTCGATTTGTCATGCTTTTTGGTTGCAGGACATAACAATGTGGAATATTGCCCAGTTAGGGAGATGCCAGTATTATAGCTGTGCTGGAACAGCTTGACAAGAGGTGCAACATGTTCTGGAGGTCAGGTCTTTGGTATTATTGCCAGAATGTTATTGTGGCCTGTAACCTTTGCAGTATTCAGTGCTTCCAACTGTTTCTTAATATTACGTGGAGTGATTGGAAGTGCTGAAGACTTGTATCTGTGATGCAGGAGACCTCTGGAGAAGGCTGAAATGGGTTATCCACTTGGCACTTCTAGCTGAAGACTGTTGTGAATGCTTCAGCCTAACCTTTTGTATTGATGTGCTGCCTCCCCCATTATGGAGGATGAGGATATTTGTAGACCCTCATTCTCCAGTGAATTGTTTAATTGTCCATCATAATTTTCAACTGTCGCAGGATTGCAGAGCTTAGATGGTATAATGGTAATGGTGGAGTGAAGGAAATGGGCCATGAAATTGCAGATAGTGATGGAGTACAATTCTGAAGCTGCTGATGAACCTCGGCGCCATCTGATCCGTTTGTTGTGGATTGCCTCGCTCTGTCTATCACTTGTTGCTTGTGCTGGTTTGATAGCTCCAGGTTGACATCTCACTTTTAGGTATGCCTGGTGCTGCTCCTGGCATGCCCTCCTGCACTCTTCGTTGAACCAGGGTTGATCTCTGGCTTGATGGTGATGATTGAGTAGGGGATATACAGGGCTGTAACGTTTCAGATTGTGCTGGAGTACAATACTGGTGCTGTTGATGGCCCACAGCGCCTCCTGGAGGCCCAGTCTTGAGTTCTTAGATCTGTTCGAAGTCTGTCTCTTTTAGCATGGCGATAGAGCCCCACAACATGATCCAGGGGTATTCTCAATGTGAAGGTAGGACTTGTCTTTACCAGGATTGTGTGGTGTTCACTCTTTTGATGCTTTCATAGACAGATGCATCTCTAACTGGCATATTTGTGAGGATGAGGTCAAGTATGTTTTACCCTTTTTTGTTAATGTTTCCCTGACCACTTGTTACATTCCCAGTCTAATGGCTATGTTCTTTAAGGGCTTGACCAGCTCGATCAGTAGTACCGCTGCCAAGCCACACTCAGTAGTGGACATTGAAATCACCCATGAAGACTACATTCTATGCTCTTTCCACCCCATGCTTCCTTCAAGTATTGTTCAACATGGAGCACTGATTTCATCAGCTGAGGGAGGACAATATGTGGTAATCGTCAGGAGGTTTCCTTGCCAATGTTTGACCTGGTGTCATGAGATTTCGTGTCAGGAGTCAATGTTCAGGACTCCTTGGGCGACTCCTTCCTGAATGTATATCATTGTACTGACACCTTTGCTATGCCTGTTCTGCTGGGACAGGATGTATCCAGGGATGGTGTTGGTGTGTCTGGGACATTGTCTGTAAGATATGATTGTATGAGTATGTCTGAGACGGCTCTCCCAATTTTAACATTATGACAACTTTACTTGTATTTTTCTTTGGACCTAACTGAAGCATTACAAACAAAGGGAATTACCAGGAGTAGACTGGGACAGATTCTGTTAGGGAAATCAAAATAAGGAACACATACTGCAATTAAAACTTCAATTTTATGACAATTAAAGTCAAATTAAAGGTTAGCTAAATGGAAAACTGCAAAAAAAAAAAATTAAAGGGATGAGAAGACGAAGCACCTAGAGCTCCAGAAATTCATAGATACGAGGTCAATAGAATTATTTAAAATGCAGTTAGATACTTAGAAAATACGGGTATTAAATGGTCAGAAAAACAGAATCCCAACGGAATTAAAATAAGAACTGCCATGGCAAAGATGGTAAATTAAACTTAATGGCAGAAAACATGTATTTGTGTTCCTAATTGCTTCAGCACAAATCATGTACACCTTGGTCACAAAAGACTCAGGAAAGGACAGTTCCAATTGTCAGTAAAAAGTTCACCTTGGCAGTGGAACAGAGATCGAAAAGGAATCTTTATTATAAGCTATCTAATGGCATACTTGAATGCTAACTGAGCAAAATTAAATCTCAGAAGTACCAGTCCACATTAAGTGAAAATGATTTAAAGGCATTTCTAATGTCTGAAAATCCTTACAATTCTTGGAAGCTCTGCTCCAGCTTATTTACTCAATCAGGTTAGCAGTTCCCTCAAGTGAGGCCATGCCTGAGTGGTAATATTGCTAGATTATTAAGAAACCCACAATGTCGTGGGGACCTGGATTTGAATTCAATAAAAAAAAATCTGGAATTAAGAGTTAAATGATGACCATGAATCCACTGTCGAGTTTATCATTAATGTCCTGGAGATGACTGGTGAGTTTAACCTGAAGCTTGTCATGCTTCAAGCTGGGGTGGGGTTTGGAAAGTGACTTCAGCTGGTTTTGAGATAACAAGGTGTAGATCTGGATGAACACAGCAGGCCAAGCAGCATCAGAGGAGCAGGAAGGCTGACGTTTCGGTCCTAGACCCTTCTTCAGAAATGGGGTAGGGAGAGAGGGGGAGGCAGATAGAAGATCGGGAGAGGAGACAGACAGGTCAAAGAGGCGGGGATGGAGCCAGTAAAGGTGAGTGTAGGTGGGGAGTTAGGGAGGAGATAGGTCAATCAAGGGGGTGGGATGAGGTTAGTAGGTAGGAGATGGGGGTGGGGCTTGAGGTGAGAAGAGGGGATAGGTGGGAGGAAGGACAGGTTAGGGAGGCGGGGACAAGCTGGGCTGGTTTTGGGATGCGGTTGGAGAGGGGAGATTTTGAAGCTTGTGAAGTCCACATTGATACCATTGGGCTGCAGGGTTCCCAAGCGGAATACGTGGTGCTGTTCCTGCAACCTTCGGGTGGCATCGTCGTGGCACTGCGGGAGGCCTAGGATGGACATGTCGTCTGAGGAATGGGAGGGGGAGTTGAAATGGTTCGCAACTGGGAGGTGCAGTTGATTAGTGCGAACCGAGCATAGGTGTTCTGCAAAGTGGTCCCCAAGCCTCCACTTGGTTTCCCTGATGTAGAGGAGGCCACAACGGGAACAGTGGAATTAGCAGATGTGCAGGTGAACACGTCCATCAGACGACATGTCCATCCTGGGCCTCCTGCAGTGCCACAACGATGCCACCCGAAGGTTGCAGGAACAGCACCTCATATTCCTCTTTGATACCACTGGGCTGCAGGGTTCCCATGTGGACTTCACAAGCTTCAAAATCTCCCGTCCCCGCCTCCCTAACCTGTCCTTTCTCTCACCTCAAGCCCCACCCCCATCTCCTACCTACTAACCTCATCCCGCCCCCTTGACCTGTCCGTCCTCCCTGGACTGACCTATCTCCTCCCTAACTCCGCACCTACACTCACCTTTGCTGGCTGTATCCCCGCCTCTTTGACCTTTCTGTCTCCTCTCCGCCTATCCTCTTGCCTATCCTCTTCTCTATCCATCTTCTATCCGCCTCCCCCTCTCTCCCTATTTATTTCAGAATCCCCTTCCCCTTCCCCATTTCTGAAGAAATGTCAGCCTTCCTGCTCCTCTGATGCTGCTTGGCCTGCTGTGTTCATCTAGCTCTACACCTTGTTATCTCAGATTCTCCAGCATCTGCAGTTCCTACTATCAGCTGGTTTTGAACCTGCACTGCTTGCATCACTCTGCAAGCCAGCCATCCACCAACTGAACTAACCAACCCAATAGAGGTGGTGTATACAAAAGAATTTGCTGAACCTTTTATAAAGCTATGATTAGGCCACTTGGCTGCTGTGTCCATTTGTACTATTTGTCTCACTTTAGGAAAGATTGGAAATCCCTTGAGAGAGTGCAGAGTTTATTTACCAGAATGGTTCTTGAGTGAGGATGCTAGCTGGAGGTTTAGGTTAGAGAACTTGTGGTTCTTCTGAGTAAAGAAGATTTGAGGTGATATTTCAAACATTTACAAGATTATGACAGGATTGGAAAAGGTAGGTAGAGTGAAACTTTCCATTAGCTGATAAAACAAGGATGAGGAGCATCGAATTAAGGTTTTGGGCAAGAAATCCAGGGGGAATGTGAGAAAAACTTTGTTTACACAGCGAGTGGTAATGACTGGATATTTGCCTGCAAAAGTTGTGGAAGTGTTATAATCAATGACTTTAAAGAAAAAAATTGCAATGGCCCTTGAGGGAAATTAAACCTTGCAGGGCTACCGTGACAGAGGAGGGAATAGGACTCCTGAATTTCTCCTCCGAATTGGTGTAGACCTGATTCATCAAATACCCTGGACACACTCTTTGCGGCTTTTTCACTCCATGACTTGATATACTTGTATGGAATTTCATTTTAAATTTACACAGCCTCACATCATAACTTAAACCATTCATTTTTGAACTTCATGTTAGTGAATTGTCATTGAACTTTTTCTGAGGTGGGACACCAAAATTTGAGGTCTGCTCTACACTGTGTTTCTTTCATTGCTCAGTTCGCTTGATGGCTGGTTTGCAGTGCAGAGTGATGCCAACAGCATGGGTTCAGTTCTAGTACCGCTGAGGTTACAATGAAGAACTGGTCTTGTCAGTCTCTTATCTTGCCTGAGGTTTGGTGATCCTCCGATTAAACCACCACCATCACCTGAAATGTGAGATCGGCCCTCTGGTCTGGTAAGACAATATCGCCTTTACAATAAGGAAGATGGTCAAGGTATGTTCTAAATCTCTTGGGATGAGTATTTCCCCTTGCCTTCCTCTATCTGCTGCTGAAATTTTCATCTGTACTTTACTTTTGTTCCTTCCAAATTTGAGAATTTCACTGATTCCTTGACACCTTATCAGAGGATTGGGCAGTACAGTTCGTTCTTAGAATTCTTTGATTTGGGAACAGAGAGAATCAGCAATGGTGTCTGACAACTAATCGGTATATTAGAAGCTGATTGCTGAATGACAACATAATTATGCTCTGATGCTGTAGTTAACTTCTCTGCCAGAGAGCACTTGAAAGGACCACTGATTTAATGGTTACTTGAAGAAAGTACTGGAGCATTTCAAGTCCCCTTGCAGCCATAAACCCACAGAAGATTATTTTGAACCTATTTCATGGAAAAAAATCAACAATTTTTAGTTGGCCCCCACAGATTGACTTGATTGAGATATTTCAACATTGTGGTGTCTACTGTTGATTATGGTACTGAAACTCAGCTTAGGAAGGTTGCATGTTCAGTATCTGGTCTGAACTTAATCAACCAAACACAAAAGTGGCATTGCTGAGGATGTGATATTAGAGTTTGTATCCCTTGGAAAGAAATTGACTATGTTCAGAGTATCTAGAATCTACCTGTGATTTACTTAAACTGTCTGTGTCGTGTCTGCTCTTGCTCTCGCTCTGTCTGTGTCGGTCTCATGCTCACTGTCTGCCTGTCTTGCACACGTGCATACACAACATTCTCACGTTTCCTCCTCCTACTCCTTCAAAAATGCAGAACTGTGCACTGTCTCGCTCTTGCCATTACATGCTCTCGCTATCTCTCAACAATTCTGAACCCTGTTTTACTACAGCAAAAATGTCTAAAGAGCTGCTTAAAATATACCCTATTCCACCAATCCAAAAATGAGGCTGTTCAATCTCATTCATGATTATCATGTACCATTGTGGTTGGTTTGCTAAGCTGACTGGTTTTCGCGCAAACGTTTCGTCTCCCTTATAGGTGACCTCTTCAGTGCTGTCTAGCCTCTGTTGAAATGCTGTTGTTCTGTCCTATGCTGAATTTATATGGTCTGGTCTGTCATGGTGGGTAGTCTTGTTTCTGATTTTGTACCATAGTGGTATGTAGATGGGGTCTATTTCCACATGTTTGTTTATCACACCGGTGGTCGAAAACCAGGCCTCCAGGAACTCTTGTGCTTGTCTTTGTTTCACGTGTCCTCGTACTGTTACTTTGTCCCAGTTAAACTGAGCTCCTTCTATGCTGGAGTGTATTGAAATGAGGGAGGGTTGGTTGTGCCGTTTTGCTGTGAGTTGGTGTTTGTGTATCCTGGTTGTGGTTTTCCTGCCCGTCTGTCCTATGAAGTGTTTCTCGCAGTTCCTGCATTGTATTTTGTGTATCACATTCATCCTGCTCATTGTGGGTGTGGGGTCTTTCGTTCTTGAGGGTAACTGGCGAAGTGTGGCTGTTGGTTTGTGTGCTGTCCTTATTCCAAGAGGTTGTAGGAATCTTGTAGTCAGTTCTGATGTATTTCTAATATAGGGTAAGGTGGCCAGTGTGTTTGGGCATATAGTGTCATCTAGGTGTAGTTTATTCGCCACGCGTCGGCAGACGAAGCTGTTGGAATACCCATTGCTCATAAAGACTTTTGTATAGGTGTAGCTCTTCGTTTTTGCACAGCTCCAGGGCGTTACAGTGTGTCATCGCTCGTTTTAAACAAAGTCTTGACACAGCTCTGTTTGTGGACGCTGGTCAGGAATTGTGTGTGTAGTCTTTCTGTATATGCTGGTAAGGAATTCACCGTTTGTTCCACGGTGACATCTAGAGACTGGAGTTGATTGTTGTTCTTCTCTTCCCTGGTGAACTTGATCCAGGTGAATATGCTGTTAATAAGATGGTGTGTTTCTTCTAACTTCGCTTGTTTAACGATCATGAAAGTATCGTCCATGTATCTCTAACCCATAGTTTGGGCTGCATCTGGAGGAGGACCCTTCTTTTTGTCTGTGTGATTCTACTCCTGTTGGATAAGATCCTGGGAGAGCATGCTTTCAGGAGAAAGTCAGAAAATGAAGTATATTTTTATTAGTTTCGAGGCAGAAATAGGAAAAATCTGACTGTTAAATGGAATAGAAATCTGCATTTTAGATTCAGTCCCTGTGGCAGCTGAGACAAAATAAGGGTATGGTAGTGGCAGAGTTTAAGGGGAAACCAGTGTATATAGGAAGCTTGCAGAAAGGGGGATGGCAAACAAAGACTTGCTGACTGAAGGATGAAGCAAATGGATAATCAAAAGTGATTGAGGCATGAAATGAGATGAAAGGACACAATGGGTGACATTAGCAACCAGCAAAGTTAGAGTGAGAGAGATTTGCTTTTGCATGTGAGTAGTGCTGTTGGGATCAATCATTATTGGTGTATATATTGCATCAAATGTCGAATATACTTGTTCCTTATTGTCAGTCATTTTAATGTTGGAAAGATGAGCTCACGCAATTCTGTATCAGTGCTTCTTTGATTGCCTTGTAAATCTAATCATCGCGTGCAGTTTGGATTGTGTCAATTTTTTTTTTTGCAAAGAATGCCTGCAGTTATTTAACTGTCTGGAAATTCTCTATACATGTGCACCACATAAATTTAACAAAACACATGTGGGCCTCAAAAACTTGGGGGTAATAAGCAGGTGTGATGACCTGGTATGCAACTTCCTTTTAAGTTTACTGATTCAAAGCAACACATCAACTGAGCTACAGGCATAGGGGAAGTAACAACAAGGTGGAATGATATCAAAATGGATGAAATATATACCAATGAATGTAATTCAAGTCATTTGGGATGTTTTATTTTTCCTTTTAAACTCCTTATGAAACCTAAAGTAATGGAACCATTTCAGAGCTATAAGCTTAATGAGTCATTTCGTCTAAGATCTTGAAAATCATAATAGAAATATTAATGCACTTGGAAGCACAAATTGGTAAAATACAGTCTCAATTTTGACGTGGAGCAGGAACAAGAGAGGAAATATTTTCCTAGAAGTAAGGAAGAACCTTCACACTCTCCATTGCCTATGAAAAATATTTGATTTATGTTTCTTGCTGATAGTCAATAGATGTGTTGCTAATATATAATGTTGACAGCAAAGATGAGAGATTTATCCAGGCCTATATTGAGATTGAATAATGAGCATCAGGTTGAAAGAGGAATAATCAGTTGTTTCAAGTGGAGATGGATGGGACACCTGTGTACTGTCGCCAAGATGATTATTTAATCTGCACGCAGAGCAAACGTTCAGAATTAGATTTTTCTTCCATAAGTTTAAAAACTAGAGTCTGGAATATAAACTTGCAGTTTATTGTACTTCATCACAATCTGTAACCTCATGGCCCGGCATATCCCCCACTCAATCATTACCATCCAGCCAGGGATCGGCCCTGGTTTAATGGAGAGTGCAGGAGGGCATGCCAGGAGCAGCACCAGGCATACGCGAAGATGAAGTATCAACCTGGTGAAGCCACCAAACAGGACGACTTGCACACCAAACAGCAAAAGCAGCAAGTGATAGACAGAACTAAGTAATCCCACAATCAGCAGGTCAAGTCTAAGTTCTGCAGTCTGGCCACATCCAGTCATGAATGGTGGTAGACAATTAAACAACTCACTGGAGGATCCATCTCCCCATCCTCAATGATGGAAGAGCCCAGCACATCAGTGCAAAAGATACGGCTGAAGCATTCGCAGCAACCTTCAGCCAGAAGTACCAAGTGGATGATCCATCTCGGCCTCCTCCATTGGTATCTGTAATGCTGGGGACCAGTCTTCAGCCAATTTGATTCACTCCACGTGATATCAAGAAACGGTTGGAGACACTGGATACTGCAAAAGGCTACAGGCCCTGACAACATTCTGGCAATAGTACTGAAGACTTGTGCTCCAGAACTTGCTGCTCCCCTAGCCAAGCTGTTCCAGTACAGTTCCAACACTGGTATCTGCCAGGCAATGTGGAAAATTGCCCAAGCATGTCCTGTACACAAAGCAGGACAAATCCAATCCAGCCAATTAGCGCCCCATCAGTCTACTCTCAATCATCAGTAAATTGATGGAAGGTGTCATCAACAGTGCTATCAAGCAGCACCTGCTCAGAAATAACCTGCTCAGTGACGCCCAGTTTGGGTTCCACCAGGGCTAGTCAGCTCCTGATCTCATTACAGCCTTGGTTCAAACATGGACAAAAGAGCTGAATTCCAGAGGCGAGGTGAGAGTGACAGCCCTTGATATCAAGGCTGCATTTGACCGAGTCTGGCATCAAGGAGCCCTAGCAAAACTGGAATCATTGGGTATCAGGGCAAACTCTCCGGTCATTAGAGTCATACCTGACACATAGGAAGATGGTCGTGGTTGTTGGAGGTCAGTCATCTCAGCTCCAGGATATCTCTGCAGGACTTCCTCCGGGTAGAGTCCTTGGTCCAACCATCTTTAGCTGCTTCATCAGTGACCTTCCCTCCATCATAAGGTTAGAAGTGGGGGTGTTCGCCGATGATTGCACAATGTTCAGCACCATTTGTGTCTCCTGAGATATTGAAGCAGTCCATGTTCAAATACATGAAGATCTGGACAATATCCCGGTTTGGGCTGACAAGTAGCAAGTGACATTCGTGCCCCGCAAATGCCAAGCTATGACCATCACCAATAAGAGACAGTCTAACAACCACCCTTTGACACTCAGTGGTGTTACCATCACTGAGTCCCCCACTATCAACATCCTGTGTGTTATCATTGACCATAAACTCAACTGGACTCACCATTTTAACAGTGGCCACAAGAGCAGGCCAGAAGCTGGAGTACTGTGGCAAGTAACTCACCTCCTGACTCCTCAAAGCCTGTCCACCATCTACAAGGTACAAGTCGGGAGTACAAAGGAATACTCCCCACTTGCCTGGATGAGTGTGGCCCCAACAACTTTCAAGAAGCTTGACACCATCCAGACAAAGCAGCCTGCTTGATTAGCAGTACATCCACAAGCATCCACTCCCTCCTCCAGTGATGTTCAGTAGCAGCAGTGTGTACTGTCTACAAGATGCACTGCAGAAATTCACCAAAGATCCTCCAGATAGCACCTTCCAAACCTACGACCACTTCCATCTCGAAGGACAGGGGCAGCAGATATATGGGAACACCACCACCTTCAAGTTCCCCTCCAAGCCACTCACCGTTCTGACTTGGAAATATATTGCCGTTCCTTCACTGTTGCTCGGTCAAAATCCTGGAATTCCCTCCCTAATGGCATAGTGGGTCAACCTACAGTAGGTGGACTGCAGTGGTTAAGAAGGCAGTTCACTGCCACCTTCTCAAGGGCAGCTAGGGATGTGCAAGAAATGCTGGCCAGCCAGCAACACCCACATTCCACAAATGAATAGAAAAAAAATATACTGATGACACTGCTGTTTGCAGAATCTATAGAATGACAAAATATTGTCCCTAAAGTAAAATCTAGATGTTTAGAATATTGTTTAATTGTGAATACTAAAAAGATGATGACTAGTATTTAGAAGGAATACATTAGAGGAAACAATAATATCGATTCCTTCTTTTTTTTTGAAGTATACAATGTCACACTGGAACAGGAATAAGTTTGTTTATTTAGGATTAATGTTAACTTCAATATCACATCTTCCAGATTCTCTTAGAAGAAGGATTGAGCGTAATTGTGTGAAGATGACAAAAAACAAAACACAAGCATGCAACGAAAAATAGAACTTGCACTATTTTCTCTCCACTTTCTATGTGTGTCAGAAACTTGGATTATAAATAAAGATTTGTAGATGCTATGTTTGCTAATATTTCAGTGAACAGACCATATGACAAATGGAGAGGTCTGGCAAATGCAAGAGCAAAAATAACAAGTGATAGTAGAAAATAATATGCAAGTATTTCAGTCATTTGATCAGAAGTGAAAAATGAGATCTCTTGTAGAGGACGTCAGAAATAGATATCAACCCCTATGCGTTTGCTGACATCAGACTGGTTTGTTATTGATGCGTTACTGTGGATGTGTAAGGATAGCACAAGATAAATGAGCATGGTGTACCATAAAAGATCTCTTGATAGGAATAGCAAGAACAAATTAAGTAAAATCAGAATTATCGTGATCTTGCTCTTTTTTTTTTTTAATAAAAAAATCCATTTTGGCTGGTTCCAGAGATTAAAAGCAGGATTTTAAAAAAAAATTTGCATCAACCAATTTCATAGGTATAAAAGCAAAGTACTGTGGATGGCGACTATCTGAAATAATAAATCTAACAAGTGCTGGAGATCTCTGCAGTTCTGGCAGCAATACTCTTGCGTGCCGCCTCTATATAGAAAGTTAGATTTTATCTATTCATTTACTTTCTATCTGCATTTCATTGCAAATTCTTGATGTTATTTCTCGGTCCAACGTTTTGATCTCCCTAGCTTGCTTTGTTACGATAAACCTCAACCTTCAATTTTAATAAGTGGAGTTACTAAATCTACAATAGACTTAAGTATTCCTATAATGATCCAAGTTGCATTTTTCAGCAGCATGATATCCCTGTACCAAAGAAACGGAAACTCCACACATTATTCCAGTTGAGGGTGAGTCAACACCCTGTGTTTGTTCCATACGACATTTCTTTATTTCATTCAACTCTCTGTACACCAAAGTCCAATCTTATTTTTAATTGTTGCTACGCTGCATTGCAAATAGTTTAATAGCTTGTCCACCAGTATCCCCTAAATAACCACCTGTAATTTATTTTGTAGACAAATAATTTAGTTATTGTTTTCATCACTCTTTTCCCACTAAACTTCATTTTCAATCACCCAAAATCCCTCTGAACCTGTTTTGCAGCAAACTACCCAGCTTTCAGGACAACATTGAACACAACACTATACAACCCTGCAATGGCAACCTCTGCAAGACATGCCAGATCTTACCATCACGTGGGAACATCACCTGCCACGTGCACGGCAGGTACTCATGTGACTTGGCCAACTTTGGCCAACTCATACGCTGCAGTCAGGGATTCTCCGAGGCATGGTATATTGGCGAGACCATGCTGACGCTACGACAACGGATGAATAGACACTGCGCAACAATCGCCAGACGGGGTGTTCTCTCCCTGGGGGAATGCTTGAGTAATCAAGGGCATTCGGCCTCTGATCTTTTGAATAAGCCGCCTCCAAGGTGGCCTTTGAGATACGAGACAACACAAAATGACTGAGCAAAGGCTGATAACCTACTTCCATACCCATGAGGCCGACTTCAACCATGGTCTTGGATTTATGTTATGCTAAAGGGGATCCCACCACACTACGTACACTCTCACATGTGCGCGCACAAATGCTTGCTCACTCACCTTCCCTCCGTCTCTCTTTCTGTCTCTCTTTTTTTTTTCTCTGGCTCTTTTTTTTTCTCCTTCTCTCGTTTCTCTCTTTTCTTTCTCGCGCGCGCTCTCTTGCTCTCTCTCTTTCTTTTTCTGTCTGTGTGTGTGTGTGTGTGTGTCCATCTTTAGTGTAACTTGGAATTTTGAAATCATTGGTGTACAAAAAAACAAATGTACAAGGAGCTGGTATATGATTGGAACATATGACTGATTCACTTCTTGCTATGTATTGACATAATCCAGAAGATCAATCATGCACTATCATTTTTGATATTCAGTTAGATTGGCAGCTAGAACCATAGGTCACGTTTTCCTGTTGTTGTAAGAATCAACCTACTATATCTTCCTGTGTTATCTAGCTCAAGAAGTTTTCCAGCAATATTCACAGGGTTCTCTCGTACCTCAAACACCAACTATGTCTTCAAACAATTCTAACTGAAATATTCAACATAAATTTCCTAATCCCTTCCTGCTTCAGTTCTAAAGACTATTCTGATTTGCCTGATAACCACATACTACTACAGGTGTTTAATGGTATCATGAATAACTTTGTCCGTGACAGATGGTACCGTTCAATGGCATGTAATTTCAAGGACTCTTGCTGTTTTCTTTAGGTGGTAATGTTACTTTCTGTCTTACCCCCTGATAGAAGCCCTGATTCCAATAATTTGTTGAAGTTCTTCATCAGAATATGACACATTTTAATGCAAATTTTTGTAACTTTATCTGTAAGTGGTTTGGGGTCTTCTCTCTTTCGGTACATTTGATGTCCCAGTTGCTACCATACCAATAATTACTGCTTGTCCTTAATTGCTCAAATCCTACACAATAAACCCTAATTTCTGGCAACAAATTAAGGGCTTCCATGAATACTGTTGCAAAGAAATTGTTTAATACCTCTAATTTTCTGGTTGCCTGCAGCTGCTTTTCTGTTTTTTTTTAATTTCTCTTTTTCTATCTCTGAGGCCCTGTTACTATCTTGATATTCTAGATAGCATCTTTTTGGTATTCACTTCAACCCTAATCTTATTGCTCAGACAAGTTTAAAAAATTAACCCTTTAATTCAGTATTGTCTATTATTCATGTTTGTCCTCCACTGGACCCAAAGATCTATAAATTGAGGATTACTTTTTGTCCTTATTTGTTGTATTAGTCCTTTTGTTCCCCATGTCGTTTATTTATATTTGTGTATAGTAGTATATTTTTAGTTATGTATTTAAACACACCAATTCTCGTCCAAACTTTATTCACCTGACAACCTATTCTACTTTAACTACCTTATTGTTTATTCCGAAAGTCAGTCCTGTTAAAATGGAATCTTTGCATTTTCCTCCTTTTTGTGGTGAGTCTAAAACCATATGTAATTGTTCACTTTGTTTTTAGGATGAAAATTAGAATGCCTCTACAATTTTTTTGTAGAGACTGTTACACCTTTTTGAAGATGGTTTCAGATGCGTGTACGATTTTTATTTTTGGGAAGGTTTGAATTTTACATATTTACTGAATTACTATTGTATCTTGCAAAGTGAAAAAATTGAGATATCTAGTCAATGTAACAAAAAAATCTTGAAGTTCAGAATTGAAAATTTTACATCATTTCCTAAATGTTTCTTTTGAAACATGGACCAATATTACCATAAAGTAAAGTTTGTGGACACCTGGAATCCTGTTCCTTTGTCATTGAGTTTAATGAGTAGATTTTAAAAAACCCCTGAAAGAAACAGATGTGAATTTAGTATAGTATTTGATTTTACTTAGATTTGCAATGATATATAATCCAAGTTGATTTTATTTGGGAATCTATTCAGTACTGTAGCTTCTCCCAGGGCTGTGTCAAGAGTTGGAAAATGAAATTAGTTCAGTCATATCTTTGGTGTTGATATGATGGTCTGAATGCCTCCTTCTGTGCTGTAGCCTAAGTTTTCTAGTGAATTGTAGATGCATTAAGCACAGAATGTTTTCATTTCCATTCCTTGCTTCTTTCTCTTTGTGCCCTGCCTAATAGGTAAAATGTTATTTTTCATATTTTCTTCTTTTTGTATCTTTGCAGGCATTACATCAGTTGTACTATGATCCAAATATTGACAACAAGAACCTAGCACAGAAATGGCTGATGCAGGCGCAAGTCTCTCCCCAGGCTTGGCAATTTAGTTGGGCATTGCTCAGCCCTAATAAAGTGCCTGAGATCCAGTATTTTGGAGCCAGTGCCCTTCACATCAAAATCTCCCGCTACTGGAACGATATCCCGTCAGATCAGTATGAGACTTTGAAATCCCAGCTTTTCAATCAGATTGCATGTTTTTCCTCTGGTTCCAAGATAGTGCTCACCAGACTTTGTGTGGCGTTAGCATCACTGGCTCTCAATATGATGCCAGAGAGATGGCCAAATGCAGTAGGTGACATGGTGAAGATGTTTCAGACTGAAAGTTCAGATGTGGATGGCAAAGCTAGATGTATGGCTTTACTGGAACTACTAACTGTCCTCCCGGAAGAGTTTCAAACAAGTCGTCTGC
>NC_063341.1:45187465-45205851 GCF_021869965.1 Rhincodon typus
GTGGATAGGAAGGTGCTTTCTATATTAAGAGAAGGGTCAACAATCAGGGGCATAGATTTAAGATAAATGGGCAAGGCTAAAAGGGGAGTTTAGGAGAATATTTGTCACCCAGAGGGTGGCAAATGTCTGAACGCATAGTTGTCACAAATTCTCAAAACATGTAAGCAGTATTTAGATATCCATGTGCGATGCCATAGCCTCTAGGGCAATGTGTCAAGAGCTGGCAAATGAGATTAATGTGGTCAGATCTTTGTTGATCATGCAGATGTGATAGCTGAACAGCCTTTTTCAATGCTGTAAACATCTGAGCCTATTAAGCATATCAATACTAGACCTAATGGGAATACATGGGTGATTATCATAGGTTGATTTTTAATATTAATGTTGCGCAATGATCTAATTAATTTGAAAGCATCAGGCTGTTGATAAAGAGTTCAGCATTTCAGTTCACGACTTACACAATGAGACATCAAATAACTACAAACCAGTAAAGTAAAAGACAAGCACAATTAGGCTTCACAGTCAGATTGCAGGCTACATGGGCTGTAGTGCAAACACCCAGGAGCTGAAAGATGATCAAGTTAGGCGAAGGCGGTTAAACTTTTTTGTAGTTCTTCTACTCAACAAGGATCAACATTTTGCGCTAACTCAATTACCTACTACAAGAGTCCAGATGAGCTAAGAAAATAATTATGTACTGGGAGAGATTGATCCAATTAACATATAGTGGCAAGGTACAGAATATTGTCTACAATACCCTTCATTATGCAACTAGTGCTATAGCTGATTTTGAATTTGAGGCCTCATATTTCAAACCAAGATTTCCTGTATATCCAAAAAGGAATTTAAAGGAGCAGCTGATACAGTTGTGAAAAAAAATACTGAGGTAAATTAATTTCAAATAATATATTTATGGATAGGCTTGAATGAGTTTAACTAACAATTTCCACATTAAAATACAGCAATGATGAAAATTTATAATATTTAAACAGCATTAGTCATCCCTTCAAGAGAAAACGTTCACAACAAATATTTAAATTGCCATTTGTAAAGTCTAACAAATCCTCAAAGAATGGACTTGAAGGTGGTCTTGAAGTTTCATAATTCTTCCAGAAAAAGGAATTCTCTTTGGGCTTGAAAGATTGGTAGATCTTTAGCTTGAGGACTGTTGACCTTGATTTTGTTCTAGATTTCATGAGATCTGCAAAGTATTTTTTCTTTTTGCTTCTTGGATGTCCTTCAGAGATCATTCTTGCTGAACCCAAGCAATTGGTTCATTAGCTCATCTGGAGGACCCTGAATCCCCCAAATTTCCAACACAGTGGAACTCTATTACTGAAACACAAAACTGTCTCCGAACATAATATGGAACACATTTAATCTCATGAATTCTCAACATAGAAGATGGCTACCCTGATAAAGTAGTATTTTCTTTATTGAATTTTCAGAATTTCCATATCAGTCATTTTCTTTCAGATAGCATCCTTGATCTCAGTGCCACGTAGTTTCTTCTTGATCATGACCGGAATACATGGACATTAGTCATCTGTGGCTTCCATGCATTCTTATGCAACCATCTCAATCAGAGCACACCTATATTTATTCTCAATTTATTGGACAATCTGTGCTGAAGTATGTAGACTCTGAGATTCCAACTTGTTAATTAGGTTGGATTCTTGCATTTGCCCAGTGGTTGCTTTATTGAACTCAACAGTCATGCTACCTGGAGGAGTGCTGCTTCCTTAGAGTCAGTCATACAGCACAAACAGGCCCTTCAGCCCAACCTGTCCATACTGACTTAGCATGATCTGTCACTTGTGCAGCAAATTCTCCCTTGAAAAACAAAACAACAAAAATTTTTCTCTCAAATTTGATGTCAGGAGATAAGATGACAAGATCAAATCTGTTGTAATTACATGTTTACCAGGATGGTTGCCACCTGAACATTTAAACCAAATGAGACAGAGAGACAATTATCTTATGCCATCATTGTTAATTGCAAGACATTTCTTCTTTTTGATTTTGCCATAAATCCAGGAAACCCATTGAAATATTTTGAGTTGTCTCGTAAACAATTGTTCAACAACTGTTCAAAAACTAACATTTCCTTGAGCTGGGATTCTAAAGCAATTTGCTCCCTAAGCAGTTGGGTTGGTGGTTAGAACTGGATGAAATCAGTGCAATAATGAAGAATGGTACTGGCTCAAGTATCTAGGTATAAAACCAGTTTCAGTAAAGCTAAGAAGCAACAAGGGGTGGAAAACATAAAAGTGACAATTGTATAAGTCTCCAAAAAAAAAAAAAACCACATTAAACAGATAATTAGGGAAACCCAACAAGGGTACGACAGTAATTGTCAGCTTACTTGAACTTACATGTAGACTTGGCAAAACACATTCGGCAATAATACTATGGAGATGAATTTCTAGAATGGATTATCAAGGATAGATAGTGGATTTGGAAAACATTAACAAGATTGGACAAAGACAACAGATTTATGAAAGAGAAATCATGTTTTACAAACTTAGCAGATGCAGCATAATGTGAATAAGTGCCAAGTTATCTACGTCAGTAGAAAAAAAGAGAGGAATATTATTTAAATGATGATGGAATGGGAAATGTTGATGCACAAATGGATCTGCATGTCTCTGTACACCAGTCACTCACTGAAAGCTAGTATGCAGGTGCAGGAAGCAGTTTGAATCATAAATGGTATGTTGACCTTTATTGCAAAAGGAGCAACAATATCGTACTGCAGCTGTACAGGGCCACGGCGATATCACATCTGTAGTTTTGCATACAATTTGGTTCTCCTTCCCCAAAAGGAGGCTACACTTGCCACTGGATTGAAGTGAAGGCTCTGATTCCTGCAGTATTAGGTCTGTAATAGGAGGAAAGATTTGGTTGACCAGGTCTGCATTCACTGAAGTTTAGAAGAACGAGAGGGCATTTTGTTGAAATGTATAAAACTCTGACAGGGTTGGTCAGACTAGATGCAGGAATGATCCTTTCCGAGTCCAGGCGGTGAATCCTACAACAACGTGCCTTGGTCTCAAGATACAGAGACCATCTAGGAGTTAGAATAAAGAAATTTCTTTGCTCAAAGGACGTTTGAGTTAAGTTTGCTACCAAATAACATTGTTAAGCCCAACTGCCAGAATACATAAAAGAAATAATTAGACTTCAGAACATTAAAGGAGTTAAAGAGTACAGGGACAAAGCATCGATATGGAGGATCATATTCAGAAGGCAGATTTGGCTTAATCCGACAAATAACCTACTCTAGCTCCTATTTTCTGTGTATGTTTCCTGGAGGATTTTCCAACCTTTTGCAGCCAAATGGTCATTTGTCTTTTTTTTTGAGAGTTAGACAGTTTTCCGGAGATGATTCATGCTGTCCATACAACTTGTAGTTATGTCTTTTTGTCTTACAATTTTAGTGAAGAACCCCATTCATCTTAAGAGCTTCCCCAAATGAATCCCACTTTCTGCAGCCTCAGTAAATTCTTACTGCCCTAACCACAGCTTCATTTATGGATTTTCTGCTCTGGCCGAGGTCAATTAAGTAGTAGCATTGACACTGGACTATAATCCAAGGACCCCGGCAATACTCTAGGGAAGGTCTTATGAGGAAAGGCTGAGGGACTTGAGGCTGTTTTCGTTAGAGAGAAGAAGGTTAAGAGGTGACTTAACAGAGACATACAAGATGATCAGAGGATGAGATAGGGTGGACAGTGGGAGCCTTTTTCCTCAGATGGTGATGGCTAGCACGAGGGGACATAGCTTTAAATTGAGGGGTGATAGATATAGGACAGATGTCAGAGGTAGGTTCTTTACTGGGAGAGTAGTAACGGCGTGGAATGCCCTGCCTGCAAAAGTAGTAGATTCGCCAACTTTAAGGGCATTTAAATGGTCACTGGATAAACATATGGATGATAATGGAATAGTTTAGGTTAGATGGGCTTCAGATTGGTTTCACAGGTCGGCGCAACATCGAGGGCCGAAGGGCCTGTACTGCGCTGTAATGTTCTATGTTCTATGATTTCGAACCACAGCAGATGGTGGAATTTGATTTCGTTAACAAAAGAAAAACATGCATTAAGAGACTGACAATGGCAATGAAACCATTGTCAATTGTTATAAAAATTCATCTGTTTCACAAATGTCCTTCAGGGAAGGAAATCTATCAACCTTACCTAGTCCAGCCTACATGTGACACCAAACCCAGAGTGATCTGGTTGACTTTTAACTGCTCTCCAAAACAGCCTAGCAAGCCACTCACTTGCAACAAACTGCTAAAAGTCTAAAGAAACAAATGAAATGGAGACAAAAACAGAAATTGCTGGAAAAACTCAGCTGATCTGGCAGCATCTGTGGAGAGTAAACGGGGTTGTCATTTCAGGTCCAATGACCCTTCTTCAGCACTCCTGAAATAGAGAACCTGGTATCAATCTTGGCACCAGAAACAACAAGCTTTGTCCCTGCACTCTTTAACTCCTTTAATGTCCTGAAGTCTAATTATTTCTTTTATGTATTCTGGCAATTAGGCTTAACAATGTTATTTGGTAGCAAACTTAACTCAAACATCCTTTGAGCAAAGAAATTTCTTTATTCTCACTCCTAAATGGTCTCTGTATCCTGGCAAACAGCCCTGTTGACTGAGTAAAGTACTCCTTATTAGCATCTGAGGCCTCATGCCAACATGGGAGCACTGGCTCACAGAGGTGTCAAACAGTAACCTGATACAGTCCATAAAGGTATGATTCTCTGAGTACAGTTATGTCCCAGACACAAACGTGTCATTCAGCCCATCAAACCTGCTCCACTGTTCAAGGAGATCATGGTTAATCTGGTAATCCACAACTCCACTTTCCTGCCTTTTCTTCCAAAACCCTGGAATCCCTACTGGATTAAAAATGTGTCTTTCAGCCTTGAATATATTTAGCGACCCAGACCTGACACCATCTGCAGAAGAAAAATTCATCAGGTTCACTATGTTTTGAGTAAAGTAAATCCTCATCATGTCTTAAACGTGCGATCCCTTATTCTGAAATTATTGCTTCACTGTTGCCGGGCGTTTCCTGTCCAACAAGGCAACCAGACCCAGCAGAGATAGCTGCAGCTATCATACAGTTGGGACCAAGTCGTCCTGGAAGTCCTCAACATTGTGGCTTTCTTGTGACACAGTGGTAGTTCCCCAACCCTTGGGCTGGGAGACCCAGGTTCAAATTCCACCTGCTCCAGAGTTGTGTAATAGCATCATTGAACAGGTCAATTAGAACAATAGATTAAAATAATAAACAAAAATTAACACACCATCAGGTCTAACACAGAAACCTCCCACTGACTATTTCTCACTGTAGCCTCCTTAGCTGATTAATCACTACTCCACCATGTTGAACACCATTTGGAGGATGCACTGTGTGTAGCTAGGACACAGAATGTACTCTGGGTGGGAGATTTCAATGTCCATTATCAAGAATGGCTCAGCAGCATCACTAGTGACTAAGCTATCAAGTTCGGCAGGACATGGCTGCTAAACTGGGAATGCGGCAGGCAGAGGGAACCAAGAGGAAAAAAAATACATTTGACCTCATCCTCACCAATCCTAGACAGTACTGGCAGAAGTGACCACTGCTGAACCATTATGGACATAAAGTCCTGTCCTCACATTGAGGATACCCTCCATTGTGTGGTGTAGCTTGATAAATGGGATGAATTCAGACAGATCTATCAACTCAAGACTGGACATCCATGAGGTGTTGTGGGCAATCAGCAGGGGAAGCAGTGTACTCCAACACAATCTGCAATCTCATGGCCTGCCACATTCCCCAGTCTACCACAACCATCAAGCCAGGCAATCGAATCTACTTCAATGAAGAGTTCAGAAGGGCATACCAAAAGCAGCACCAGGTATTCTTAATGAGGTGTCAACTTAATGAGGTGTCAACTTAATGAGGTGTCAACTTAATGAGGTGTCAACTTAATGAGGTGTCAACTTAATGAGGTAACACTTCAAAGAACTACTTGTATGTCAAACAACATAAGGAGCAAGTAATTGAGGGAGCAACAGTATCTCCCAACCAACAGATCAGATCCAATTTTTCAATGAATTGGGAAAGAAGTTTTTGAATTTTCTTCTGTTGAACTGTCTGCTTGGGCTTCCACTGCTTTATTGCTCAAATTCAAATTTTTGAACACTCACAGTACTCAATTACTTCTATGACCCTCTGTTTTCCTTACTACAGTCATGCCTAATGAAGCCTGCAACTATGACAGCAATCTTCACTAAACTGCAAATACATTTTTAACGTTCTACCTATTTAGACTGGAACTGCACTTGCTTTTCTTTAAAAAAGCCCTTCCCTTGCCCGAAGTCATTAACTTTATTAATGTTGCCCCCAGAATTTATTTGCACTCTCTGGTTAAAAGTCTAATTGGAACTGTTCATCGATTACCCAATGTTCAGACTGTTCCGACAGCTCATTGATACCCAATGTAATCTGTAAATCCCTGGCATAGCTATTTTTCCAGCTCTATGTAGCTTCTAGTTTTTAAGACCGTAAGTGCTTTTTCCCTTGGCAGTATCTACAGTCATGTAGAACGTTGCCATGAGTTTGTCCGCTGCAGGATATTCGACCGTCTGTCTCTCTGCCAGAGTTGCTCTCTTTAGCTGTAATTGAAAATCTCTGTTCTGTACAACTTAATTCCCATCCACTCCAGTACCAAATCACATTGTATGAATATGCAATGTCACTGTCACCATCTTTATTTTCGGACTACATCTATGGGATGGTCCAAAGTTGCAGAGAAAAACTACAAAGATAGCCTAATAAGAACAGGCCATTGTCTTGTTTATTGCACAACACCAACTGCTTAAAACAAAGCAAAGCAATCAGGTATAAGCTGCATCAATGGAACAGATATTGTTACTAAGATGATTGGGAGACCTAGGATAACAGGTTTGCCCACTTAGCAATCTTAAGATCTTCTGCTTTTCATCACCACACCATCCGCTTTCCCCAGGACTTACGCCATAATCAAACTGCATGGAGCTCAAAGCAATCTACAGCATTATCCCTTTAAGAAACTTAACAGAACATAATGGACATGAACAAACAAATCTGTTTCACATTTTTTCTCCTCATCTGAACTTTGACAAGGCAGTGTCAACTTATTCAGCGGACCATTTGGTGTGTGCTGCAACACAGCAGGTGAAGTAAATTGTGGTAAGCACTTCAAATGTGAAGTTACTGAATTGATAACCTTCACTCTTGGAGCATATGATCTTGCTGGATTTTCAGATTACTTTGCATTTGACTACAAAGGAATGGAAGGGCAAAAATAGCTGATTTGATTTGGAATTGAATGAGCATGAATTTAGTTTTCTAACATGAAGAATCGGAGAAAAGGTGTTATACAATAACACCATTGGGGAAAGAAAAACAGGATTGTTGCTCTTACTTAGGTACACAAAACAGGACAACATTGGGACATCTGCTAAGTACTGGACGGGAACTTGCAATGGGATGACGGAGTGCGTGTAAGATCCAGCCTTCGTGGTCTACGTAGGCTCCAACAACATAGGCAGGATAAAGAAGGAAGCTCTGCATAGTCAACATGAAGAGCTAAACACCAATTTAAAAAGCAGAACCTCAAAAGTTCAATCTCTGCATAATTACTTGGCATAGGGCACACAACATTCAAGAGATGAATGTGTGAAGTTCAACACAGGTGTGCAGAAAATAAGTTCCAGTTCACAGGACACTGGCACTAGTACTAGGGAAAGGCAGATCTGTGCCATTAGGACAGATTAGTCTCCACCTGAACTGTGTTGAAACTGGTGTGCTTGCAAAACATTGCAACTACGGAAGGGGAGAAGATTTCAAAACTAAATCCTGGACACAGAAGGATTAAATTTGGGAAGATGTTGGAAATGAAAGGATAGAAATAAGCAATGTTGAAGGCAAATTGTCACTTGTAGGAGTATTGCACGTGATCCCAAACAGGAACCAACTGTAAAGTGTAGTCAAAAAGAAGAATTGAGAACTTGTCAAAAAGGCACAGCAAGAATAATTAGAGATTTTAATTTACGTATCGAGTGAAAAAAGTCAGATGGTTAAAAGGTAGCCTAGATGAGGATCTCAAAAGTTTTCAGGATAGTTTCTTAGGACGGCATGTTCTGGAACCAAAGGGCTTAATACAGTGCAATGAGCTAAGACTAATGATCTTACAGTAAAGGTGCCATAGGTAGCAGCAACCATAACATGATTGAATTTTACATTCAATTTGTGGGAGAGGGAAGTGGGGCTGAGACTAGTATTTTTACTTTTTATCCATTCGTGGGATGTGCACATAGCAGGCTAGCCAGGATTATTGCCTGTTCCTAGTTGCCCTTGAGGTGATTGCAGTGAGCTGCCTCATTGAACCTACAGTGGGTTGATCCACAATGCCACAACGGAGGGGAAGGAATGCCAGGATTTTGGCTTAGCAACAGTGAAAGAATGGCGATATACATTTCCAAGTCAGGATAGCGAGTGGCTTGGAGAAAAACTTGCAGGTGATGGCGTTCCGATGTATCTGCTACCCTTGTCCTTCCAGACGGAAGCGGTCGTGAATTTGAAAGGAGCTGTCGGAGCATCTTTGGTGAATTTCTGCAGGGCATTCCGTAGATAGTACACACTGCTGCGACTGAGCATTGGTGGTGAATGGAATGGATGTTTGTGGATGTGGTGCCAGTGCCAATCAAGCAAGCTGCTTTATCCTGGATGGTGTCAAGCAGGTAAGTGGGAAGTATTCCATCACACTCCTGATTTGTGCCTTGTAGATGATGTACAGGCTTTGGAGGGTCAGGTAAAGAGTTACTCGCCACACACAGTCTCCCTAGTCTCTGACCTGCTCTTGAACCCACTTTGTTTATGTGGTGAGTCCAGCTGAGTTTCTGATCAAAGGTAACTGCCAGGATATTGATAGTGGAGGATTCAGTGATGGTAACACTACTGAATGTCAAGGGGCGGTGGTTTGATTGTCTCTTATGGTGATGGCCAGAGTTTGGCATTTGTATGGTAGAAATGCTATTGCCAAATGTCAGCCCAAGCATGATATTGTCAGATCTTCTCGTATTTGAAGATGGACTGCTTCAGCACCCGAGGAGCCACTAATGGTGCTGAACATTGTGTAAACATCCCTACTTCTGACATTATGATGGAGGGAAGGTCATTGATGATGCAGCTGAAGATGGTTGGGCCTAGAAACTCCTACAGAGATGCCCTGAAGCGGAGATGACTGACTTCCAAACAACCACAACCATCGTCCTGTGCCAGGTATGACTCCAACAGCAAACAGTTTGACCCCTGATATGCATGGATTCCAGTTCTGCTATGGCTCCTTGTTGCCATATTCTGTTGAATGCAGCCTTTATGTCAAGGGCTGTCACTCTCACCTCTACCATTTTTGAAGTTAAGTAGGAATGAATAATGAGGGCATGAAAACAGATTTGTCTGAAGTGAACTGGAACATTATGTTAAAAAGATGGGTCAAAGAGTGTGTTATGGACCAGACTAAACCCCCTCAAAAACACGAGAAGGAGACAGCCTAGACCCTAACTTTTTCTTATTTTAAAAGAAAGTGCCAGGTATTATGTTCTGGATGCAATTCGACTGGTCAAACTGGGGCCAAAGCAAAACACACTTTATTCATACACTACAGTTGAAATATAACAAAACAAAAGATGTAAATAATCTATTGGAAAACTTGACAGAATGGTAGATTATTTAACCAATAACAGGTGTTCCAATATAGTAACATCCTGTAAGAACACCCTTGGCAAAGACGAAGTCAGTAAAATTGATTGTCTCACATGCAATTCTAGCAGAAGGAAGATAACCCAGCTTGTAGCTATAACAGAAAAAAAGGAATAAGAGCTTCCAATATCTAGCTTTAACAATCCAGTAATTACTAAAAGCTAAAACTAAAAATTCTGGTTCTGTGGCAGCTTGACCCCACCCATTCAGAAGGCTTCTACTGTTCCAACATTTTAAAATAAACCTTATGACCTCACAAGCTGCTTACTTTAAGCAGACTACTCATCACCTCTGTCTCAACCTCTCCATTTAAAAAAAAAGGACAAAATACACCTTTTAAAGCCATAGTATCACCACAATGGAGATATTGTGGAAGATATTTAAAGGAATACTTCAGAATACACAAAATGGATATATTCCAAGGAGTCAGAAAAATTCCAAGTTAGATCCGCTATCTGTGGTTAGCTGGAAATGTTAAATATAGTATCGAACTAAAAAGATAAAAACATATCATTGTGCAAAGACAGGCATGTCAGAAAATTTGATAGAATATTTTAAAAAACTGCTAAAAATGACCAAAGAAGTTAACAAAGAGAGAGAGAGAAAGAGTATGAGAGAAAGCTACCCAGAAATAAAAAGATAGCGAGAGTTTCTATAAGCATTTAAAAAATAAAAAGAACAAAGTGAGTACTAGCAAATTAATAACCAATAATATGGAGATGACAGATTAATCAAATAGGTGATTATTTTTAACTGGCATGGACACGATGGGTTGAAGGGCCCTTTTTCCATGCTTATAGATCTCTATAACACAGAAGGTATTTTGCAAGTAACATCCCAGAAGCAGCAAAAATTCAGGAAATGAAAGGGAGGAAGGAACTCCAGAAATTCACAATCACTGAAGATATGGTATGGAATAATCTTTCTAAATGCTTATTAGCACGGAACACAAACATTGCTATAAGGGAGAAGACGAGAAGTTGATGCTTTTCATTTTGCACTCAGAGCTAGGGCACAAAAAAAAGACTTGAAAATAAGAGACATCATTTTATACAGATCGAGAAGAGAGTGCTGATTGATTGGGCCATAAGTGGCATGGAGATGCAGAATAAACAATTAATTGTCAATCTTAATTCTCAGACTAGGTGTGTAGTTTCCGATTGGTCAGGGCATTACCATGACAAAGCAGATGACTTGCAAATTTGCTGACGACACAAGATAGACAGGGAAATAATCCAAGATGAACACGTTTGAGACTACTAAGAGATACGGATGTGTTAAGTGAATGGGCAATGATGTGGGAAAATGTGAAATTGTCCATTTTGGCATGAAAAATAAAAAGATTATCTGATTTTTTTTAAATAGAATCCCTACTTGGTGGAAACAGGCCATTTGACCCACCAGATCCACACCGACTCTCCAAACAGCATCCCAGCTAGTCGCACTGCCCCCAACCACCCTATCCCTGTAACTCTGCATTTCCCACAGCTAATCTACCTAACCTACACATCCCTAGACACTACGGGCAATTTAGCAATAGTCAATCCACTTAATCTGCACATCCTTGGTCTGTGGGAAGAAACCACAGCATCTGGAGGAAAGCCACGCAGACACGTGAAAACGTACCAACTCCACACAGAGTCACCCGTGGGTAGAACTGAACCCAGATCCCTGGCATGGTGAGGCAGTAATGCTAACCACTGAGCCACTGTGTCCCATTAAAGACTGCAAAGATCTGATATCCTAGTACATGAATGGCAAAGAAGTTAGCATGCATGTACAGCAAGTCATAGAAGGTTATCAGTGGTCGCTAAGGGAATTGAATACAAAAGCAGGTGGTTATACAGAACAGAGATCGCATCTGGAGAACTGTGCACAGTATCGTTCACCTTATTTAAAGGTGAATGTGATTGCCTTGGAAGTCAGAGACAGTTTCCCAGACTAGTAGCAGGATCAGATGGCATTGTCTTGTGAGAAAAAGCCTGAACAGGCTTGGTTTGTATTTGGAGGTCGACAGCACAGAAAAAGGCCTTTCAGCCCATCTAGTCTGCACCAGTCAAAAACAACTACCTAATCATTCTAATGCCATTTTCCAGCACTTGGCTCATTTCCTTGCATGTCTTGGTATCACAAGTGTACATCTACAAATTTCTTAAATGTCGAGGGTTTCTGCCTCTACCACCCTTAAAGGCAGCGAGTTCCAGATTCCCACCACCCTCTTGGTGAAACATTTTCTCCTCACATCCCCTCTAAGCCGGCTGTGCCCTACTATAAACCTACACCCTTTGGCCATTGATCCTTCCAAGGGGAAAGTTTCTTCCTGTTTACCCTGTCTATACCTATCAATTTTATACCCATCTCAATTATGCACTCCCACCCACACCAGTCTCCTCTGCTCCAAGGAAAGCAAGTCCAGTCAATTAAACCTTTCTTCACAACTGAAACTCTCCAGCCCAGGCAACGTCCTGGTAATCTTCTCTGCACCCTCATCAGCGCTATCGCATCCCTCCTATAAAACCGATTTCAGAACTCTATGCAATACTCTACCTTCTTATATAGTTTCAGCATAACTTTCATGCTCGTAAAACTCTATGCCTCGGTTAAAAAAGGCAAGCGTCCCATCTGTCTTTCTGTCACCACTATTTTAAGGGATCAGTGGACTTGCACATCTAGGTCCTTCTCATCCTTGGTGTTTTCCAGGATCCTACCATGCACCATGTATTCCCTCACCTTGTTTGCCCTACTCAAGTGCATCACCTCAATTTTCCAAATTGAATTCCATTTGCTACTGATCAGCCCATTTCACAAGCCCATCTATATACTCCTAAAAATCAAAGGCTATCGTCCAGGATTTGCTGGAGTTTAGAAGAGTAACTGATGACTTGAATGAAAAACAAGACCGCAGGGGTGCTGACAGAGTAGAATGTTTCCTCTTGTGGGAGAATCTAGATCTGTGTTTAAAATAAAAATCAGGGGTTGCCCATTTGAAACAGATGAGGCAATTTTTTTCTCCCAGAGGATTCAGTGTCTTTCGATTTCTGTTCCTAAAAAGGGGTGCAAACAGAGTTATTAAATATTGTTAAAGGCAGAGGTAGATAGATTTTTGTTAAGCAAGGAGATGGAAGCTTAGATAACAAGGTGTGGAGCTGGATGAACACAGCAGGCCAGGAAGCAGAGGAGCAGGAAAGCTGAATCCTTCTTCAGAAATGGGGGAGGGGAGGGGGGTTCTGAAATAAATAGAGAGAGGGAGAGGCGGTGATAGAAGGTGGATAGTGGAGCAGATAGGTGGAAAGACAGTGGACAGGTCAAGGAGGCGGGAATGAAGCTAGTAGGAGGGAGTATAGGTAGGAAGTAGGGGTGGGGGTTGGTCAGTGAGGTGGGAGGAGCAGATAAGTGGGAGAGAAGACAGACAGGTCAAGGAGGCAGTGACGAGAGGTAGGGCTGGTCTTGGGATGAGGTCGGGGGTGGGGAGATTTTGAAGCTCGTAAAGTCCACATTGAGACCATTGGGTTGTAGGGTTCCAAGGTGGAATATGAGGTGCTGTTCCTCCAGTTTTCAGGTGGCATCATTGTGACACTGGAGGAGGCCCAGGATGGACATGTTGTCCAGGGAGTGGGAGGAGGAGTTGAAGTGGTTCGCAACTGGGAGGTGTTGTCGTTTGTCGCGAACCGAGAATAGGTGCTCCACAAAGTGGTCTCTGAGCCTCCGCTTGGTCTCCTGGAACAGCGGACACAATAGACCACATTAGCGGATGTGCAGGTGTACATCTGTTTAATGTGGAAGGTTTTCTTGGGGCCTGGGATAGAGGTGAGGGGGGAGGTGTAGGGGCAGGTGTAACACCTCCTGCGGTTGCAGGGAAAAGGTGCCGGGGGTGGTGGGGCTAGTGGGGAGTGTGGAGCGGACGAGAGAGTAGCGGAGAGAGCAGTCTTTGATTATGTTGGCTGCTTTCCCAAGGCAGTGGGAAGTGTTCAATAATGACTAAGAAAGGAATGACTTTTGATCACCACCACTTCTCTCAAACACGGTACATCTTTATAATGTCAGACTAATCAAAACATAGTTCTAGAGAAGTGGCAATTTCCACCAGTTAAACACTGGGATGGTTGAGGAATTATATTTAGTCTTCTAAAACTCTGTTCACTCACTACTGTTTTCATAACCCCTTTCTATAAACACTCGAGTTCAACTTAAAACAGTGAATAATGTGACCATCATATTTAAAACAGAGCTAAAACTCCATATCTCTCCATTACAAAGATGCATTCTATTAGCCAAGTTCTTATCACCAGTTTCCACTCCTGCTTCAACTCATTTTCCACCGAAGCACTTAATCATGCTTGCCTCAATCTCGACTATTCCAATGTTCTGCCACGTGGCCTCCTATCTTTCAGTCTTCCAACTTGAGATCATTCAAAATTCTGCAGCCCATCTTTTATAATTTGCACAAATTTTGATTTCCCATCACCCCTACACTGGCTATACTAATAAGTACAATTCATTCAATTTAAAATTCTCAACCTCGTGTCTCAATTAGTGGTCTTGCCTTTCCCTGTATTTGCAATATTCTCCAGCGTTATATCCTTACAAACTTGACATTCTTCTGATCCTAGCCTTATACATCTCTCCACTCTTCACCCCAATTTTGACTGCCACAACTTCAGCTGTCCAAGTACCACACTGTACAATGTCAAAGTAATGGTTACTTGGGAAGGGGACTAATTTTGAAACAAGGGAAGAAGTGATATGGAAGTAGTCATAAGTAAATAGTTGAGGAGATGGGAGTTACAGCCAATTGTCAGTGCCTGATATCAAATGGCATAATCAGTGAGAATCTGGATTGGATGTTGGAGTAAAGAGGTAGTAACTCAAAGAAAAGCTTGGGAAGCAATGAATCGTTAAGGGGGAAGCTGGGCGAATGGCTCAATGGAAGACCTGAGCAAATATCAGTGATCATCACTAGAACATTGTGGTAATTTAGAAGACTGTACTGAAATTATGTGGTTTATTTATAACATCTTTCATTATGAGGATGGAGCCCAAATTATACTTTCTTTTCTTTTCCCTGACTAAATTTGCTTTGCGGAATTGTTTTACAAGGGCATAAGAAATGGGAGCAGAAGTAAGTCATTCATCACCCACTAACCCCATCCTGAGTTAGTCAACATGATCAGGACTGATCTTCTTTAGCCATGCATTTGATCATTACACCAATAATCGCACAATTCACTTCAAGATTCAAAAATCTCAGACTTAACTACAATCACAGATTAGCTATTGATAGTTTTCGATGATGCAGATTCCAAAGGTGTTCGGTCCTCATGTGACAACAAACCGCCAAGTTAGTCCTAAAGCCCTCATTTTGAGACTGTGACTCAATGTGCGAGACACTCTGGCCAGAGAACATCCTCCCAGGATTGCCATGCTAAGTGTGTAGCATGGATATGTTGCATTTGGCACCATTTTCTTTCTTCCACACCCACCAAAAAAAAAGTAAATAGCAGTGCGTTGCATTGAAGCAGGACATATAATTAACATGTTTGAATCAGGCTCCCAGAGTGCAAGTCTAATTTAAAAATCAACTGATGCTGCACAGGTTTCCTCAGGGGTCAGAGAATGCAGCAGTGGGAGATACTGGCTCCCTGGGGTGAGCACTCCATTCGGACCAGACAGAGCAGGTGCATACTTTCAGAACGTCGAAGAAATATTTAGTCACTCTACATACAATTACCAACACAGAACCAGAACTCCTGATCACAAGTTCTTTCTTCCCTCTTGACTGCTGGCTCGTCAACATAGATTACTTGAGGCAATCTCCAAGGTTCACTACTTTAGACCCTTATTACTAGTACTCCCTTGCATCCACTGGCTGACTGCCAACTGGGAAACAAAGAAGTCGTGCCATTAGGTTTGGTAAAATTTATATTTACTGGTATACACCCTACCACCCACTTCCCACAAGTATCTTGGTTTATGATACTGAATAGCACCACTGCATCTTGCAAATTTGAGTTCAATGAAAATCAGAAAATGGACCATTGAAAAAGGTATTGGATTGCCACATGAACCAAATAGGTTAAATTGAACATTTTAAAAAGGAAAGGGAATTGTCTACATATATTTTAGTACCACACTGTGCAAGTGATTCAAGCTTCTGCACAACTAGGGATGAACAATAAGTGCAGCCACATCCCAAGATTGAACTGCAGCAAAATAGAATAAACATGAACAAAGAAAAAAGGTTCAGAATTGCGATCTGATGTTGTTTTCATAAGTTTATAATTACCTGTGTTGGAACACAGAATGCAGAAAAGGAAGACAGACTCAAAATGTTTGCTCTCAGTGCATCCAAAAAGCAAAAAACAAAAGAAAAGCAAACTGCTGGAGCTGAGATTTCATGTTCACTAACATTCTGAGCTGTCCTTTTTGATACTTATATTGCCAGGACTGGTTGCAAGGTGATGTGTTTGATAGAAGCAGATTGGGAAATAACTAAAATTGAGGTAGATACAACGAAACATTGCTAGGGCTCTTACTTGGACAGCTGTTCAGCGAAAAACGTAGGAAGGACAAGCTTTGGACTCAATTTAATTTTAGTTCAAATAGGCTTTAGATGGCAAGTAAGGGAAAAAAGACACCATCTACTTTGGGGTCAAGAGAATTCAAAGCTGAGCGAGCAAGTGTGACAAACAAGCATTACAGATGGAGAAGGATAAAGATAAAGAAAAAAAAAAAAATTACTGTTGCAGGAAGTTCATCTTCTCCCAAATGTTTGGATATATCATAGATGATATTGCTCTAGGGAAAATCCATGCAAATGGTTTACTATCCACACCTGCTGACTTATGTTGCCAGTTCTCCATCTCTTGATTTGCTGATGTTTTTCTGACTGAAGTTTCTTAGGAACACTGTAGTCTGAATTTCAACCAGAGTCAAGACAGACTTAGACATATTAGGAAGTGGAAATAATGACAAGAGGTTTTATATGGGTCAGGCACAGACCAAGGGCATTTACTTCAGGTGAAAAACCATAAACAAGAGTGGAAATTGCATGTGTTCATGCTGAAATAGCTAGGATTGTAGACATTTTGCGATGATTCAACGGTCACCACGTAACCCACTTATGCTACCACCTCCAACACTACACCAAGAAAACTTGATCCAGCAATCTGGAAGCCAAGAATTTATTTTTAATAACATTTAAATTATTCAGCTGTTCCCCAAATCTCCACAATACTAGAAAAACAGCACTGAACAACTTTGAGACTGGTCACTATTGTACAAACTATCTGAAGAACATTCTCTTGTGCTAAAGAGACACATTATGGGTTTATCATGTATATTTTGTTTACAATTTTATGCATTCAATCAGATGAGTGCAGTAAAGGTGTCCGTGATGCAAAACATAACAGCTGTCTTTGAAAATGTTCTTAAATGTTCCAAAGTCAATAATAAAACAGTGTGAAGGAATGCGAATGGGAAGAGTGCGTGCGTGTCTGTGTCACATTAACGTGCTTTGAATCATGCTAGATAACTAATAGGTTAGAACACAATGATTTTGCTCAGAAGGTTTAAATTTCATTTACTCAACAGCAGAGATAACACAGTGGATGAGAAGCATTTTTTAACAGCAGTAATGAGACAACATCAATTCCCTGCACCTAACAGAAGATTAGCTTGATTATTTGGTTATTCAGCACAAACTGTCAAGTCAACAAAAATTTTCCTTACCGAATTAACCATCATTTACTTAATGGAAATGAGTCATATTCAAAATTAAATGTAGTCAATATTTGAAGGAATGTTATGACTAATATTAACACGTTTACTAAAACAGAATTACACAAAGCAATACCTTTAAAAGATGTAATTCACTTTAATGGTCCATGGTATTTCCGAAAGAATTGCTCATACATTGACCATACAGATCACAAGGTAAGCAAAACAAAAGAAAAACTGATCAAAAGTTATTTGAATGCCAATTATATTTCCTACAAATAAATATTGATGGAGCTACCAGGTCTATAAAATGCAGAACAAAAGTACTTCTGTCGTTATCCCTGGACCACTTTGGAAGTCTGGCAATCAAGTCCTTTATTCTTTGCATCAACAACAATACTCTGTTGTTTCGAGATAGTAAGAACCGATGATGCTGGAGTCAGAGATAACACAGTGTTGAGCTGGACGAACACAGCAGGCCAGGAAGCATCAGAGGAGTAGAAATGTTAACGTTTCGGGTCTTCAGAAAAAGAAGGGTCCCAACACAAAATGTCAACTTTCCTACTCCTCTGATGCTGCCAGGCCTGCTGTGTTCCTCCATCGCCACACTGTGTTATCAATGCCCCATTGTTTCCCCAGGATCCTTTTCAAAGCAGCAGTTATTTGATCCAGAGATAGCAGGAACTGCAGATGCTGGAGAATCTGAGACAACAAGGCGTAGAGCTGGATGAACAAGCAGGCCAAGCAGCATCATAGGAGCAGGAAGGCTGACGTTTCGGGCCTAGACCCTTCTTCAGAAAATTTAGGCCCGAAACGTCAGCCTGCTCCTATGATGCTGCTTGGCCTGCTGTGTTCATCCAGCTCTAC
>NC_063341.1:45206251-45221846 GCF_021869965.1 Rhincodon typus
CAGCATCATAGGAGCAGGAAGGCTGACGTTTCGGGCCTAGACCCTTCTTCAGAAAATTTAGGCCCGAAACGTCAGCCTGCTCCTATGATGCTGCTTGGCCTGCTGTGTTCATCCAGCTCTACGCCTTGTTGTCTCAGATATTTGATCCAGTCGGATTTCTCTGTCTCCTGCTGAGAACCAAACACTAGTTAGAATCAGATGGCTGCCCATACAAGTCACCCTGGCACAGTTCACCAGCCTACATGCTAGCTCTGATCCAGGAATCTTCAAACTTCTACTGCCTTTTTATTTTTTATTCATTCGCAGGACAAGGGCGTGGCTAGCCAGGTAGCATTTATTGCCCGTACCTAATTGCCCAGAGGACAGTTAAGAGTCAACTACATGGCTGTGGGTCTGGAGTCACATGTAGGCCAGGTAAGGATGGCAGTTTCCTTCCCTAAAGGACATTAGTGAACTAGATGGGTTTTTCTGACAACTGACAATGGATTCACGGCCATCATTAGACTGTTAATTCCAGATATTTATTGAATTCAAATTCCTGCCGTGGCGGGATTCGAACCCAGGTCCCCAGAAGATTATCTGGGCTCCTGGATTAACAGTCCAGCGATAATACCACTAGGCCATCGCCTCCCTCATATACAGGTTATTAAAGCCCATTACATATTCCTCCACAGAATGACCATCCGTTTTCCAAACTAATATGAGTTTGATCATACCTCAGGCAGTTAACAGATAATCTTTCTTGTAAAACGTAATCCAAACACTAATTGCCGGTCCAAAACTTCATTACTATCCAAATGACAGGTGTTCAACTCTCCGGAAGCATCACCACCAAGGCGGTTTTTCCACTTGGTAGGGAGGTAACCATGTCTGTATGACCACCTAAGTCAGTCCATGATCATATGGTTCAAATTCAGAACACTGGAGTGCAAACATAATTTACAATTTATATTTGCTGACCAAGTTTTTTGACAAAAGCAACCAGGATTGTATATTCTCATCTGATTTTCTCCCCCCAACTTGGTTCTAACCTTCACTTTTGGACAGCCACGCTCTGTTCCCATGTTCTAATCCAGAAATCAGTTAAGTATAGAATTGTAACCAATCAGTATTTTTGCATTCATTTACAGAGTATCATATTACAAGAAGGCATCTTCTACCACAACAGCAGTTTGACCCTATGTTTATTGTAGAAACTCAAGTGATTTACCAGTTGACACCAACCACCCGCATACAATCAAATACAATATGCTATAAACATAATGTACAGATAATATGCTGATGACACCCAACTCTACCTTTCTGTGTTGTATTTCCATGCCTTGATTCCCGAGTAAAATATGAACCCTATCATCTTTGGTTCATGTGTTAAATATCTTCAAATATCTTACACTCTCACAACCGCCGCCATTATTACAGGTCAAATCACTCTATTAGCAACCATTGCCTACTACCTGACCTTGATCTAAGCTCCTGCCCATCACTTCATTTCTACTCCTACTTAAGTCCATAGGCTTGAATAACACAAGGCAACTTTTGTAACTCTAGTCTCAAGGGCTCTTAAATTCTGCCAGTTCATCTCCACAAGCTTTGGGTCATCGAAAATTCTGCTTCTCATATCCTGTCCCACTTGCCCAACATCCAAAGCTTACTGCCTTATGTAGGCTTCCAGTCAACTAGTGGCTAAAATATAAATATGCCTGACATAAAACCAATAGGAGAGATTGGGAATGTACAGGCTTTGCATTGCATAATGTATTCTATACTGTTGGTCTGTTAGCCATCTAAGAAATGGTACTTTTCAGAATGTTATAGAATTAGTAGGCACAGTACAAGGCCAACTAGTAGAAGGCTGTTTCTCTTCCCTCTCTGGAAAAAACTTGAACTATTCAGAGACCAAGGTAAACAAAAGAGCACCATTTTCCTTAGTGGTTATTACGGGTTTGTTGCAATGTCTATTAGTACAGGCTTCCATGTGGACATTCTGTAGGCAATGGGGACATGTCTGGAACCTTCTTTTATTAAGATATACGCCTGCACGTGATTGACAATTTGGGTACCTGACCTTTAGTCATTGACCAGCTGGATATGAAAAAGTGAATGGTACATGATAGAACAACCAGCCCTTAAAACTAAAATACATTAATAGGTTCTTTGGGTTCAAAGGGCAGCCCTTATCTAGCAGAGGGCAAACAGCTTCCTAAACAGTTGGCTTGAGAAGGTAAAGCATAAAATAAGAAAACTACTGCTTACAAACAAAGAGACTGTCACTTCCAGCTGCAGAGATTGGCTTCATCTGACACCATGACAATAGCTATACATTTTTCTTGTCTGTTTAGCCCATGCATCATTTTAATCTATTGTTTCATAGTAAACTACTTAAAATCATCTTGACCGTCTTTTTGGGTAATCAGCAAATCCTAAACCTTAAACAGGAGGCACAAGAATGAATTCCAACCATAGAACAAAAATAGATTGTTTAATGGAATTTTTAAAATTATGCATTATCAAATCACTATTTCAGTAAGAAACAGGAATATTCAGCCGGGTCACAAGTACACAGAATTCAAGTGGACTGAGACAGCTAGATGGAAGTGTTCTTTTAAAAACACCATCTGGAAACAACTCAAGTTCACATGTAGATGCTTGATTTAAGCAAGTAATAATTTGCCAGAGACCACAAAAGGTAAGCTAATATAGCAAAATGAAAGCATTGCAATCTCAAAATTCACTTA
This sequence comes from Rhincodon typus, assembly GCF_021869965.1. Taxonomy (NCBI): domain Eukaryota; kingdom Metazoa; phylum Chordata; class Chondrichthyes; order Orectolobiformes; family Rhincodontidae; genus Rhincodon; species Rhincodon typus. The sequence continues at coordinate 45,208,987 of NC_063341.1, forward strand.
AGACAAAACACTTCAGTCGTGTCCACAAAATTAAGCCAAAGACTGCCACACAGAAAAATTCACGCAAATGCAAAATGCCCAAATAAATACCAAAAGAGTTGCCAATAGATCGACCGCAAATTGTTTAGGAACTACTTGAAATTACCGAGCGATAAAATTAATATTCAAAGAAGTGCATTGCTTGTGCTTCATTTTATTATGTAATACCATCTAACTTGTAAACAGGAAATAGTTCGGACATAGACCGCCAACAGAAACCATTTGGTATAACTGCAGTTCACAGCATAGATGTTTACATCAAGTGTCAAAAATGGAGATAACTGGATTTTACATTATCAAGTGCAATTTCTTTCAACAAATTATCAGTGCTGTATATTAATGGAGAATACTATGCAAATCTTCTCGCAAAAAGTTAATTATCTTGTTCAAACTAATTCTACATCTCTTTTCTACCTTTGATCTGGCACTCAGTTTAACAGAGGGGCATAAATTTGTTCCATCTAATTATCTTTGGTTCTGCCACAAACTCAGTCTGAATCACCAACTCTGTCAGTTGCTTATCCCTCTGTCTGAAGTGCAATCATACTGCAAGCAGCCTTGGAATTCCATTTGATCTGAACTGCGCAACCTATCCAAACATTCCCCATCACCAAGATCACCTAGTTCTATCTCCACACTAGTGTTAGACCGATCCCCAGCTTTAGTGTCATCTGCTGAGCTCTCATTCACATGTTTGTTACCTATAGAGTCAAGCACCAAAATCCACCTGGTTAACATGATGTCTTAGATGCTTTCTAAATTGAGTTTATTCAAAATTCTCTGCTGTTTGCGTCCTAATTTGCACCAAGTCCTAGTCACAAAGCACCCTGCATTCAACAATTTACAACATGTAGTAAAAACTATGGCATAGTGGTAATGCCGCTGAACCAGTGATCAGAGCCCCAGGCTTATGCTCTGAGAACATTACCTTAAATCCCACTATTTGAAATTTAAGCTCAATTAATAAGTTCAGAATATAAAACTAGCCACATCAAGCAATCATTAATACATTTAAAAACTCATCTAGTTCATCCACATACTTCGAAGTAAGGAAATCTGCCACCCTCACTCGGTGTGGCCTTCACGCAATTCTAGACTCAGAGCAGTGGGACTGACTCTTAACTGCCACCAAGATCAGTGGTATTACGAATGGAAAGCAACTGCTGACCCGATTAGCGATACCTACATCATTTAAAAGAGTAGAGAGGAAAACAAAATGACACCTGTCCAACGAACCAGTTTTAAGATCTTGATCTGATCATGAATGTGTATTAAAACAAGCAGAGTTTTGTACAGTTGCAAGTTTATGGATAATAGAATTCTGAAGATCAAACACGAGTTTGTTGGAATAAACTTGTCTAGAAGTAACAGAAGCATTTGAATTTAGAATTTCAATAATAAATTAGCTGAGGCAGGGGAAAGAGTTAGGTGATGGCTTGGGGTGAGAAGAGATGCTCTTAGTGATGGTACAGATCTGTGTTTACAAGTTTATCTCAAGACAAATAGGACACCAAATGTTTATAAATAGTCTGGTTCAGCCTCACAAATGTAGTATGGAAAAGGGATGGAGTCTGTGTTTAGGAAACAAAGTTTGTGGATAATGCTTAAACCTTCACAATGTTTAGTTGGAAGTTATTTCTGCTCATTTGCTATTGAATGTCAGCTAAGCAGTCTAATTATCTGGAAACAGTGGAGCAGTTAGAGAAAGTATTGGTAGAGCTACGTATTGTCAGTGCCCCTGCTGAAGTGACATTGCTTTTTGGATTACATCAATTATGGGTATTATGTAGATATAAAAAAAATAAACTTTTGAAAGTGTCCTATTAAAGTCAGCCATTTGTTGGAATAGAAATTTAAAATTAGCATTTAAGAAAGAAAAATTGAATGCGAGGCACTAGTGTAAATTAGAAATTACAGAGTGCAAGACAAAACAGAAGTAAGTTTTACCTACCTGTGCTCCCCCATCTCCCTTATAGCTGCAGAGTCAGCAAGATTCAGCAAGATGGCAAGAAATCTGCACAGGCAATAAGGGAGAAGAGGTGCTAAGACAATAGACAATAAGCAGGCAGGCCAAATATGCAGCAACTAGCTAAGCGTCACAAAGCTAATTTTAGAGAAGTACTTTATGGATAGTTGATTTATAATTTATTTCAAATGCATTATCTTATTCACATCCCCTTGAAATTAAATGCACGCTATGAAAATGAAAACAAATACGCTGTATACATTTACATATCTTATGAGACATCACCTGATCAGTTGTTAAAAGTAGTGGTTGTGAATATGTTCGTGATTTGGCAATTATGATTCATTATCCTTTATCTCAGCAATCAATAAATCACATCTAATGCTACAGTACCAACCATATTGCTTAACTAAATAAAATTTTGAGTACTTGTACTCAAAATTCAAGATCAAAAAATGTTGAAAATACAAATAGTTATATCAGGATCAACTGATAAAATTGAATTTGTCTCCGAATTCACAAATGCAAAATAATGAGACTGTTCTTGAGATCAAAAGATGTGTTCACAAGTTTATGCCTCTTTTACTTTTCAGTTCTGAAGGGGAACTAATGCAAAACATTAGTTCATGATAAGCAAATTTTTTTATATCATTCTGGATTTCAATAGAACAATTATCACATTTAAAAAGTGCTTATTCAAGTCAACAATGTTAAGAAATCAGCATACTTCCTAAAGAACATGGGGAACACATTTTTAGCCTTTCGTTATAATGAACTAATTTATAGAACATGGCCACGTTATGGAAACATCACAATTTTCCAATGAGTAAATTTAGAGCCTAATGGCTGGCATAAGCAACATTAAAATAGCAATGGGATGATTTTTTGTTATTTTGTGGCATTTCAGGGAAAGCAAGATGTTTGTTTGCCACGGCATTAGAAGATCTGACTCTTCGGCTTTCAAACCCAGAAAATGCAACACTTTATTTTAATCACATTCAAAAATGGCACCTTTAACATATCAACAGAGCTTCCCAAATCAAATACGAGATTCATGAGCTCAGTCAGCGAAGGCACCATGAAGCACTCCCCAGCCCCCATTCTTCAGGCCTTCTGTCCACGATCCCTGCACTTACAGGGTCTTCCAAACTACCCACGCCTCATCCTTTAACTCTCAACACTGTGGGATAATGATAATTTCCAAGCCCCAAATTGGGGTCCCAGCATAAAAAAAAAATTGGGAAATACTTATCCAGCAGTTGATTGAATTAAGCAATTGTACAGAATCAAAGAGAAGTGGGAAGCTGCTGCTCTACTTCTTAAAGAAGGGATTTTTTTAAAGATGAATAGATTCTGGGAAGATGGAGCAGTTGTAAGAGTAGGCTTATATTCGTAGTTTTGCCAAAAAAAGTTTGAAAATTGAAAACCTCAAGCAAAATACTTGTAAGATAATCAATGTTTGCAGTGAAGGAGGAAAAGGGAACAAAATAATTTCACTAATCAATTATTACACAATACTATTCTCAAGTGTTTATTTTGTGCAACTAGAAGTATCCAGTTTCAATGCATTCTTTGCAATAATAAACAAACTTCTCGACAAACAAGCATTACCTTCTAATAACTGCTAGTGGTACAGAACTTAAGTCATTGCAAAAAGAAGACAAGAAGTCAAGCACATTTCATTTTGCACTCATCAGAACTAGGATTCAAAGCAGATTTGAAAGAGAAACTGCATTTTATATAGCACAGGAGAAGCGTGCTGACTGGCTCGGTCATCGTTAGGCATGGTGACATAAGGCCCAGGCTCAAGTCCCACTCGTTCCAGATGTTTGTAATTACATTCTTGAACAGGTTGATTAGAAAATAAAAATACCGGTTAAACTTAATTTTCAGATATTGCCATGGGGATGCAATAAAGATTGGCTGTTTCCATAACCGTTTTAGTGTGGAAAAGGTGCAACGTATGTAAAAAAAAATTTCCTTTTGTCAAATCCTGTAGATTTATAAACATATCTTCTGGCATGTACAAACACAACACACCACGAGCCCAACTGATAATGTTACATTGGTTTCCAAAGCAGAGCTTAGCATAGTCCAGATAATTTAATATAATGATTTCCAATAGCAGAACAACATCTAAATGATGGAGCATTAATCAGCTTGCTGCTTGCTGAAAATGGTCAGTGAGATGTGGTGTTTTGACACAGCGCCCCAGTCATTGTTGTACCTGGCATTATACTAGAGTGGTTTGCTTTATTTTCATGTGTACCTCAGTACAGTGAACAGCTTTGTTTGTGAGCAGTACAGGCAGATCATTGGAAGCAAGGACATACAAGGTCAAAAGTCACATGACACCAGGTTATAGTCCAACAGTCTTAATTAAAATCACAAACTTTCAAAGCGCTGCCCCTTTATCAGGTGAAAAGAAGACAGCACCCAGACACAGACTTTTTAAGTCAGAGATCACAAGATCATACAGATGGTGCGAATAAAGTATCAACAGCTGAATAACAAGTGAAGGGATACCTATGATCTGATTAATACAGGCAGAGAGACAATTACAAAAAATTTAAAAACAAGTGGTGCTGGAGACAAACACAATAACTGGAACAAGATGCTAGGTATAACAGTCGCGTTCCAAGGTTCTAACCAAAGTAAGAAGTAATCCAAAACTGTACAAACTAATTACGGTAGAGAAATTATAACAAGTTATCAATGTGATTGTGTCAGAACAGGACAGTGAGGAAGATTTTACAGATACAGAACAGTATGGTGGGTGACATGTAGTGTGACGTGAACCCAGGATCACGGTTAAGGCAACAGATGAATGGACGCTGCGCAACAACCACCAGACAGGAATGTTCCTTACCAGTCAGGGAACACTTCAAAGACATTCAGCCACCAACCTTCGGGCAAATGTCCTCCAAGGTGGCCTTCGAAATACACAACGCAGAATCGCCGAGCAGAAACTGATAGCCAAGTTTCACACCCATGAAGATGGCGTCAACTGTGATCATGAATCTCCACAGCAAAACCCTGACCAATTAGATTCTCAGACCAGGCAGGTGTCAAGATTGCATCTCCAAACCAACAAGGCCCGACCAGTCAGCACCCCATTCATATGCTGTTTAAAACAAAAGGCTTCCTTGTTTCAGGACTGCTTCTTACATCCTGATTTTGATAAGTGCAAGACAAAAAGCTTCAACTGCTAGCATCCTTTTAGCAATATTTAACTTCAAATAATGTAGACAAACAGCAGCAGCGAAATAACTCACTCAAGTTGCACATACTGTATGTGCAGGAGCACCAAGCAAATGTGGAAGGTTTTTTGTTTTTGCATTTAGATTTTGACAGAATTACCTTTCAAAAAGAACATGCCGTTCAAACCAATAGGTCACTTGTCTAGGGGTAACTTTTATATTCCAGTCAAGCCTTCTTCAATCCTATAAATCTCTCTATTTCTTTTGGTGACAGTTTGTCTCCAACATGGCGTTTTATTTGAATCAATGCTTATGCCATCCCGTGTACTATAAGAAACTGAGTATGCTTAGCATGTTATTGTGGTTTATGCACAAACATTACATTCCTCAGGCACGCAAGTCTGTGCTAATATGAAGATATTTGTTATAGAGCAGCATATTTCTAATAGAACAGATTGCTTGAAACAATGACACAAGATGGAATAGGAGCCCTCTATACATCTGGGTCACATGCTATAACATAGTGACAAAATCATAAGCATGGTCTCTTAAAAGCCTTGAGGCATACCTTGCCTGTTTTAAAAAAGACATATGCTGGAAAGTTGACTTCATATACTAACTGATATTGTTTTACACTTCGTGTCATGGAGAACATCAAGCCTCCTGTCATTCAATTAGATCATGGCCAATCACCTACATCAATGCTACTTTCCCACTCTATTTCTAAATGCCTTGATGTCATTGGTCTTCAGAACCCTAGATTTCTGTTTTGAGCATGTTCAACGATTGAGATTTCAGCACCCGCTGGATTAGAGATTTCCAAATATCCCTACCCTCTGGGTGAAGAAATTACTCTTGAAATCTTCAAGTCTTAAATGGCTTACCACTTATTCTGAGATTATGTGCCTCACTAGTCAGGAGAAATATGACACCTACATCCAATCTGTCATGCCCTCCAAGAACTGTACAAGTTTCAATGATATCAACTCTCATATTTCTTCAAAATTCTCGAGGATATAGACCCAGGTTCCTCCATCTCTCCTCAAAATCAATTCCACCATCCCAGGGATTAGTTTCAGGAACTTTGTTGCATTATCTTGATAGCAAGTATATCCTTCCTTAGACAAGGAGGAAAAAAGTGAAGTCAAGTAAACAAGTCTGTTGGTTTCCATTCTCTCTCTCTCTCTCCCTCCCTCCCCATCTCCATCTCCCTCCTTAAATAGTGAGGTCACACTGCTACTTTCCATGCTGCAGGAACCTTGCCAGAATCTACAGAATTTTGAAAGGTAACTACCTACGCATTCATTATCTCGACAGCCACATTTTCAACACTCTGGAAAGCTGCTCATCAGGTCCAGGGAACTTATCAACCTTCAATCCTGCTAACTTTTCATGTTCTCCCTCTGCATTAATGCTATTTTCCTTCAGTCCCTTGGTCACCCAGTATTTCTGTATGATCTGCTGTGAAGACAGACACAGAAGTAATTATTTAGTTGGTCCACCATTTCCCCATTCTCCATTTCTTCACTCTACTTATAATGGACCCATTTCCGTCCCAAGATAAATACTTATTTTCTTTTTCAAGTACCTAAACAAAGCTTTTACATAGCTGTAAGCAAGTATTAAGCAAGCATGTGTTATTTGCCCTTCATCAGTTCCTTGGCCCTGCATTGCTGGGTTCTAAATTGTTCCTCACCCTTGCGTGTCACAGTAGATGAGATATTTGTATATCCTGTGTATTCTGGAAAGACAATTAGATAACTCAAAAATAACACACAGTTGATGCCCATTACATAATGATGCCTGAAAAATCTCTCAAGTACGCTGCACCCCTCCATTTAAAAAGACAATGTTAAAATACAAGTGCTGATCAAACATTGAGACCAAATATTCTGACAACGGAACCTGCATCTTAAATTTTCTGTAAACATACGTTTTAGTGCATGATAGGGATTTGAGATGGTTATATGATTGCATATGGCTAGACGGAAGTTACTGCATGAAGGAAAATCTTAACAAAAGTTAAAATTTGTTGAAGTTATGAATTAGTGTAGTAAACACGTAGAAGAAAATCACAGGAACTATCAAGTTGTACATTAAAAATTCTAAATACATGGTAAACAAAGGCCCAAACGTTTATCTTCAAACGAACCCCTGTCAATTCGTCCGTGTAGCTAGCTTAGCAATATAGCTTGCATATGCCTTTGAATACAGAGTTTAAGAACAATTCACCATTTGCTGTATATAGATTTCTACTGCTGCATTCACTGGGTTGACTGACATTTCTTTCACTAAATTTTGAGGGCTTGTGATCAGAGTTATCTAATGTAGGTAGTTAACCATTTGTAAATAATTTTCAGGTAATGAGTTTGAGTTGGTTAAGCAGCAGCAGCAGTTTAGGATTGACACATTATTTAGTTGGGCAAGAAAGGAAATATGCAACCCATCATAGATGAAAACACTGAATCAATAAAGAGTTGTTCTGTAGAATGGAGAAGCAGAGGCGGTAGACACCTATTTTTCTTTTTGGGCCAAACATGGTATTTCACAGTCTCTTCAGTGACAACCTTGAGGGTTCTTCCCTCAAGCTGATGCAGGGGAACTCCTGGTCTATTCCTAAGGTGCTGGATCATTCTCCTGGATCTTCTTGTTCTCCCTCATACGTCCCAGCTACCCTTGTTAATATGTCTTATTCTGGGGGCTGAATCTATGCTGTGTTAACAATCATCTGCCTGAACCACTTATTTTGGCCGATGACCACGGGCAAGTATTCCTGATGCCAGAAGGAACAGTTGTCCCCTTGCCTTGCTACATTCCCTGTGGTGAACCACAAAACCTTGAAATTTTCTCGAAAAATTCTAATATATGCAAAACATTTCTTGATACAGATGGAAGTAATGTAATAAATCTAATAAAATAGGGTCCAACTCTAGCTAAAGAATAACAAATTATTCAGAACAATTTATGTTAAAAAAGGGACCTCATGGAATAAATCACAGCAAATTTAAAATAATCCAATTAAAAGTATAAGCAGATATAAGAACTGACAATTTCAGCATAATTTTAAACTGTGCAATATACCCATCACTATAAAAAGTTTCACTCCACAGTCAATTCTCACATTGAGATTGTGTTAAAATGCCCCAAAGCAATATTCAACATTGTAACAACACAGTGTGGAGCTGGAGGAACACAGCAGGCCAGGCAACATCAGAGGAGCAGAAAAAGAGACGTTTCAGGTTGGGACCCTACTTCAGAAAGTTTCTGAAGGGTTCCGACCTGAAAAGTCAGGTTTCCTGTTCCTCTGATGCTGCCTGGCCTGCTGTGTTCCTCCAGCTCCACACCGTTATCTCAGACTCCAGCATCGGCAGCTCTTACTGTCTCATTCAACATTGTAATATGCTTCCCCAGCTCTCATAAAACGGCACCTCACGGTTTCAAGTGTTTAAATTGTGTAAAACTTTGATGGTAACCTTCTATTAATATTTTCATTTTACAGCAATCTATAATATTTCTCATTGTTCACTTTGGTTCGAGAGCACACTGATGATTTAACTGAATGGTTGATACCATCCCAATGAATTGTAAGAAAACTGAAGTTGTTTCTGAAACATTGATTGAAAGTACTGTATTTAAATTCAAGTCGTAATTTCCTTCTAAGTTTGTATCATGACTGTACAATTCAAAGTAAGCTAAATACTATTTCAAATTTAGGTGTTTGCACAAATTTGTAAAAATACATTTTCTTCTGCTGTAGCACATTAATCTAAATAGTCTAGCTACTAAAATTAAATAAAGCCAAATAAGAAGTGATCAACAATTAATTCCCAGGACTTCTGTTTTTAAAAATGACATTTTCCATGCATTTTTGAATTCTTTTTGATGAGAGTTCTAGTGCACAGTAAATTTCAGGAAGCTAACTGAACTTGACAAACTCTCCACCTATCCTCTCCTCTATCCATCTTCTATCCGCCTCCCACTCTCTCCCTATTTATTTCAGAACCCCCTTCCCCTCCCCCATTTCTGATGAAGGGTCTAGACCCGAAACGTCAGCCTCTCTGCTCCTATGATGCTGCTTGGCCTGCTGTGTTCATCCAGCCCTGCACCTTGTTGTCTCGGATTCTCCAGCATCTGCAGTTCCTACTATCTCTAACTGTTAATTATGATATCCCCCCCAAGCCCCGTGTGATTAATATTATAACAAAGGTGTATTTTCACATCAAAAAAACACAAAATCAATCAGTTCTATAATAGAACATTAGGATGTTTCTGCTTTCTTTCAGCATAACTGATCACAAAAGTAGTGGACTAGACATTATTAAAGGTGTATGCTTTTAAAATAGTTTGAAGTATTAAATTCTCAGTACCTTCCGATAACCCTAACATGACTAGTTGCAAAGTGGAGGATAATGAAACATTCTTTAAAATCCACCTACATTCAGACTCCAACTCCCAGTGTGTGCTCGAGGTCAAAAGAGCACAGGTGGATACCGAAGCAGCTACACAATAGTTCCGAAATTGATACTGAGGGGGACAATGTGAAAAGAAATATGAAATATAAAATATTGTATGCTATTAACTGATTTCTCTTCATCAGATGGAGTTAGTCAATTGTTATCCCTTTATATTCGAGGCCTCTTCTGTTTCCTTTAGCCCAAATTGTGTCTTGTGCACATTTATTTTCTTACTCAAAGATCTCTCCACAACATCAGCAAAGTCAATATGACCAGACTTCCACAAGATTCCAATACCAATTGCTCAAAGGTCTATGAAGGTTACATAAGACATTGATAATCATTTTGAGACAATTAAAGTTGTTCATCTTCATTTTAAATTACAGGTAACCAAAAAAAAAGTTATATATAAAACTACTTCACTGTAAGAGAACTTAAATATGTCTACACATTGCATATTTTTCACTAAGTAAAGCTTTACGGACACAACTAATCCATGCTCGATACCTGTGGAAGAGCCCTGACCAAGCAAACTTAACATGCTTAGTTTGAATATGAACTGTTAACTAAGACATACGTTAGCTTGCTTTCTCTCCATGGATGCTGCCTGACCCGCTGTGATCTCCAGTAATTTTTGTTTTCAGTTACTAGGGGGCCCTTGTGGCACAGTGTAGTGTCCCTATCTCTGGAGCAGAAGGCACAGATTCAAGTCCCATCTACTCCAGGGCATGTAATAACAAGTCTGAACAGGCTGACTAGAAGACAGTTAATAGTTTCTGCTGCATCTCCATACCAACGAATCAGCACCTTCTTCTCATGCCACAAGAACTGTTACTTCCTTTCTAACGTTGGTTTCCTCATATTTCAGTCGACAAGCAAACACTTTTCATCTTATACTCAAATACAAAATAAAAGTATATTTATTCTTAACTACCAAGAAGATTGCCACAGTATCCTTTCCATTTTAAAAAAGTTTGAGTTAACCAATCCTTACACAAATGACTGAAAAGATTTTGTTGCATTATTTATTTTGCTCAATTATGTATTTCTTACATTGTTCTGGTAACCAAATAACTTCTGACTAGAGTTAGCTTTTACACCAGGCATTCCATTCTTTCATCTCATTGAGAATTGTAGTTCAACTACTGGCAATCTGGAAAGCATTGCTCTTTCAAATAGATAATATATCATCTATTGTTGAACCAATTATGCATTTTACATAGTTCAGAAAACTGACATATCAATCAAATCACCAGACATTATTTTCTCTTTGAAAATGCAGTTAAAAAGACAATGTTCAAATATTCCAAAGTTGACATTTTGAATGAATGCACTTAGCACTCAAACTCCATCATTGTAAATGCATGCGAGTGACCAAATTCATGCACGATTTTGCTTAACTTATGTTTTTAAAATATCACAAGGGGAATGTAAGATCTAAGATTTGCAGCCATCTAGCTGTCCTGGCCACACCCCAGTTTTGACATCACTGTTCAAAAAAGCAATTCAGTCAACCCACGAACTCAATTTCTTATTTCCCTCTAATTTATTTCAAAATTAGCTAAAAATGTTTTCCCATTTTCCCCAAGGTATCGAAAGAAGAAATAGGAGTAGCCAATACACCATTCCTCTCCAATCTACTCCACTGTTTAATAAGATCATGGCTGATCTGTACTCTCAAGTCCACTTTCCAGCCTAATCCCCATTTTCCTCCAAAATAAAAGAACTGATGAAGCTGGATATCTAAAACAGAAATTTCCGTAGAAACTCAGGTCTGGAAGCATCTTTGGAGAAAAAGCAGAGTTTGTGTTTTGGGTCCAAGGACTCTCCATCAGAACCTGTTCAGATCCTTCCATCTGAAGGATCAGTGGACCCAAAACGTTAACTCTGCTTTCTCTCCACAGGTGCTGCCTGACCTGCTGGGTGTTTCCAGCAATTTCTGTTTTTATCCATTCCCTTAAGAGTCCAAAACAGCACAATTTCAAGGGAAAGGCTAACATTTCAGTGGGTTGACCAATTACTTAATTATAACTTTTGTAGTAAAGTTTATTTATGGGCACTTTACAATTGTAATCTATATAACAACTTTTCTAAATGCTACCCATATCACAATCATTACGAAGTACTACATATTGCACACACACCTTCCCAATCAACGATGTACTACAGAGTAGCAAATTTTAGCATGAATGCTTTGTTATAATTAAATCATCAATAACTGTGTGACAGACCATCCAACAAATCAACTGCCTCAGGGAGCCACAGGGCCACAACTTGAGTTGCTGCATAAAAAAGGTTCATGAATGAATAAATCCCAGATTACTACTCCAGCAAAACACAACAACATGTAATTAAAAGTAAAATAGTAATGCTGGAAATATGAATTAAAAGAAGAAAATACTGGAGAAACTCAGCAAGTCTGACAGCATCTGTAGGGGAGAGAAACCCACCCAGTGTTTCAATATGACTAGTCTTCAATACAGAGTCTGAAGAAAAAAAAAAAAAAGTTATATTGGACTCAATATTAATTTGGTATCACTCCCCATAGATGCTGCCAGATCTGCCAAATCTTTCCAGTATTTTCTGTTTTATTTCAAACGGTGCATAAATTTAGGTCAACAACATTACATTTAAAATTCCAGCAGCTACATATCACGCATACAAACAGCCTTGAAAATTTCTTGTTTCTAGACCAAAAACAAACTTCAAATACTGGACGTCGGTCAAAAAAAGGGAAAAAAAAAATGTAAGAAGCATTTAACAACATGAAGAGTCAGCATCAGTGAATAAAACAAGTTAACACATTAGGTGAGATCATTCAGAGTTCTGACAAAGCACTGCACCTGAAATATTAAAGTATCTGTTCATTCCACAGATGCAACCAAATCTACAATAAATGTTAATGTGACTTGAAGTTATAACTTGCCTACCTTTGGGCATCTGGCTGGGAGATGGCATTGACAAGGGCTTCAACAGCTGTGTCAAAGAGCTCAGCATTGTGTAGAGATGTAAAGGAGGCTTGCATCAAACACTCACAATCCAACAAGGGCACATCTAGCTGTACCCAACTTGAGAAGCACTTGAGTGCCTTCTGGCTGATGAATACTGGAGAATCTGTCTGCAACAGTTGCTGTAGAAGAGGAAACACCACACTAGATTCTTGTGCCAAGGCATTTCGCACCTCACCTTTCCGATACTGAG
>NC_063341.1:45222346-45247346 GCF_021869965.1 Rhincodon typus
AATATCTATGACCCTCCTAATGTTATATACCTCCTTCGGGTCCCCTCTCAAACCTTGTTGCTCCAAGAAAAACAACTCCAATCTATCCTCCTATCTTAGCCCCTCCAGCCCAGGGAGTATCCTGGTAAATCTGCTGTATACCCTCTGTGTAGTGCATTTGCATCCTTCCTTTAATTTGGTGACCAGAACTGCATTCAGTACTCCATCTGTAGCCTAACTTGTGTTTTGATACAGTTCTAGCATACTTCCTTGTTCTTGTACTCCGTAGCTTGGCTAATAAAGGCAAGTGTCCCATTTACTACCTTTTTAACCACCTTATCTGTTTGATATACATATCAAAACCCTTCTGATCTGCAGTGCTTTCCATGGTCCTACCATTCATAGTGTCATCCCACTGTTCTGACTACTGAGCATTTCAATGATATTCTTGTGCAGTTGACACTATCCTCCTTATTGTTTATTACGCTACTAATTTTTGTGTCACCCATGAATATTTTGATTATGCCCCTTATAGTTAAGTCCAAATAATTAACGTAGTCCATAACTAGCAAGAGCCTTAGTGCTGAGCCCTGCAGAACACTACTGGAAACCGCCTTCCAACCACAAACATCTCTACCAGTACTCCCTGCTTCCTGCCACTCAGTTAATCTTGGATCCAACATGCCTCTCTGCCTTCGTCCCATTGGACTCCTACATTCTTGATTTAGTTTGCTTTGAGGGATCTTATCAAAAGCCTTGCTAAAGTCCACTTAGACCACATCAAATGCATCATCCCCCCAGTTACCTGTTTGAAAAAAATTCAATTCAATTTGTCAAACATAACCTTCCTGGTACCAAATCCATGCTGCGTAACTCTGATTAATCTGCATCTCTGTAAACACAGGTATATTCTGTCCCTCAGAATTCATCCTAATATTTTTTTTCACAACCAAGCTGAGACTCATTGGCCTGTAATTTCCTATCCCTTCTTCCTAATTTTAATAGTGAGGCAACATTCGCAGCTCTCGGTCACTTCACCTGTGGCCGGAGAGAATTTGAAAATTACTGCCAGGACCCCAGACAACTTCTCCCTTGCCTCAATGAATAGCCTGCCATACATCTCATCTGGCCTCGGCGAAATTATCCATTTTTAAGGCTGCTAAACCTGCTAGTACCTCTGCTCTCTTTCCTTTTCCTTTATTCTACTGTTGAATTCTTTCCTAATTTCCTTCTAAGTGAAGCCCCTACCCAGCCCTTTTCATACTCCTGTAGGGACTCTACTGTATTTGGTATCTGCTTAAAGTTTATTTTCTTAACCTTAAACTTTGAACGTTGATCTTCTGTCTGTCTGCACCCAACAGTATGTTTGCCCAAAATAAATGCAAAGTGCTAGAGAAGCTCAGCAGGTCTGACAGCATCTGTGGAGAGAGAAAGAGTTAATGTTTTGAGTATGATATAATTCTACTTCAGAACATCTTTGCCCCTTTTTTTTGGGTATTTCACTTCCACTGATATGGCCTAATGTGGTGATCCCTCCAAAGTATTATACCTCCTCTCTCTTAATGATTTCTTAATCAATTATACAGCCCATCATCTTCTATCTCCACCAACACAGCCCCCCACCCCGCACACACGCACCCCAACTCTATCATCTGCCTATCCTACAACCAGGAATATTAAGCTCCCAATTCTGCCCATCTGCCAGCAACATCTCTGTCATAGCTATGATAAAGTTCTTCATTCATTATTGCTCAGGTGCCTTGCATTAAAATATATTCCATTTAGCTTTATTAATCTAGCTTCTTTCTTATCTAGCCTATGTTTCTACTGCCTTCCAGACTCTGTTACTCGCGTTTAAATTTATAACTCCATCTCAGCATCTCCTTTTTCTGAATTCCTTAGAAGGATCCCATTTCCTTGCCAATATAGTTTAAATTCTCACCACCAGCATTAGTAAACCTCCTGCAGGAATGTTGGTTCCATTCCTGTTCAGATGTCAACAATCCAACTTGCACAGGTCCTAGCTCGCCCAAAAACAGTTCCAGTGCCTCAGGAATCTAAATCTCCTTCCTTCACCATCTCTATATTCATGCCTCAGCTGCTCTGTTGTTCTATTCCTGTATTGATTACTGCATGACACTGCAATATCCAGCGATTACTACCTAAATTTCTAAAGTCTGCTTGCAGGACATCATTTCTGTTTCTTTCTAGGTCATTGGTCCCAACATGGTAGAACTTAGCATTCAGTTTGAGAATTGGAAACTTCGGATCGGAAACTGTGCTACGCTTAAATGAGGGTAATTATATGGGAATGAAGGCACAGTTGGCTGAGTGGACTAGCAAGGGAGTTTAACAGAAAAGTTTGATGAATGGGAATTGGTTTTTAAAAGATATTTCATGACTCAGCAAAGATGCTTCCCAGTGCGTATGAAGGATTCTGCGAAGGGGATTAACTGACGCTTAACCAGGGAACTTCCAAACCGTATCAACTTGAAAGAAATAGACTTACATTGTTATAAATAATAGCAGTGAACCAGAGAATTGGGAGTTTTAAAAGCTAACGTAAGATGACCAAAAAAAGGCAGAAAATAAACTGAGGGGTAACTAGCAAGCAAATATGAAAATGGACAATAAAGCTTATTTAAATATATGAAAAGGAAGAGATAGGTAATGGTGAACTTAGGCCCCTCAGAAAATGAGGCTGGGAAATAATGGGGAGCTATGAAATGGCATAAGAGTTGTACAAGATGTTTACGTTGGTCTTCACAGTAGAATTCAAGGATTAGGAAATAAGCAAGGGCCTAAGGACTGAGATGGGAAAAGGAACTAAATACAATAACTATCACTCGTGAAAAATTATGCAGGAAACTAATCAAGCCAAAGGCCAATAAAGGACTTGGGCCTGATGGGTGGTATTCGAGGATTTTAAAAGAAGGAGCTGCAGAGGTAATTGATGCACTGGCAGTATTATTCTAAAAGTACTTAGATTCTAGAAATATCCAAAAAGATCGTAAAACTTGTAATGTAACACCTTTTATTTAAAAAGGGAGGGAGATAAATAGGTAACTATAGGCCAGTTATCTTAGTATGTCATCAAGAAAATGTTACTATTATAAAGGATGTAAAGCAGAACATTTAGAAAAACACGAGATAATCAAGCAGAGCCAGCATGGTACTGTGAAGGGGGAGTTATGCCTGACCAATTTATTCCAGTTCTTTGAGGATGTAACAAGCAGAGTAAATAAAGGGGAACCATTAGATGTAATCTGTTTGGATTTCCATGAAGCATTTGATAAGGTACCACACATGAGACTACTTAATATTAGAGCCTGTGCTGTTCGGGGTAGTAGGTAGTTGGGATTTTCAGGGTGGCACCCTGTAACTAGTGGAGCGCCACAGGGATCAGTGCTGAGGTCACACTTATTTGCAATATATATCAATTACTTGGATGATGAAAGTGAATACTATTAGCAGGTTTGCAGATGAGACAAAAAATAGGTGGGAGGCAAGCAGTGAGGATGACACAGTGAGTCCATGGAGGGATATAGACGAGTTGTGAGTGGGAAAAGCCTTGGTGGGGGGAATGTAGGGTGGGACAATGCGATTGCACCCTGGCAGGATGAATAGAAGAACTGAATACTAATTAAATGGGGAAAGACTGCAAAAAGCTGCAGCATAAAGGAATTTTGCGTCTTCTTGCATGAAACACAAAGTTCAGCAATTAATGAGGGCCAACATTCCATATGCCTTCCCTATTTCAAAGGGAATAAAAACAGTAAGGCCTTGCTCAAACTATACGAGACACTAATCAGATCTCACTTAGAATACTCTGAACAATTTTGATCCTCTCATCCTAGGAAATTAGTATTAGAGGAAGTTCAGAAGATATTCACGAGGTTGATCCTAGGTATGGAAGGATTTTTTGAGGTTCAGTTTTGAAGTGTAGAAAATTGAGAGATGATCTAAACACAATTTTGAGTGGGCTCAATGAGGTAGAAGCATAAAGGTTATTTTCCCTTTGTTGGCAATGTTCTCTCTAATTTGTGTGGCTGTGCTTGGTCATAGCCACTCTGTTCTGTGCACAGTAATTGGCCTCGGCACAGCAATCACAGCATTGACTTGGTTCCAGATGTTGCTGCTGTGCACAGGTCTTGGAGGCTTGCCCTGTTGGTAAGAAAATTTGATGGCATGCTGCTTGTTGTAGAGTCTAAAATCAGAGGGTGTAAACTCAGCATAAGGACTTGCCCATTGAAGGCAGGGATAAGGAAGACTTTTTTTTTCCTCTGAGGGTGGTAAACCTGTGCAAATCTTTACTCCAGAGATCTGTTAAGGCTGGCTGAGTCTGTGTATTCAAGCCTGAGGGTGACAATTATTATCATTTAAAGGAATCAAGGGGTACAGGGGAAAGACAAGAAAGTGGATTGAAGATCAACAAATCATCCATGATCTCATTGAATGGCAGAGTAGACACACTAGGTCAAATGACCTGCTTCTGCCTCTTATGATTGAACTTGGACCTCAACCTCTGGCTGTTGACCCTCTCCCCTCCAATGTCTGCAGTCATTCCATGATATCCTTTACCCTGGCACCTGGGAGGTAATGCATCATGCTGGAGTGATGTCAGTGGCTGTCTCTCTGCCTCACATTACCAATATTGTCCATTCACATTTCTTCTATCTCCATCCCTGAGCAGCTGGACCACTCAGTCTTATTGCTTTGACTCTAACTGGCCTCCTTAGAGAAACCTTCACTCTTACTTTTCCAAGGCTGAAAAATGTTTGTGAACTAGATGCATTCAAGGGGTTCCATCACCACCTGCCTGGTCTCGTCTTTTTCTGTCTGGCAATCACCTGTATTGTTTCTGCCTGCACTTCTTTAGACTGCATTTTACCAAATATGCTGTCAGTGATTCTCTCAGCATCATGCATGCATTGTAGTGCACCTAGTTCCAAAACCTAGAGCTCAACTTTCTCTAGCCAGAGACATTGCCTGAAGTATCTAGGATTTTCTACATAGTGCAGGATGGACTAATCGTGGGCGTGAGCTCCCCAGTCATATCATAAATGAGTAGAATATGAACCAGAGATAGTAGGAACTGCAGATGCTGGAGAATCCGAGACCACAAGGTGCAGAGCTGGATGAACACAGCAGGCCAAGCAGCATCATAGGAGCAGAAAGGCTGACGTTTCGGGCCTGGACCCTTCATCAGAATATGAACCCTTGCTTTTATTTTACCCTTGCGCCTATTTAAATATGGTCTGGAAAAATCTTATTCTTGTTTGTCAAATAAGCAACCAGAATGCCTTAACTATCAAGTTAAGAAATTTAGTTTTTGTTTTAAAACTTAGATAATTATCTATCTAAAATTCTGTTCTAGCTGTTATTTCAGAGGCCTGGGAGCAGTTGTCCTTTTTGTTTCTTAGCTGAGGAATGATGTAAAAAGGGAAGCTACAGGAACATGTAAAGCTGAGGGTGGTGAAAACAAAAGGTTAAACTTGCAGCAGACTTTAGGGAAAAGCAGTTTTTCTTTTTGAGGATAAAACCTTTTGTGCACTGTGTAGCTGTTTCAGTCAATGCTGCAAAATATTTGGAATTAAATTTGTTAGTATTTTGTAGTTTCAAAATAGTAAAAGTTGATCATGTTATTTGTATAGTTTTAATTCTTGGATCCTCTTACGTACACTTGCAGATATGTAAACACATTACTGAAGCTGATCCCTCAGGTCCTGCAACTGCAGGAGCAGCTGAGACAAGCTGTACAAAATGGAGACATGGAGACATCACATGGTATCTGCAGAATTGCTGTGGCCCTTGGAGAAAATCACTCGAGGTTTGGTTTGCAATAATTTTATTTATGTTGCACTTCAATCCTGTTTTAACAACTGTTGCTTGCCAAAGGATAAAAAATAAAAATGAAACATAGAAAATGTAGTTTGTAATGAAATAAGATATCTGATTAGTTTGGAAATGTTTAAATCGAGCATTTAGTAAGGTCCTCTTTTCTGAGTTCTTGATCTAATTGATGATAAATATATTGGTCTCTACTTGGAGAGTTGAGCCTTAATGAGTAACTGTAATTTAAAAAAAGAAGTAAACACCTGTAATTTGTGTGAAAATGAACAAACTTTTTGATGGAACTTCCTACCGTTGGAAATTTCAGGAGTAGGAAGTACTGTGCAGAATTACCCGTGAAGAAGATGGAACATTAGGTACAGGAAAGGTATTAAGACCTAAGCCAATTACGTAGCTGTTACTAGAATAGTGGAGCAATAATGAATCACATCAGTTGTGCATTGTCAGATTGGTTTATTACAATTCTGTTATCAGCTTTGTTGAACAAAATATGAAAAATATCTTAGTTATGGAGTATTTTTAATCACCTTAATCAACTTAATCACTTCTGGGGAAGGTGGGACTTGAATCCTGACCTTCTGGCCAAAAAAATAGGGATGTTTTCACTGTGCCACAAAAGCCCTTAGCTTGCAACTTTATAGTGCCCTCTAACTAGGAAAAAACATCCCAGAGTGTTTCACAGAAGTGCAATTAGACTAAAGTTAATATTGAGCCAAAAAAAGGTACACTAGCCTACCAGACCAATAATCCAGATGTCTGAACTAATGCTCCAGTGACTCTACTTCACATCCCACTGAGATAACTAGGGTTATTTTCGATTAAAATCATTTAATCTGGAATGAAATGTTTATTTCATTAACAAAAAATAAATTGCCAGTTGTTGTAAAGTCTGAGTTGGGTGAATTAATGTCCTTTGGAATTAATGTCAGCTGTTCAAGAAGGCAGATTGCCATCACCTTCTTGAGGGTTGTTAGGGATTGGTAATAAATGCTGCCCTTGCCAGCAATGCTTACAAAATTATCTTGGGAGGTATAACTAAAAGCTTGGTCCAAAGTTAGTTTGATTGGAGAGCCTTATAGTCATGGATGTAGTTGGAGAGTAGAAGGAAAATTTTAGAAGGTTATTAAGAAAAATGGTGAAGTGTGAAGAGACTTTAAAAAAAAAAATCACAGTTATACTGAAGCCTGTATCTGTCTTCATTGTTTTAATGTTTTCTCCTGTTAATGAGATGCATTGCTGAGGTAAAATTATTATTGCCTTGAATACTACTTATTAGTAGCATGGTGATAATATTGAAGTGGATGTTCTAAGAGTTTCTGCATTCTTGGAATTACCTATATCATTTTATTCTCTTGAAATTATGTTGCAGCCAAGTGTTCATTGAAACTTTCCCAACTAGCGTGTGTTTGTTCCTTTATACAGAGCCTTGTTGGAGCAAGTGGAGCACTGGCAAACATTTCTAGCACTTGTCAACATGATCATGTTTTGCACGGGAATTCCAGGCCACTATCCAGTGAATGAAACTACAAGCTCTTTAACCCTAACGTTCTGGTACACTCTTCAGGTATGAGCAGTATCTTTGCCGTATTTGCATTTTATTCATACTAACTCCTAATGTAAGTTTTCAACTAAAATGTATTTTGAGCTGGCTAGTAAATAGACTAATTTTAGTTGCCTATACCAACTTCCATTGATGCTTTTAGAAAACTTTTTGATTTTTTTCCAAAGCTCTGGATGAATGTGAATTTTTTTCTATTCCAAGCTTCTATCCAGTATGGTAAGGAGATTGCTCAAACTAGTTCTATTATCCTTGGGTTCCAGCAGCCGTTGAAAGCTAAACAAAGAATTCAATGCACTGCCAACTTCATTTTTATTGTTTATTTTCCCTTTCTTTACTGCAAGCTGCAGTGTAACAAAAGACCTGCATCTAAAATGTTAGTTCCTCTTATTGCTGCCTATTCTTCCAAATATGTCCAGCAATTTTTGTTTCGTATTTGCGACATCTGCAGTTTTGCTTTTAGTCTAAATTGTTTTAATCCATTCCTCTCCGATTAAGCAGAAAGACATTGCCTGATGCAGGCCTTTTGCTGCTCAAGCCAAATGATTTCTCTATTTGTCCTCAAGACTCTTTTACTTGTGCTCACACTCTGCCTCGCCTGCTTGCTCTCTGTCTCCCTGTCTTATTTAGGAACTTCTCCATGAAGGTAACAACAGTAAGATCTTGATCAACATTTAAGTTCTAATTTTGCTCGTGCTGCTCTGACAAGTCTTGTTGACAAAAAGAGAATGCATGCAATTAAGTGTTGCTGATATGAACAAAAGAAATAGGACAGAAATAGACAACATGGAAGGAAGGTGATGATATAGTAGTAATATCACTGAACTAGTGGATCAGAATATTCTGGGGATATTGGTTCAAATCCCAAAAGGCAGATGATGAAACTTCAATAAAATTGAGAATAAAGAGCTAGTCTAATGGCAACCACATAACTGTTCATTAACTTTTTGGTTTCTGTCTCCACAGCTGCTGCCAGACCTGCTGTGTTTCTCCAGCATTCTGTTTTAATTTCAGATTTCCAGCATCAGCAGTATTTTGCTTTTATATCATCAAAAACCCATCTAATTCACTAACGTTTTTTTTTAGGGAAGGAAATCTGCCTACATGTGACCCAATCCCACAGTAATGTGGTCGACTTTTAACTGCCTCCTAAGGCAATTAGGGACATGTAATAAATACCGGCCTAGCCAAGTATGCCAACATGTTGTGAATGAATTTTCAAAAATTGGCACCTCGAAACTGCTCCACCATTCTGTAAAATCATGGCTGATCTGCTTGTGTTTTGCATTCTGTATTCTCATCTACGCCCATGACCTTTTAAATTCTTTGCTTGACAAGAATCTATCCATCTCTGCCTTTAAAAACATTTTAATAACCGCACCTCCATCACCTAAGGCTAAGTGTTTCAAGTTGCAGAAACCTCTGAGAGAAAGTAAATTCTCCTCATTGCTGCCATAGAAGATCAATCCCTAATTTTAAAACTGTGCCCCCTATTTTGTAACTGACCCACAAGGGCAAACTTCCATTCCATGTCCACATTGTAAATTCAACAGGTCACAATTTAAACTCAAATCCCAATAATAACTTATTAACATGAGACTTTAACCAATAAGACAACAGGTGACAGTCTGGTGCAGTAACTCTGGATACTTTTACTAAGGTTATTAAGTAATACCAATTAAGGCAGAGCAGTGACTTTATGGGTGTAAGATGCCTCTTCTTTTCCAGTTCAGCTTAGAGACACCCAGTCTCTGGTCTCTCTCCCCACACCTCGAGGGCCTTCTTGTGATTGAACAGTAGAGTAGCATAACTTTTAAACTTCTTGTGCATGCTGGTCACTCTTGCTTATTAACTATTGTTCCAAGTCACAACCCACAGCAAAATTAATTACATTCTGATTGGTGTTGGTTAGGCTAGGCTTATTGCTGATTGCTTTAAGGAATGCATGCTCAGTCTCTAATTAGCTCTTAAGGGTGATGGGCGTTAAGCGATGTCACCTCCCATTATCTCCTGAATGGTTTCCATAAACTTGCAATTACTCGTGTCCATCATCTTCACTGTTATCTGTTTATTTTCACCTTGGGGTTTTTTGCTAAGGTCAGAGAATAGTTTGAAATGTTCTGTACCCCTTTGTTAAAGAAAAGGGAGGTATATGTAATCAAGAGCCAATGATTTGATATCCTTGAGCTCATGTTTCAATACATGTTTGGTTGGTATAGTTCCCATTAAACTAAACACTTAGGACTGATCATTCAGTCTTCCTTAGAAGCATCACTTCGCTATTTTTTTTGTTTCTGCTGTATTTAAAAAGGTTGAAGAGAGTTTTTGCACTTATATTCCCTTTGCCTTTTAAACGCAGAAAAGTTGTTTATAACCTCAAAGCTACATAAAAACTAATACCGATGATCACAAAGTGTTAACTTAAACAAAAGGTTACATTTAATCATCTAGCATTGTCTCACTTCTAAAGCTGTCTTGATGATGGCCAACAATTTGGGAGTACACTCAATTCTGCCGCCTTTGACAGTCATGGAATCAGAATGAGCTAAACAAAGACTTCCATTGGCCTGGATGCTGCAACTCTAAAATATTAATCTGTTGTCTTCACTCTGTTCACAAAGCCATGGTGCATTTCTTTGTCAAGTGACAAATCAGAGTCACACAGTGTTAGTGCTAAGATCTGCATTGGCTACAATTAAGCAGAATATATGACAATATACTAATCAATAAATATACTTTTAATTGTATTATTCTAACTAAAAATAAGTCAAACATGAAATCTCATTTCCTTACTAATTCTTGTCAAAACCATTCAGGATGTTAGATACTTCAACCAAGTCCACCCTAACTCTTCTAAACTCCAGTGGAAACGGGCCCAGCAGTCTAACCTATCCTAATAAGACAATCACTCATTCCAATATCAATCTAAACTCTCTCTGAACTGCCTCCAACGCATTTACATCGTGATTGATTTTATTGTCATGTGTACTGAAATTCAATGAAAAGCTTTAATTAAGGAGACCAAACTGCACATGGTGTTCAAGATATCTCAATAATGTCCTGTATAACTGAAGAATAACGTTTCCTTTAATTGTTCGGTTCTCTCATTAGCCAACCTTGATGGTGTGCTGCACCTCTATGCTAACCTTTGTGATTCATGCACTAGATACCTAAATCCCTCTGCTCCTTGGCATTCCATAGGCATTCTCCATTTTAAGTAATACTGGTTCTTTTATCCTTCCTGACAAGGTAAACGACTTCATTTTCCAAAATTATACTCCACCTGCATTATAGATGAGGTTATTAAAATTACATTAAATTGAAAAGAATATATAATGCTGTGTTTGTCATTTTCAAATTCAGTGATCCATTAAGACGCTTGAAGCTTGACTGAAAATAGTGGTATTGCGTTATCAAGAACAATGTTTTGAATATTTGGATCTCTATTTGCTCATATTTGTGATCTCTTATCCATCTGCTCATCACATTGTATCCCTCCCATCTTTCATTGATGGGATTGGTCATTGCTTGTTGTATTTTCATGGTTGAGCCTCCTCCTCGTCAAATAGTAACAATCTCTGATAGTATTGATGAATATAATTTCCTACAAATCAGACTCAAAAGAAATCAGTCTTTTCTAGTTAAAACTTTGATAGAGATTGAAAATTATTGTTTTTTTAAAATTATTCACTATGGGATAGTTGGGCATTTGTTGCCTGTCCCTAGTTACCCTTAAGAAGTGATGGTGAGCTGCTTCCTTGAACCACTGTATTCCATCTTTTATTGGTAAACCTACAATGCCTTTATGGATGAAATTTCGGGATTTTGATCCAATGAGACTGAAGGAAAGGTGACAGCTTTCCATGTCAGGATAGTGAATTGCTTAGAAGGGAACTTGCATGTAGTTGTGACTAATGTATCTGCTGCCCTTGTGCTTCCAAATGGAAATGGTTGTGGATTTGGAAGGTGCTATCTAGGCAATCTTAGAAAATTTCTGCAGTGCATCTTGTAAATAGTACACATTGCTGTTACTGAATGTCAGTGGTGGAGGGAGTAGATGTTTGTGGATTTGATGCTAATCAAGCAGACTACTGTGTTCTGGAAGGTATTGAGCTTCTTGATTGCTGTTGGAGCTGCATTCATCTAAACAAGTGGGGAGTATTCCTGATTTATGCCTTGTAGGTGGTGGACAGACTTTGGGGAATCGAGAGATGTTATTCATTACTGTTCTCTTAGCCTCTAGCTTGCTCTCGTAGCCACTATCTTTATATGGTGAGTCCAGATGAATTTCTGGTCAATGGTAATTCCCAGGGTGTTGATAGTGGGGATTCGGTGATGGTGATGTTATTTAATGTCAAGGGCCAACAGATTGTCTTTGTCTTTGTCTTTGTCTTTGTCTTTTATTGGAGATGGCCATAGCTTGGCACTTGTGTATAAATGTTATTTGCCGTTTTTCAGTACAAACCAGGATATTGTCTAGAATTTGCTGCATGGCTTGCTTCAGTATCTGAGGAGTTGTGAATGGCACTGAATGTTGTGCAGTCATTGGTGAACATTTTCACTTCTGAATTTATAATGAAGGAAGGTCATTGATAGAGTAGCTGAAGGTGGTTGTGCCTAGGATCCTACCCTGAGGAACTCCTACAGAGGTGTCCAGGAGCTGAGATGACTGACTTCCAACAACCATAGCGATCATTTTTTGTGCCAGGTATGACTGCAATCAGCACAGAGGCTTCCACCTGATTTCCATTGATGCAGGTTTTCCCTAGTGTTCTTTGATGCTACACTCGTCAAACGTGGCCTCGATGTCGAGGCCAGTCGCTGTCCTCTCATCTCTTGAATTCAGCTTGTTTATCCATGTTTGAACCAAGGCTGTGGTAAGGCCAGGAGTTAGGTGGCCCTGGCGGAACCCAAACTGGTTGCCACTGAGCAGGTACTGCTGGATAGCACTGTTGATGACTGCTTCCTTCACTTAACTGATTGAAATTGTCCATCTATTGGTAAATTTTCATGGAATTATTGAATGATGCAGTGCAAAGGCACCATTTAACTCATCCTATCACTTTGAAAGATCTATCCAGTTAGTTTCATTCCCCTCCATTTTAATGTAATGTCTCTGTTAACTTTTTAATTTATTGACATGGAATTTTTCAAGTGCTCATTAATTTTGTCCTGATTAATGTGTCCAAGTGGTTTCTCACCACTAATGTTAAGTTGATCATCTTGTGATTAGTGGATAAACACAGCAATCTTTTTCCGAATATTTGCAATCCTACAGTTATGATCTCAAGGGAGACCATGTAACTTTTTAAAAAGAAATTCAAACTCCCCAGTTATTAATGTAATGAATTACACCAGGATTTTTTGTATTTCAGAGAACTATTTTCCGGCAAGAGTTAAATAAAGCAAGCAGTATTGCACTTACATTGTCTTTTGCACATGCTTGGTCTTCAAGCCTAAAGACCCGAACAGGACACTCCCCAGTCTTTTTTTATTTTTGCTCATGAGTTCCTCTCCACGCTCTAGGATCTTAAGATTTGCTTTGCTTCACTTCACTTCTCCTAGGACTAAACTGAGGCAGACCGCAGTTCTTAGCTCTCAGTATTCCTGCTCTTCTACAAAGTATGAGATTTCTTATGGTGCTTCTGTGAACATCTCTCTAAGCAACCCTCCACCTCTCCTTTCAAACATCACAATTGCAGACACCCTAACTCAATAATAAGCCCTGCTTTTTGCTTAATAACAACACTTAATGATGCCACTGCTTCTGGTTTGCAGCTACTGGTAGCTTTCTCTCACTGCTCATTTCTAAGTTGTTCTAGTTGAAGACACACATTTTGTGCTTCAAAGCTACTTCTGAGCTGACTGTTCATGTGATTCATTGCAGAAACAAATGGACATTACCAAAAGAGAAGGGAATTTTTCCCTGCATATCCTTTTGCCAAAACAATGTAACACATCTTGGATGTCCCAGATGAACATTTCACCAAATTAATTTGGTGATGAAATATGCTGTATCCAATTTTTGTACTGGACAATCTAATGATCCAGTAACCTTATTGGAGCAGACAGTTCCAGGTATTACTAAGTGGAAACATTCAGTTCTGGAAAACCATAGAGGAGGTGCTTATTTTCGGGTTTTTAACAGGCTAGTCAGGGCACTTGGGGGCCACTGAAGAGTTCTAACATCACAGTTGGAGAATGAAGCAGACAGAAGCTCCTTGATTGGTGTTACTGCTGACTATTTTGCTAAAGCTAGTTGAACTAAACAAGCTCTGTGGTGTGGCCTCAGGGATGTCTTCGGAGCAATCGGGGTCTCAGAGGAAGCTGTGTGCTAATAGTTTGGTACAGCCAAACCGTACCACTATCAAGAGAAACACTGGCATCACTACTAAAACAACAAGACCCAAGTGCCACCATCTCCACAGACAACGTGCTGACGCTACTGGACATATGCCTCACTACCCACTTGACCTTTAATGGGCAAATATACGAACAGATCAATGGGACACCCATGGGATCACCTATCTCTGGACTAATAGCTGAAGCGGTGATGCAGAGACTCGAAAGCAAAGCCCTTCCACTAATCCAACTGAAAATATATGGACACAGTATGTGGACAACACCTTCGTAATTATTAAACAGACCAAACTAGAGGGGAGACACAAACTCATAAACAACAATCACTGGGATCAGATTTACCGAGGAAGAGGAAAAGAACAAACAGCTCCCATTCCTGAACGTCATGGTGGAACGCTGGACAAACGGGGAATTCCTAACAAAAGTACACAGGAAAGTCACACACATTGACCAAGTGCTGAATTTCAACAGCCAACCAGCCAACATCCACAAACGAAGTTGCGTGAAAACTCGGTTTAAACGGGCAACAGCACAGAACTACGCCAAAAAGAAGAAGAGTACCTCCTCCAAATATTCAAGGACAACGGATACCCGGAAAACTGGGTCAGAGGGTGCATATTACATGAACGACACCAGGAAGATACTGCATACCCCGACACCCTCATCACGCTACCTTACATCAAGAACACATCTGAACTGACCACAAGACTCCTACAACCACTGGGCATCAGAGTAGCACATCAACACTACGCCAACTGCTAACCCGAACCAAAGACCCGTTACCCACTATGGACAGGACCAATGTAATATACAAGATCCCCTGCAAAGACTGTGACAAACATTAAATTGGACAGACAGGAAGAAAATTAGCCACAAGAGTACATGAACATCAGCTAGCAACAAAAAGGCACGACCAATACTCATCCATATGGATGGAGATGAGCAAGGAAAACCACCAGTTTGATTGGGACAACACCAGGATCCTGGGACAGGCCAAGCAGAGAGAAGCATGGGAATTCCTAGAGGCCTGGTTCTCCACTAACAAGGCCATCAACAAACACACAGAGCTAGACATATATATACTCCACTGCGAAGGAAAACCGGAAGTGAGGTAACCCAGCTCAACAGACGCCAGAGTTTAAGTAACAGGTGGGAAAACACAACAACGCTTCATCGGAGGCTGCATTGATGACGTCACCCAACAGGGTAATGAAATGTCTCTGGAACAATGAACCAGCTTGGCGAGCCAACCAACCACAACGTTTTAAGTACTTGTCCAGATGTTTTTATTGTTGCAAGAGTACTTGCATGCACCATGCTGTATGACTGTACTAACTATCTACACCAACCCTACTTGCATCCCTCTTCCAATTCTAGCCCCATCTTACCACTTGCCATTCCTGAAACAGCTCCCCTCTCAGGTAGCGTATTCCATATTTCTACCAGCATCTGGGTGAAAAAAGTTTTTCTTCGATCCCCTCTAACCCTCTCCTCCTCATTAAACATATGCCCTTTGGTCTTAGACATGACTGTCATAAGGAAAAGTTTCTCACTACCTATCTTATTTATGCTTCTCAATTTTGTACACTTCAATCAAATCCCACCTCATCCTCCTCTGCTCCCAGGAAAACAAATTGAGACTTTCCATCCCAGGCAACATCCTCTCCAGTGAAGTCACATCCTTCTGCTTGTGTGCAGTCCTGTTCGCCACATTGTATTCTATGTGTGGCCTACGCAATGCCCAGTAAATTTGCAACAAGGCTTCCTACTCCAATATTCTACACCCCGGTTAATGAAGGCCAGCATCCCATATGCCTTCTTCACCACCCTGTCTACCTGTGCTGAAATCTTCAGGGATCTATGGACTTGCTTACCAAGATTCATTGAAACAAGTTTTTACCAAGAAATCTTGCTGAGCCTCATAGCAAAAAGTCTTCAAAAACTCTACATAACTGACACTTAGTCCAAAAATATAAGGTTGAGCGCATTGTCGAAGCCACATTTTACTATTTTCCTATTTCCAACTCTGACCTTATTTAATAACCATATGCCACTTTTTGAATTATAAATACTTCTGATGTATTTACCAGCCTTTCATCTGGGCTTTTCATTCATCTTAAACTTAGAACTTCAATCCCAAAAAAGTTATATTCCTAAAACATATGGATCTTGAAATTAAATTCTTTGCGAACAGCCTTTGGGTACCATTCCCAAGAAGATTGTGCAGTCTTCAGGTACAGGTTGTGTGTGTTCCAAATTTATAAGTTGTGATTTTGATTATAAAGTCTGAACTGTTAATACAAAGTGTGAACAACTGTGGTGCTAGCAATGATCTTAATATGGCTCTAGTTTCCACCAACATCAACAATGGACCTTTCCACTAGCCAATTTGGAATTCTGCCCACTTTGTATAACAGCATTGTTTTCCGAGATTGCGGGTAACAATTTAAGAAGCTGCTATCCTAAGTCAGTGACATTTCATCTATATGTTTTTGAGGATTGGGGATATTCCAGGCCTTCAGGAAGTCAGATCTGAATTGTATCTACGTGTAATGAGCATCTGTGGTTGCTAAATGTCCATAAATATATGGAAGGTGATGGAAATGACAGCAATATTCAAGTGATAGAAGGAACTGCAGATGCTGGAGAATCTGAGTTAACAAGGTGTAGAGCAATATTCAAGTGTTTATTCTAGACCTTTCATTAATGGCTTTCTCTTTGCACATTTTATTTTTTGCTGGCTTTTGTATTCTTGAATCTTTTCATAAATAGAGGCATAATGTATAAGAATAATAAGAAAAAGATTGTACATTTTGTAGCATTATGATGAAACAGTATACAAGTTCATTGGAAGGATACTGAAGAAAATGGACGAATAATAAAACCTAAGGTTTAAATTGCTAATCCGCTAAAGTGTGAATGCTGGTTAAGGACACTATTGGCATTTTGAGTTTTAAAAATAGTGACAAACAAAACGAGAAAAGAGAGAGTACATTTATATAAAGTACTGCAAACTTTGTTTTAACTGACACCTTATGAATCGGCATATTTGATGATAAACTCGCAAAAATTATATACCTCGAATACCATGATCACCTGAGTACTTAAGCTGTAAATCAAGCATCAGAATGATGTGTATACCACCTGCATGATGTTTCTGTTACTTTGATTTTAGATGTGGAGGTGCCGGTGTTGGAATGGGATGGACAAAGTCAGTCACACGGCACCAGGTTATAGTCCAACAGTTTGATTCACTATGCTCTGAAAGCTTGTGATTTCAAACAAACCTGTTGGATTATAATTGGTGTTGTGTGACTTCTGACTTTGATTTAGAAGGAGTGATGATGATTTTACATTTCTTTTTGAGAGGTGTTGACGTCTCGAAGCTTTGCTTGGTCAGAGTTTACTGCAGTAATGCATACCTCTTGATTATCTGGAATATTTGGTCAACTAACACACCTCTGGTCCTGAAAATGCTAGTTAATAAAACGTTTGCTCTATTTGAGCATAATTAGACCATCGCTTCCAGAAAGGACATCAAGAATACAAAACCACAGTACTACAGAAACTGGAAATTCCATACAGAAATTGGAAATACTGAGCCAGTGGGGCAGTATTTGTGGAACGAAAGAGACTTAACACTTCAGTTCATTGGAAAAAGCTAACACATGACCAGAGTATCTGCAGCATTTTTTTGTTTTTACAACAACAGCTACAACTTGGACTTTTGCAGCACATTTAACATAACAAAATGTCAGAATGCCGGTAAGTTCTTCATGGGAGGATTATCAAACCAAAGTTGATACAAAGTCAGCTGGAGATATTAGTGTAAATGACCAAAAGCTTGATCAAATACATGTTTAAGGAATATGTTGCAAGAGGAAAGAATTCTAGAGCTTGGGGGGTTCAACGGTTGTAGGCACAACTGCTGTTGGAGGAATGACTTTTAAACTTGAGGTGTGCAAGAGGTCAGAATTAGAGGAGTGTACATATCTGAGAAGTTGCCATGAAGTAATTTGAAAACAAAGCTGAGAATTTTAAAGTACTAAAATTATGAAGTGCCGAGCCCTAAAGTTTCCAGTATATCGGGACTCTCCTCATAATTATGGTTTCCAATGGGAGTGTTACTTCGGAGGGTGGGGGGCGAGAAAAGAGGATCTTCGCCTATCAATATCCTTTTATGCGTCCCCACTTCTGCAGCCTTTAAACTGATGTTCAAATATTTTTGTTTGTCTGTAATGACATCCTCCATTTGCTCCTTCTGTGTTTTCTTGGTACCTATCATTTGAAAGCTTTGCAAAAGGTTTGAGAAACCGCCACTATTTTGTAACGTTATTCTAATACTTTAATTTCCTTAAACTTCGTTTGGAATACAATTCTGTAATCCCACCAATAATGTGCTTCTAGCGTCCATCCAAACTGTATTCGAGATGCATTAGAATCCTGATTTTGGAAGCTTGACAATTTCTAATTGAGCTTGTTTATTGTCTGTCAGAATCCATTTGGCTTCATGTTGCGCCTGTGGTAGCACCTTTTGTTGTTTCAGAAATACACAGACACAGATGGTTAAAAGAATATTAAGATGAGTCAAAAAACAGTTATGTGAGGAGAAACAAGCATAAATTTAGAATTTTGCATCGTTAGAATTCTACATCATAGCTGTGGGCTATCAGTCACTGTCAAAGGGTAATAGATTTTTGGATACACTGGAAGTTGGAAGTTACGGCATTAGTGCACAAAGATGGAGCTGCGATAAAAGACCAGCTATGATCTTAATGAATGTGGAGCAGAGTCAGAAGTCTTGTTTCTCGTCTTTTATGTCTGAGTGTTGTACAAAAGTGTAAATATTTACAATTTAAAATACATATAATTAGGTAAGCATACATCTTGAGAGTTTGAGAGAATAGGCTGCCCCTAGGGCCTGTTATGCGTTGCCATTTGGACAAGCCTATCAAATGCCTTGACTCCAGGTTTTTTTTTCATTTTTAATTTTATTAATTTCAATTTCAATTTTAATTTCAATTTTATAGAGCAGAAATTGTGCTGCTTCCTATGAATCTTTCTGTGTACACATCTGGATTTGAAAACTTGTGTAAGGAATAACGAGATCAAACTAAATGCTGAATCTCTCAACTCTGCATTTATTATTCAATATAAGGCTGGCCAGCTTGGTTGGGTGGAATTAGATCATTGCTTTTGTTTAGAATTTGTTGTTTTCCATGCATTTCTGCAACTCATTGGGGATTATACATTCCCATGCGACCTCAAAGTTAAATACTTAGTGAACAGAATTTTTTTTTAGTTTTTAGTACAATAATTTTGAGTGAACTGTTAGAATGATTTGCTTTGGGAATTCATTTAAAATTGTAATTTTATGTTCATATATCAAAAGCTTAGTTCAGATAAAATTGTTTCTTTTTTAAATAGCGTGATACATTTATTCCTCTGTTTACTAATGGGGGTATAGATTTTGATTTAAGATATTTAACTAGCGATGTTCTCAGTGAAAATTGGAGGGAAATCATTTTTGCTTTTAATGTAATGTGTAAAGCATTGAGCCCTGTACTCTTTTGCATTTCTTATTAAAATAACTTTAAGTATTGCCTTTTTGTCTGATATTTAGGATGACATAATGTCATTTGAAGCAGAGAAACAGGTGGTGTATCTGCAGGTTTATCGTCCTGTCTATTTTCAACTGGTTGATGTTCTGCTACACAAGGCTCAGTTTCCCTCTGATGAAGAATATTCCTCCTGGTCTTCTGATGAGAAAGAGCAGTTTAGGATATACAGGTGAGGAAGTAAAGGGTTTGCTTTTAAAGAAATGTTCCCAACTGAACAATTTTTGTTCAGCCTGGAATTGAGGTGCCTATTGTCATTTTCACACCAAGGCATGCATTTTTATTTTTAAATTCCTTGACATTTGAATGGTTGCTGATGTGAATGGAACAAAGCAGTCAGTAAAACATGTTTCAGTCCTGTTCCATTGGTTGTTGTGGAAGCTTTATTTAGGTTTGGTAAATCAATTTTTTCTGCTTATTTTCAATTTTCTGAATTCCATGTCATGACCAGGAGAAGACTACCTTGTAAACGCTTGCACACTGTATGGGGACTCTTGTGGTGCAATGTTGACATCCTTTCCTCTGAACAAAGAGGCCTGGGTTCAAGTCCCACCTGCTCCAGAAGTGTGTAATAACATGCCTGTATGGGTTAATTAAGATAGATCTATAACTTGGTGTTAAAGCTTAAATAAACAAAGGAGAATGTTTGCATTTTTTGTTGTGTGCTCATCGATGACTTCAAGAATATGTTTACATTAGTGAGCAGCCAAAACACACCGAACGGAAACATTTTGGGATTAATCCCTAATCTGAGTTGGCAGATGACTTTTGGGGTGATGATCACAGCAGGGAATGCTAATAATTAACATTACTTATGAGGTAGGAAGAAAACCATTTTTGGTGTTTGCTTCTCATTATGCAGTGATCATTGCTAAATTTTGGCACGTTGTCAAGTGAGAACAGGATTGGGATTAGCTGTAGTTAATTAGCTGCCGACAGTAGCTTTTAAATGTTTAGAAATGCTACAATCTTTGGAGAGAGAGCTTTTTTGCAAATGGCATGGAGTTTGCCACAAGACAAAAAACAAATAATTAAGAAAGAGTTGAAGAAAATCTGTTGGCTCAGAGCTATTTTTGGGGAACCTGAGTCAGAAGTTGTAGGTTCAAACCAGTCCTTGCTTGTGATTTAGGCTAATACTTCAGTGCAGTACAGAAATGGAAAAAAAAAGTTAAGTAGTTTTTCATTGGCAGAGGTACTGCCTTTTTGATGAGATGTTAAAACAATATCCCTCTGCTTCCTGAGATGGATATAAAGGATAGCATGATACAGTTCAAAGAAGAACAGAGCAGTTGGTGACTCCTGATCAACACGTTGCTCAATGAACATTGCCAAGGTAGATTATCTGCTTATTTATCTTTGACTGTGTTTTGTAGTAGTGCCACCTCTTGGTGGTGCAAAGAGCATGCTAGTGCATAAACTCTACCTCATCAGTGCTACATCACTGCCAAGCGACAGGTGCATCTGCCTTCCTGCCAGAAATGTCATATACCAAGCCAGCCTTTGGGTATTCGGTAAAGCTGGAATAAAATTCATGGTGCTATCGTCACTCTCCCACTGAATCCAAACTCAGCCTGGAGCTGCTATTTCTCCCTCACCCACCCATGAGGGTTTACCCAGCTTTCTCTACCCTTCATGACTGTTGTCCCCTCTCACAGCTTTTGTCCCCCACTCTAAGACCTTTTGTCCTTAGTAGAGGCATTTTCATCTGTGCGGCTGGTATGACATTGTTATGCATGGAACATAGTGATGATGGCCAGGGATGTGCAGATTCATTCTAACTCAGGGATGTCTGTCACCGGTAATTGTGCTAGCAGGCTAATTTCTTCAAGCGGCCATTTTGATGGCTACTGTTGTGTTCCTGCTAATCACTTCGATTGTGTTTTTGTTGTGTGCCCATTACCTGTCATGTTTGTCCACATAATGACTGTGATACAATTACAAAGTAATTATAGAAAGGCAATTCCAGAGACACAGGTAGAAATGCCTCCATGGCAAATGATGGAATTTGAATTCAATAAAAGTATGGAATTAAAAGTCTAATGATGACCATCAAATGTCAAAAACCTGTCCCGTTCAGTAATATCCTTTAGAGAAGGAAACTGCCATCCTTGCCTGGTCTGGCCTTTGCTTTTAGTCTGCCCTCTGAAATGGCCGAGAAGCCATATCATTCTGTTGATTGCTAGAAAAACAAAGAAATGAAGCCAGATGGATCATCTATCATTGACCAGGATGACAACAGAAGAAACGGCCTTGTTGACCTAGTGCCAAAATTGGGAGAGCTGCCTGATGTAATCATGGAATCATAACTTACAGCTATTTTGCCAGATATCACCATTACAGTCCTTGGACATGTCCTGTTCCACGGCAGGACAGGCAAAGCAGAGGTAGTGGCACGGTAGTATAAAGTTGGGAGGGGGTTCCCCTGTGAGACCTCAACATTGACTCTGGACACCATGAAGTCTCATGACATCAGGTCAAATATAGGCAAGGAAATCTTTTGCTGATTACCACAGGGACTGCCTTCTCTCAGCTGATGAATCAGTGCTATGCCCTGTTGAACAGCACTTGGAGGGAATTCCTGAAAGCTGCAAGGCCACAAAATGTAGTCCGGTGGGGGAATTTGAATATTCACCTGTGAGTGGCTCAGTAGAAGCAGCACCCCTCATTGTGCTGGTCAAATCCTAAGGACATAGCTGCTCAACTGAGTCTGTGGCAGGTGGTGAAGAAGGAAAGAAGGAAGAGGGAAAAACACATTTGACTTCATCCTCACCAATATGTCTGTTGTAGATGTGTTTGTCCATTAGTGTCAGCACGAGTGACTACTACACAGACTTTGTGACCTTGCATCATGTTATATGATGCTAAGTTAAAGTTACTATAGTCCTGCTTCACCATAGGGCTGCTCTGAGTGGTGATGGTGGTGGTGGTGGTTTAACCTGAGGATCACCATGCCTTCGGCAAGAGGAGAGGTTGAGAAGGAGAGTACTTCATGGTAACCTCAGGTGGTGCAGGAATTGAAACTATGCTGTTGTCACTCTGCATTACAAACCAGCAACCTAGCCAATTAACTAAATTAACTTCCCATTAAGGTTCTGCTTTTTCAATTTTTTTTAAGTGCTACCACTGTGCTAAATAGGACAGACTTTGAGCAGATCTAACAGCTCAAGACCGGGCATCCATGAGGCACTGTGGGCCATCAGCAACAGAATTATATTCCAACACAATCTGCAACTTCATGGCTGAGCATATCCTCACTCTACTATCAAACCAAGAGATCAACCCTGATTCGAAGAGCTGATGAGAGCATGCCAGAAGAAGTACTAGGCAAACCAAAAAATGAGGGGTCAATTTGATGAAGCTACAAACAGGATGGCTTGCATACCAAACAGCTAAAGCATCAAATTGTCCCATGCCAAGGGATCAGGTCTAAGCTCCACAAATTTCCCCATCTTCAGTGATGGGAGAAGCTAGCACATCAGTGCAAAAGATGAGGCTGAAATATTTGCAACAATCCTTCAGCCCTGAACTGCTGAGTGCATGGTACATCTCTACCTCCTCCAAAGGTCCCCACCATTGCAGATGCCAGTCTTCAGCTGATTCAGTTCAGTCTGCATGATATTAAGAAATGGCTGGAGGCACTGAAAAGGCTGTGGGTCCTGACAACATTTCAACAATAATACTGAAGACCTGTGCTCCAGAACTTGCCACACCCCTAGCCAAGCTACTCCAGTACAGCTACTATGCTGGCATCTACTTGAGAAGGTGGAAAATTGGCCAGATATATCCTGTGCACAAAAACAAAAGACAAATCAAACCATGACCATTACTGCCAAATCCATCTACTGTCAATCATCAGTGAAGTGATGGGCAGTGTCATTAACGGTGCTATCAAGTAGCACCTGCTTAGCAGTAATCTGCTCACTGACACCCAATTCAAATTTCAATTCCAACACAAGAAAGAGGAACTTAGAATAACTTAACTCTATTGGAAGACTTAACAGAAAAATAGATACCATACTAATTAACTGCTCCAATATAGTAACATCACATAAACAAAAAAGCTAATTCAGAAAATAGGTTTTGTCTCACATGCAATTCAGCAGTCTCCGAAGAGAATCCTCAGCTTTTGGCTGTAATGGAGAGACGGAAAAATAGCTTCCACTTTTTCAAGCACGCAATACTGAAAGCTAGCTAAACATCCTTGATTTGTGAGAGCTTGACCACATCCACTCAGGCTGCTTCTATTGTTCCAACTTAAAAAAAGACAAGTTGTTTGTCTGCTCAGCATCTGTCTCCCAGCCTCTCTCTAAAATAAATCAGGACAAAAGACAGCTCTTAAAGCCACAGCATCCTCACAGTGGGACTACTCCCAGCACATGGATTGCAGCAGTTCAAGAAGACAGCTCACCACTACCTTAAGGATACTTGGGGATAGGCAATAAATGTTGGCCCAATCAGCAATTTACCATGAGTGAATAAAATAAGTCATTGGTTGTGAAATACTTCTACTATCCTGAAGGTGTAAGGGGTAATGTGCATTTCCAAGTTTTTTTTTTTAATCCCTTTTCTCAGCAGTACATATGAGTAAATTGATACTTTTCAAGTTAATATGTGGTAAAATTATTTAATATTTAGTTAGTTGGTGTTTGCAAACCTGAGCTTTCCAGGATAGCTCCCATCAGGGGTTCTCTTTGGCTGCTAGATTGTGCAACATTCATTCCAGGAATCAATGAGGACTGGTTAAGTAGGATGGGCTGATTGGTCTCCAGGATTTAAAATTGAGAGATGATCTCGTCGAAATATATACAGGTCTGATAGTGTAGATATTTCTTCTGCTTGGAAAGTCCTGACATTGAGTTTGTAATCTCAGAATAAAGAGGGTGGTCATTTAGGACTCAGGTGACCAGAAATTTCTTAACCAATAGGGTTGTGAATCTTTTGGAATCCTCTATTCCAGAGGATGTAGGTGCAGGGTAAAGAGTATTTGCAAGACTGATTAGATTTTTAGACACAGCATAAGGGAAGTTGGTTGAAATTTGGTTAGAATTTGAGGGAGATCAAGCAGGATCATATTGAAGCGTAAGGAGCCATATAGATCACTGTTGCTCCTTTTGTGTGCTGCCAGTTTCTCTTAAATGTAATTTTTGGCTTAACATCAACCTATGCTTGAAATGAGTAAGATATTTCAGTATAAGTAAGATATTTCAGTTACTTAATATGTTTATGTAATTTTAGCTGCAAATGTTTATAATTTTGTTTTCATAATTATTTCAAACAAAATGCTTTTTCCTTGATAGGGTTGATATTTCTGATACTTTGATGTATGTATATGAGATGCTTGGAGCAGAATTATTAAGTAACCTGTATGACAAACTGGGACGACTTTTAACTGACACTGAGCAAGCATCCTCATGGCAGGTGGGTACTACATTATTACATTGATAGCTCACATTAAAAAAATCTAGGTTCAGCTTACTATAAATACATCTTTAATTTCTAAGAGTGTTGAATATTTTTAATAGGAGTTCAGAATAAACAACATCCTTAGATGATGAAACATAGCTGGATGGTATTTTGATTATTCTAGAAAATACACCACAAGAATTGCACTCTATTCTTAAGAGTATGAGAA